>NC_058131.1:323587614-323603714 GCF_016433145.1 Gracilinanus agilis | reverse complement strand
TTCTAAGACATATAAGAATAGGAAGAAACAAGAGGATCAATAATTTACCAAGTACATTTGATGAATTTATACCTCTTAAAGTTTGTTCAGCCAACTAAACTGTGGCTCCCATTCCCACGTGTTTAATGTACAATTGCAAAGCTGTTCACTTGCCTCATGTATAAAAATTTCCCATCTGTTTTGCACACCAGCCAAAACACACAGTCAGAAAGTACATACTGTCCTAGAAAGCACAACCGTTAGGAGAATTCTACTCACGTTAAACTCCAGCGCTGTCACATTAGATGAAAGATTAATCACAAACAAAGCTACTCCATTATTTTGATGGGTGGTACTTTTCTGGGGCGCTATTTGGGTCTCTTTCTCATTTTCTTCAATTGCTTTTGCATTCAGGGTTATCGGAACCCCTCCTACAAGTTGGTCAAGCGAATCCTTCACCTGGACCTGTGTGCCAGAAAGGCCCAAACTCGGTTGAATTTAATTTCTCCTAAAGCATATAAAGCTCTTAATTCTTTAACCATTCAGTTATCTTCCTATTTCAGAGAACAAAATGCTCACTGTTTTATTTAGTAGAAGGATCCTTAGCTTCTATCAAAAGAATTTAATTAATTCTTCTTAAATAGATCCTCTGTCTTGGGGGGTCACAAGGTATTCATAATAGTATTCTTTTTTTAAACCCTTATTTTTCTGTCTTAGAATCAATACTGTGGATTGGTTCCAACACAGAAGAATGATAAGGGCTGGTCAACTGGGATTAAGTGACTTGCCCAGGGTCACAAAGCTAGGAAGTGTCTGAGGTCAGATTGGAACCCAGAACCTCCCATCTCCAGGTCTGGCACTCACTCTATCCACTAAACAACCCAACTATCCCAATAGTATTTCATAATATGGCAGGGCTGGAAGGAAATTTAGGGACCATATAGTCCAACCTTCCTGCCTTTTACAGATTAGAAAGATGAAACATGAAAAGGTATAGCAAATTGTTTAAAATCCCAAACCAAGTAAGTGGCAGAGCCAGGATTAAAAACGAAGTCTCTTGGCTCCTCATCTGATGTTCTCTCTTCTGCTTTCATTTATGATTATTTTTCTGAACTCACTTTGTTCTTTGCATGTTGACACATCTCTTAGACTGTTAGCCCTTTGAGAGCAGGAACTGGTTTTTTTGTGTCCTTAGCCATTAGCTCAATGCCTGACACAGAGTGGACATTTAACAAATACTCTTTGCCCTGATATAACATAACTTTCAGAATGGACTAGAAGTGGGAGTCAGATAAGTGGTTCAATGGATAGAGAGCCAGGTCTGGTCGTGTATTCAAATTTGACCTCAAACACTACTAGCTGTGAGCCTGGGTAAGTCACTGCCCTTATTGATTCTAGGACAGAAGGTAAGGGTTTAAAAAAAAAAAAAGGTACTATGTGCCAGCTACTGTGCTTTACAAATGTCACATCATTTGATCTTCACAACATCCTGGGAAGTAGATGTTGTCATTAATCCCACTTTATACTTGAAGAAATTGAGGCAGAGTTAAGTGACTTTCCCAGAGTCTGAGGCCATGATTGAACTTAGGCTTTCATGACTCAGAGTTCTAGCCACTTTGCTCACTTACAACATTATAGCCAATAAACTCAATTCAGTTCGTAACAATACCAGCTCTATATCCTGGGCATTCAAAGGAAAGGGACAAAGGGGAGAGAGGAAGGTAGATAGAAATCCTGGAAGACAGACATACAGAGAGAGGAAAAGAGAAAGGCAAAGACAGAGAGAGGCAGACATGGAGAGAGAAACAAGTAGCAAGGCATAGAAGAAACTAAAAGAAGGAGGGACAAGACACTCAGAGGAACAAAAAAACAAACACGTGTGTGTGTGTGTGTGTGTGTGTGTGTGTGTGTGTGTGTAGAGACACATTTAGGGAAAGAAACACCCTCAAAAATACACTCAGAAAGAAGTATGGAAAGAAAGGAATTCTGCCTTAATGGTTTTATAGGTATTCATTGCTAAAGACTTTAAAAGGATATTGAGTCTTTGTAACTGCCAGCATATCCGATGCTGTTTCTTAGCAAATGCCTCAGAGATTGGACCTGGGCCAGAGTTTTCTCATTACTGTAAGAATGCTTCTTCCCTTCTTCTTTGTCCTAGAGAAGACAGAACTAGGCCAGAAGGTATATGTGGGTATGTATGTGTGTGTGTGTGTGTGTGTGTGTGTGTGTGTGGAGAGGGGGAGAGAAGAAGAGAGGGAAGTGAGAGAAAGAAGGAGGGGGAGGAAAAAGAGGAGGTGGGGGAGAGGGAGAGAGAGAGAGAGAGAGAGAGAGAGAGAGAGAGAGAGAGAGAGAGAGAGAGAGAGAGAGAGAGAGAGAGCGCACTCAGAAGGGAATTGACAATAATGGATGGCTACTCTGTAAACTTTTTTCTTTAGTTTCTTACTCCATTTTTCCTAACCCCTGCCCCAACCTCCACTACCTTCTATACCAAGGTAGAAGTAGTTGCCTGTATTTTTTAAAAATCATCTCACCTTGATGGGAAATGGTATCCCAGGCTTCAAGAAAAGAGGAGTAGCAACCAAATTCAGTTGGTATGGAGACAGGACATATTTAATTCCAGGGATTTCGGCTTCTTCATAAAACCCACCTAAAAATCAATTAAATATTTATAAACTCTAGTCTTTGGAATCATTCTACATTTTTACATGTGTGTATGTGTGTACACATATAGACATCTGTGTGCACATACATGTGTACATATATGCTTAGATATTTATACATACATATATAAATGCACACAAGAAGTAGAATAATCTTCCTAGGTACTCTCTCCATCTCTATTTTCCATGTGCATATGGTTCAGTCATTAAATCATTCAATCATTTGTTCAATCAATTAATCAACCTCTTTCGGTGGTGGTTAAATACTTATTAAAAAGAAAAGCAGCTAGATGGCACAGGGGATAGAGTATAGGATCTGAAGTCAGGAAGACTTATCTTCCTGAGTTCAAATCTGATCTCAGACACTTACTAGTGGGGTGATCCTGGGCAATTCACTTAACCCAGTTCGCCTTAGGTTCCTCCTCTATAAAATGAGTTGGAGAAGGAAATGGCAAATTATTCCAGTATCTTTGCCCAAGAAAACCCCAAATGGGGTCACAAAGAATCTGAAACAACTGAACAAAAATAAAAATGAATAACCTTATAATGTGCATTATGATGAATTTAAGCCCATTTCTAATGTCACTCCTTTTACAAAGCTTTCCCTGACCCATTTGCCAGATGTAATTTCTTCCTCCTCTGTTTTATGTATTATATAGCCTTGTAGAATGTAAGCTCCTGCAGGCCAGGAACTATTCATTTTTTTGTCTTGGTATCCCTAGCTTAGTGCAATGTTTAATCAATAATAAATGTTTATTTCATTATTAAACAAATGTAATATTTTATACCTTTCTCCTGGGACTTTTACATTAAATCCTATATGATACTTGTTTCTATTCATTTAACAGAGAACCAATAGGATGTAAGATCCTTGATGGTTGGAACTATTTCATTTTTACATTCTATCCACAGCACCAACAATAGTGGCTGACTTATAGTAAACGCTTAATAAATATTTGATTCTAACCAATGGAATAAAACAATCAATTCTAAGCTAATGTCTAAGCAAAATAAATAGTAGTATGGTACCTACTAAGTGGTAGTGCTGTTAGCAGGTGGAGAGGTTGGGGAGAAGAAAACAGTAATCAGTTGGTCATTCAGTAAACATTCATTAAGTGCCCACTATGTTTTTTAATAAGAACTGAAGATACCAAGAAAACCAAAATATAGTCCCTGATATCAAGTAGTTCTTGATTTGATGGGAGATACAATGTGTAAACAAACATATACAAAAAAGATACATACAGGTTAAAATGGGAAAACTCTCAGAGAAGGCACTAGGATTAAGGAAAACCTTCCCTGAGAAGATGAGACTTAAACAGTGGGACTTGAGGGAGTCCAGGGAGGCCAGGAGTTATATGGACAAAGAGCGAGACAGTTCTAGGTATGAGAAACATGTTGTCAGTGAAAATGCCCAGAGTTAGGAGACTGAGTGTCTTGTTTGAGAAAGAGCAAAAAGCCTAAGGTCTTTGGGTCACAAACTATGTGGGGAGTAAAGAGAAAGAGAGAGGAGTGTAAAATTAAGGAAGACTGGAAAGATATGGAGGGAGCAGGTTATGAGGAGCATTGAATGTCCAAAAGAGGATTCTATGTTTTATCCTGAAGATGATAGGCAGCCACTGGAGTTTATTGAGTGGGAGGGGGCAGCATGAAATGGTCAGATCGGGGCTTCAGGAAGATCAGTTGAGTAAAGGATAAACTCGAGTGCAGAGATAATTGTGGCAGGCAGACTAAGTAAGCTATTTGCAATAGTCTAAATATTACATGGTAAGCTTAAAGTGATTCTGATTAGTAAAAATGTCCTTTAGGAAGCTGGACTCCAGGGTTAAAAAAGAGATGAACTAAAGGTAATAACAGAAAATTTAGACATGGAAGTTAGTGGCATAAGGGTCATTGATGCAAGGAGGATAGATGAATTCTATAAATAATTTAATGAGGAGTGAAAACATGCTAAAGACTACACTTTCATGGAAAAAATTCAGGAAGGAAATAAATACAAATAGGATGGAGAGACTTTCAAGAAAAGGAATGAATAGTATTGTTGAATGAAGCAATGAGTTATATAATAAGAACTTTACCACTATTAACAAGCATTTATTGAGCACCTACTATACCAAAGGGTCTGTGATGGGGATACAGAATAACTAGAAGACGTAGTCTTTTTCCTTGAGGGGAAAAGAATTAGGACTTAGGAAAAAGGAATATAAGCACAGAAATCTAATTCACCCTACCAATACAAAGATCACACAAATGGCCACTGAATTTGACTAGTGAAAATTAGCAGGTATTCCCAACAAGGGCAGCTTTAGTGGAATGGCAGCTGAAGTCTTTGACTCATACTTTAAGAAAGACATAATGGACAATTGCCATGACATCTCTTTCTCATTTCAATACTACTTGAAAAAAACCTTCTCTGTTTCATAATTTACTTCTGTCTCTGAAGAACTGACTCTTCTCCCAACCAAGGCCAACCCCTCTTTATGTATTCATCCCTTCCTGTTCTCTACAACAGATTGTCTCCACTAACATTCCCAAACCCATCTATTATTCAAACTATCTCTATTTAGTGGGTCCTTTTCTGTTATGTAGAAACACTGCCAAGTCTGTCTATTCTTTAAAAAAATACAACTCATTAGATCCCATCATTCCTACTAGTTATTGTCTTATATCTCTCTTCCATTTTTCAGATAAACTCTCTAAAAAAGTCATCTACATGGGTTGAGGCGGATATTATTGGGGATGTAGACTCAAAACTACCACACCAATGCAACTATCAACAATTTGGAAATAGGTCTTGATCAATGACACGTGTTAAAACCAGTGAAAATACACATCTGCCATGAGGGGGGGAGGGGGAAGTCGGGGGGTGAAGGGGAAAGTAAGAGCAGGAATTATGTAACCATGTTAACTTTTCAAAAAATAAATATTAATAAATACTTTTTAAAAAGTCATCTACAAGGGGGCAGCTGGGTAGCTCAGTGGATTGAGAGCCAGGCCTAGAGACAGGAGGTCCTAGGTTCAAATCCGGCCTCAGACACTTTCCAGCTGTGTGACCCTGGGCAAGTCACTTGACCCCCATTGCCTACCCTTACCAATCTTCCACCTATAAATCAATACACAGAAATTAAGGGTTTAAAATTAAAAAAAAAAATTAAAAAAAAAAGTCATCTACATAGAAATAGTAGGAGAAGCAGAAATAGCCATGAATCCAGGAGACAAATTTCTTGTTGTTCAGTCATTTTTCAATTGTATCTCACTCTTCATAGCCCCACTTGGAATTTTCTTGGCAGAGATATTGAAATGGTTTGCTACTTTCTTCTCTAGTCCATTTTACAGATAAGGAAACCAAGGCAAACAGGATTAAGTGTCCTGTCCAGGGTAACACAAGTGTGAAGAGTCTGAGATTTGATGAACTCAGGAAGATAAATGTTCCTAACTCCAGGCCTAGCATTCCATCTACTCCATTACCTAGCTAGAATACATAATGTTAAAAGATAGAATAGTACAGCTGGAAGATTCCTTAGAGATCAAATCCAATTTTCTCATATTCAAAGATCCAGAAATTCTATTTTCCAAAACCTTATTATAAATTACAGAGAAAACATGTAGCCAATCAGTCAACAAGCATTTAAGTGCTCATTGTATGCTAGGCACTGTGTACTATGTAAATGCATCTCTAACCCTATTAAATCCCACTTTTGTTATAGTTGTTTCTGGAACACAGCTCGACTCCGACTAGCTATATCTCTTTGAAGAGGTCATGGAGCAGTGTCATGGGAAGAGCAATGGATGTAGAGTCAGATGACCTGTGTCAGAATCTTGGTTCTGCTACTTACTGTCTAAATGACTTTGGACATAGAACTTACTCTTTTCTGAGCTTCAGTATCTTTATCTGCCTAATTAAAGGAATAAACTAGGTCAGTGATGGTGAACCTTTTAGAGATCTTGAATACTGAGTGCCCAAACTGCAACATTCATGCCACATGTGAGCCCCCAACCTTACCCCAGGGGAAAGAGGAAGTACTCTCATTTGACTGCTAAGCAGAGAGGCAGGTGAAGTGAGAAATGTCCTCAGGTGGTCATGGAGAGGGGAAAGGGAGGAGTCCCCTCTGGCACACTCCAGCATGTGTGCCATAGGTTTGCCAAAACGGAACGAGATCATTTCTAAGGTCCCTTTCCAGCTTCTAACCCTGTTACCTTCTTCCTGAACTTTAGAATATGAAATAATAACATAAATGTAGTATCTATTCCTATCTTTTTGCTTCTCTTGAATTCATATAAGTATATGTACATATATAATTTATGTTTGTAACTTTATAAATACTATTCCTTTGTGCGTCTGGAATTCCATCAGGAGGGGCACTCCCTTCAAAGGAGCAGTTCATTACCCAAATTCTCTTGATCATTCTGTGAAATTCTTCTTTATAAATCTCACAGAGAGACTTCACCTAGCACATGAGTCGGTTATTATTTCCTGAGTATCAGTGCAACATGCCATTCGACCTTACAGTAAAATCTTGCTCTGAGTTCATGTGAGATTTTTCATCTTATCTGGCTATTCTTGTCCTTGATGACATGCTTTATACAACTCTTATACAACACCTAAATCTTTAACCATATTCACTCATTCTGGCCTAAAAACAAGATCAGACTCTTACCTGTTAACTTCAGGACTCTAACAGACACATAAAGGTATTTGTTATTTAATTCTTCCAGGCTTTGATATGATAATTCTTCAATTGCCTTTTTACTGTTAAAAGTGAATTCTGTGATTCCATTTATCATCTGTATTTCAAAAGAGATCAAAAGGGTAGATGATTTGCTACATGGGAAATTAAAGAATCCATTTTAAGCAGCCTAAAAAATTATCATCAGCCCTTATCAATATTAACAGTCATATGTAATACATTAATAAAGTATAAAGGAGGAATACTGCCCTAGTTCTATGTGGTGGGTATGCTTTGAATTTTGACCTAATACTCAGCTTTACCCCCATACTGCCTTTTTACCAGACACTAAGCTTTGATGAAAGCTCACACTAATTTCCTTTGTTGCTTAGAAAGACCCCCAACTGCCATCAATGCCTCAAAACTGCTGTTTTCTATTTGTAATGTGAATCTAAAATTCAGTGACCACTTTCCACCAAGTGACACTGTACCAAAAGCCAGGGCATATTGCCTTTGAGAAAATAGAATGGCTCTGAGGTGCCAACTAAGTAAATTTAAGAAACCTATGAAGTGTAATGTAAGGTGGCTAACAGAAACTTTTTGCTTCTGCAATTTCAAACAGTCACAGAAAGACAGTTAAAGATCTTAAAATCTTCAGAAATTTGGTTAGAGCTTGAAGCTATAAATAGAGGTGAAGTTCCAACTGACAGGGTTTTGGCCTTCTGGCTTTTGCTTTGGATGGAGGCTTTTGCTTTTTGAGCTTTGGCTTACTGTTGGCTTTGGCCTTTCGGCTTAGCTTTGGTCTTTTGGGTTCAGCATTGGCCTGTGCTTATTTTGTCTTGGGGAAATTTGAACCTAGTTGATTTCTCTGGACCTCTTCCTGATCGCTCTTCATTTATATCCCTCCCTTTCCCCTGAATTTCCCTTTGGGCCCTGGGAGGAAGGGAGGGCTTGGTGATTGAACATTGTAGATTTAGTTTCTGTAGGCAAGTAGGGCTTCCTCAAATAAATCACCCTTAGTTTAGTGATTTGTTAAATACTTTACTTTAGGGCAGTCAAATGTTTTTTGAGCTAGAAGAGAACCTAGAAGACCTCAATTTTTCAGATACAGAAATGGAGGCTGAGCCACATTAAGTTATTTGCCTAGGGTTACACACCTAGTAAGTATATGAGACAAGATTGGAATTCAAGCCTTTCTGATTCAAAGCCCAGTAGAAATACATGTGACCACTTCATAGGAGTCATTATTTGCACTAATTGGGGCCTAGCTACACTTTCTCCACTGAGCCACCTAAGCTATTTCCCAAGCTAATATGCTGAAGGTCACATTAAAAAGGATTTAGATCCAGATTTACTGAATCCTGGCCTGCTGAATGAAGAAAATTTCTGCCTTCTGTAATGCCAGGTGGCTAACAGAAACTTTTTGCTTCTGTAATTTCTAATGGTCACAAAAAGTCAGTTATAAGTCTTAGAATCTTCAGAAAGTCAGTTAGAACTTGAAGCTATAAATAGAGGTGAAGTTCCAACTGACGGGGCTTTGGTCTTCTGGCTTTCACTGTGGCTGGAGGCTTTTGCTTTGGCTTAGCCTGTTGGCTTCGGCCTTTCAGCTTGGCTTTGGCCTAATTGCTTCAGCCTTGGCCTGTCCTTATTTGTCTTGGGGAAATTTAAACCTATCTCATTTCTCTGGGCCTCTCCCTGATCTCTCCATCCACATCCCTCCCCTTCCCCCTGAATTTCCTTTGGGCCCTGGGTGGAAAGGAGGGCTTGGTGATTGAACATTGTGGGTTTAGTTTCTATAGACAAATAGAGTACCCTCAAATAAGTTACCCTTAGTTTTAGTGATTTGATAAAGAATTTACTTAAAAGGCAGTCAAATCTTTCCTGACTGAGAGAGCAGGCTCTCTCAGTTTAAACCTCTCCACGACCCATCCCCCACCATCACCCCTCTCCCTAGCAGCAGAAACTCTGAACCTCTTTCCTTCTGATTAACCTGAGATTAATAAACCCCCTTTGTTAACCAATTCAAAGCCTCTGGTGAATCATTGCATCAAAAATTTAGGCAAGGGTTGAAGAGGGAAGGAATTATTTCTTTATTTCTTGAGGGAGCTGCGGGCATCCATCTTGGAAGGAAGTCCTTATCTGAGACTTCCTCCTGAACCCATCAGTTTCACTGGCAGGGAGGAGCCCTTCAACTCCTCTCTCAAGGGACTTGAGAAACTGACAAGAGAAAGCCCTCAAGGCAGATTTAAACACTTCTGACTGGCCCAGCCCCTTTGTGTCCATAGAGATACCTTTCCTGCCTTGAAGGATCCAGCCTCTTTCCCAATATCCTCTGTCTCAAGCCTCCTGTGACTAGCCTGTTTTAAGCTCCCTCTCCTGGATACCCCATTTATTCCCTCACCATCCAATATACCACCTCATTCTTTCCTTCCCTAAACTTAGCCATTCCTTTCATTCCTCCTCCTAATACCTACCTCACTTTTTATCCTCTCCCTTTAACCAGAGAATAAAAGAGATTACCTACATTTTAATAACACTTCCCACTGGACTTTCCAGAATAGTTTGGGGTTTTGGCACTACTACTTATTCACTATTTGACTGTGGGCAAGACAATCTAAGGTTTACTCTATAAAATAGGAATAATAATAATAATATGTATTATATAGTACTTATATCTCCAGGAAATTGTGAACAAAGTATGTTATAAGTGAGACAATTAAATAAGAGAATGTATACAAAGGACTGTGTAAAATCTCAAATCCTCTATATAAAATTTAGCTTATATTGTTCAACTTTAAGGAGCTATATAAATGTGTATTTATGGGCTGCCAAGAAAAGGGAATGGACAACCCACATTGAAGCCAGGTGTACCCAAGCACAAGGTCTGCCTCTGACATATTTTAGCCATGTGACCCTGAACTGAGTGACTGTTCACCTCCCTGTTCATGATTCTGAGCATATAGTTCTAGATAAAAGACCACAGTCATGTCTCTAAAACAGTGAAATCACGGGTCCAGTCCCTCAAGGTATATATTAATGATTGGACATAGTGCTTTATCATCAAAAAAAGCACTCTGGAGGTAGATAAGCAGCCCCAGTGGACAGAGAACCAAGTCTAGAGATGAGAGGTCCTGAATTCAAATCTGACCTCAGAAACTTCCTAGCTGTGGAACACTTGACAAGTCATTTAACACCCATTTCCTAACCCTTACTTAACCCCCATTTCTTAACCTCTGCCTTAGAAGCAATTCTCAATGTCAGTTGTAAGATAGAAGTTAACAGTTTATTTTTTAAAGTTAGTTAAAGATTTTAAGAGCCTGAGCTCACAAAGGAAAGTATTCTAGACATGAATAATAACCAAGATAAAAGCATAGAAATGTGATATAAAGTGTTATATTCAAGGAAGATCAAGTAGTCCAGTAGGACTGCATCAATGAGTGCATGGAGAGGAGTAAAATATGATAGAAAGAAAAATGGGAAGGGAATGGTTTGTGAAGAGTTTGCAGTACTAACAGATTTGGAATTTGATCCTGGAGGCAGTATATGGGAAGCCAATAAGAGAATAGATAAAAATCTGAGACTCTTCTTTTGACCCCTTTTGTGATCCTTGTGATTTCTTGTTGAAAAGTATTGTGGCCCTATTGAAAAGCTTTAAGTTCTTATCAAACCTGAATTTAAAGGGAGGGTTAACACTGTTAACACAGCAAGGAATGCTGATGCCTGGTATAGCCAAGGCCAAAATCTTAATGGAGGCAATTTGACCCTGAGAGGGATACTCCACAACTTGGCTTTCTTTTTTTTTTTTTTTTTTTTTTTTAACCCTTGTACTTCGGTGTATTGTCTCATAGGTGGAAGATTGGTAAGGGTGGGCAATGGGGGTCAAGTGACTTGCCCAGGGTCACACAGCTGGGAAGTGGCTGAGGCTGGGTTTGAACCTAGGACCTCCTGTCTCTAGGCCTGACTCTCACTCCACTGAGCTACCCAGCTGCCCGACAACTTGGCTTTCTGATAAGAACCTAGTCAAAATTCAGCCTTGACCTTGGTCTATTCTGAAGCCAATGTTTTGTGTTTTGATGTGACATAATTTGTAACTTCTGCACATCTGCAAAGTTTTGGGGGGGTGGTTCTTTTGTGTGAAATGAGTCTTGAAATATGTATAATAAACTCCATGCTCCTAGAGACAGAGCTGGAAGCATGAGGTAAAAGACAACTCCCTTGTCCCGTCCTTATCAACTAAACTGTCCTTATCAGATTATCAGAGATAATAAAGAGATCTCAACAGCAGTAGGAAACCAGTAGAATTTAATGAGCCCAAAAGTGACATTTTAGGGAAATCAATTGGCAGCTGAGTGGAGGATGAATTGGAGCAGAGATAAACTTTAGTCCAGGAAATCAATTAGAAGATGATTGCAATGGTCCAAGCAAGAGATGATAAAGAATTGAATTAGGGTGGTAGCCATGTGAGTAAAGAGAAAGGGACATATGCCAGAGGCATTGTAGAGAAAGAAATTACAAAGTTTGGCAACTGATTGGATATATGAGGTGTGAGAGGGAATAGTTAAGGATGACACTGAGGTTTTGAGATTGGGTAAATGAAAGGCTGGTGTCCTCTTGATAATAATAGGGAAATTCAAGGGAAATGAGGATTTGGGAGGGAAATGTAATGATTTCTGTTTTGAACATGTTCAGTTTGAAACGCATATGGACATCCATTTGAAATGTCCAACAGGCAGTTTGTGAAATCAGATTTGGTTCAGAGAAAGCCTGGACTAGATAAATGGATCTGGGAATTATCCATGTAGTGATGCATAGGAAATGATGACATCACCAAGTGAGATAATATAGCATGAAAAGAGAAATGGGTCCAAGATAGAACCTTGGGGAAAACACAGAGAGTAGATTTGATTTGCATGCATACCTAGCCCAAGAGTCTGAGGAGTGCTCAGACAGATGGGAGGAGAGCCAAAAGAAAGCAATCATAAAATGCTAAGGAAGAAAGAACATCCTAGGAAAGAGTGTCAACTGTGTCAAATGCTTCAAAGATGTCAATAAAGATGATGAAAGACTGGTTAATTGAGAAATCATTGGTAAGTCTGAAGTGGATAACATCATTCAGATGAATGATGAGGATAGAGGCCAGATTGCTGAGAGTTTTGGAAAGAAGGAAAGGAGAAGAAGCAATAACACTGGATGTAGATGGCTTTTTAAGGGATTCAGCTGAAAAGGGGAGGAGGGATGTAGAAGGATAGCTGATTGGCACGTAGGAACTAATGAGGAAATTTATTTTTAAGGATTGGGGAGAAATGGATTCGCTTGTAGGTGGCAGGAAAGGAGTCAATAGATATGGAGAGAATTAAGATTAGAGTGGGGATAATAGGCAAAGGGCTAAAGAGAAGAGGGGATAAGACTGAGGCAACATATAGTGGAAGTAGCCTTGGTGAGTAAAAGGGCCACTTCTTGATAAGGAGACAAGAGTGAAGGAAGAGATAGTGGGGGGCATGCCAGAGGCAAGAGGAAGAGAGAAGAGAGAGCTCTTCATGAATGGTCTCAATATTTTTGGTGAACTATAAAACAAACATCTCTTCTGTAGACAGAATAAATAGTATCTCTTACACATTGTATCAATAGTTTTCAAATGTCCGTTGTAAGGACTTTTGCAGGAAGCCATGTTGGCCAAGCATGAGCTCCAGTTACTTGGCTGGAACACAGAATGCAGTGAGGGCATTTTGAGCTGGCATGAGACCAAAAAGCAGTTGTGATTGGACTATAAAAGCAGAAAAGTCCAATGTATCACTCTTTCAATCTTGGGAGATTGGTTGGAGGTCATCTCAGAATTGTCTCATAGCTAGGATTAAGTGCCTGAACTGCTGTTAGGGAATTCTGTGTGTATAACAGCATCCAACAGCTTTATTGCCAACATCTATAAATCAACACCAAATAGCAGCATGAAGTCAACCAAAGGATCAATTCTAAAAGCTAACTCTTAGTGGACTGAAGAAACCTTCAAGCTTGGAGGCTAGCCTTTGGCTTAGCCAGGCAACTGGCCAATCAGGCTTTCAAGATACCAACTGTGTTATATTCAACAACAAAAATAGATAAAAGATTATTGGGGATGTAGACACTAAACAATAACTCTAGTCCAACTATCAATAATATGGAATTATGTCTTGATCAATAATACATGTAAAAACCAGTGGAATTGTGTGTTGGCTAAAGGGGGTTCGGGGGATTGGGGGAGAGGAAAAGAACATGAAATATGTAACTAGGGGAAAATACTCAAAATTTTTTAAAAAAATTAATAGATAGATAGATAGATAGATAGATAGATAGATAGATAGATAAAAGGTTTAGGATTTTCCTTTAATCCCTCTTTCCTTCCCAACATCCCAAATCCTTTCCTTTACCTTACCAATTATCATTAAATAGATATAATAAGAAAGCCATCACTGACCTGGTTACTCTAAGAGTTCTACCAAGTTGTCAGTTAGAAATCCATCTGACATTGGTGAAGATACATACACAAATATTGATAATATATGATCTTCTGGGTGAATTCTTCTTAAATTGCAGTCAGAGGTTGAAATCAAAGATCATCATCCTTGAAGTTATTAACCAATTAAATTACTAATAGAGGAAACAATCACTTCCTCATTAGTTAGGTGGGAACTAGTGAAAACATTCAACTGGCAATTTATATCAGCAGATTCTATAGAGTTTCAAACAGCAGTGAAGATCATTGAAGCTGCTGTTAAGTAAACTTATTTGATATCCAAATAGGAGGTTTCATCAAGCCTTTCATCAGTTCCCACCACCATCTGTAAGATTCCAGGGGCTGTACAATAATCATCTACAGAGTTCCCCCAGGATCATTACAATGTAGATACAGCAACCAATTAAATATAAATTCATCTAAAAGTGTTACTAGATTCATGTCCCTGTTGTCATCATAAATCTTTTAAGCCTATGAATACTAATAGAATAGCTACTATCACTTTTTTATATTAAAAAGAATTCCTCATACTGAAAAAATTGATAAATTTGGAAATAATTATTTTCTTACCTAGCTTTTACAGTAATACTGAACTCTTCAAATTCCTTGTAGCTAATGAAGTTATATTCTGGTTCTATTGATATAGAGAAGCATGGCATCACTGAAAATAAAAATAAAGATAGCATATAATCATTGAAATATTATTTTAAAAGCATGACATTTTGGTAGAGCTAAATGGAGTATAAAAATAGGAAAAATTTACTTTTTAATATTCCTCCCTTCTCAAAGTATAACCAAGTGGCTTTTTAAAAAAATTTAACTAGATAGATTATTAAAATAGGAAAAAATTACCTCTTCTTATTCCATCTCTCTGACCTAGTGATTATGATGCCAAAACCAGAAGAATAACCCAATTGTCCTGTTTTCTAGTCCAAAGAATGCTGTAAAGTATATTATTCATTTGATTTGTCATTATGATGATTACTGCTATAGTAGTATCCTGCTTCTCACTTTCAAAAGAGCTTATAATTTTAAATTTTATGGAAAATAAAGCATCTTTAAAGAAATCCTTAAAATACAATCTTCAAAAAGCTCAGTGGTTGCCAGAAATTACCATATTTCTTAATCTCAAAATGTGTAAGGCCTAATGTTGTGAAGTCTTCTTTGTATTTGGCTTTAATTGTCCACACTCCATACCTAGAAAACTAGAGTTAAAATTATTTAGAGTTTCATCAATTAATAAAACTTTCACCTTTATCCAGAAGATGATGAACACAATTTTTAGAAGAGAAAAAATTCATATAAAATCACCCTGAACTTACCTTTCACATATATATTGTGTCTCTCCTACTTAGTTACGATAATACAGAGTTTGATAATGAGTTTACAGGAAATTAAGCCCATGGAACTAAAGTCTGCATTTTCTTTTTATTCAACTCAGAAAGCACAATGCTTGCAAGGCACTGGGTTTATGTCACTTTTCTTCATTTGCTATAATTTATCATAACAAATAACTGTCATATGAAAGACATATCAATTATTTGACAAGTTCCTTTAATGACAGCAAATGTTTTTTACACACTCAAATTCCCTTTCTTAACTAGCACAGGATTCATTCAACAAAAATTTGTAGCTCATCTATTCAGTGTCTGTTTCTGAGGCTAATATAGTCAGTAGAACTGGGTTTCTGGATTAGTCTAGGGCAAAAGTTAAAAATTCACTTTTCAAAATAAATGAAGAAAAAGTCACTAATTGTCCGTTCAATTTCCAAAAGTCCTAATTCCTAGTAATGTCTCGTCCAATGTTTGTTGAATTGAATAAGATTTTATTCATGGGCCAATTCTGAAGTCTAACTTCAATAATAAATTATAAACTTTAGAAAATAAATAATGCTGCTGCCCAAGGCATTTGGTACAGAACACCACTGTCCAAATGATGAAATTCTGGAGCTGTGAGAAACTAATCATCTAAATTTGGTGTGAAGTAATTGTTGGAAATATTCTTTACTATTTAAATAATGTTCTTTATTTTCAAAGAACTATACAATTATCAAATTTTTGTTCCACAGTTTTCTTCCCCCTCCCCCCCCAAAACAATTCCAAGACTGGGGGTGGGAGAAGGGATGGGATATGGAAGAATCTCAGGATACTCTGAAATTCCAGCACCCTCTACTGGACTGAGGGGAGTGGGGGGAAAGAAGGGAAAGAAAGAAAAGAAAGAAAACAAAACAAAAAGAGAGAGGGAGAGAGAAAGAAAGAAAGAAAGAAAGAAAGAGAGAGAGAGAGAGAGAGAGAGAGAGAGAGA
>NC_058131.1:323552075-323566272 GCF_016433145.1 Gracilinanus agilis | reverse complement strand
AAAAAATAATTTAATGCTTTTGATGAGAGTGTCCTCTTCTTATCTCCTCATCTCACATCCCTAACATTGCTCTCTACTCTCTCCTTTTTCACTTCAGTGTGTCTGATGATGAAATGGCTTTCTGTTTACCAAGGCCATCTCCTCCACATGCACGCTTGATCTCATTCTCTCTCTCTTCTCCAGCAGATTGTCTCCATCAAGTTAAAATTCAAACTACTGGCTCCTTTCCTTACAAACTTTTAACATGTAAACCAGCTACTGTCTCATATTTTTCCTTCTTTCCTCAGCTAAAGTCCTTAAAAAAACTATTTACAATTGATGCCTGGATGTTGTCTCCTTTCTACAATCTTACTTCTGATCTTCTCACAAGCAAAACTGCACTCTCCAAGATAATCGGCGATCTTTCAATTGACAAATAGAATAGCCTGCTTTAATTCTCAACCTTCTTGACCTCGCTGCATCATTTGGCACTGCCGGTCACTTTCTTCTTCTCCACTCTGAGTTTTTGTGACAACACTCTTGGTTCTTCTCCCACCTGTCTGACCTTCTTAGTCTCTTTTTCTGGCTTTTTATCACAGCAAGCTGACAGGTATGACAGTACCCATGGCTTAAAATTAGGAAGATTTAAGTTCAAATCATGCTTCAAACAATGAAAATTGGAGAAAAATAAAATTGATTCTTTTTTGTTATCTATTTCACTCTGTATCACTGCCTATATTTTCCTAACTGCCTAAATCACATTTCAATTGTCTCAGCTAAATTTGCAAATTCAGCTTTCCTGTATATCACTCATTGTCTCTGAGTTAAGTTTAGAAGTTTGCCTGCTAACCAATGGTCTGTTCTTGTGCCAAAGAAATCTGTTATCCTTGAAGGACACAGGTGGGAGGGAATCTTGTCTGTTAACCGAAGGAGTCTGATCCATGTTATGAGGGACAGAATGGTCACTAAGGGCCTTGAGCCGGTAACAAGTCTAGTGGGAGATTGGACCTGGGTGTGTGAAGGAAAGAGCAAACTCAGCTGGAATGAATGGACTTGCTTTAAGTTCAAAATCCAAACCCAAAGCTGAGTGCCCAGTGAACCTCACTGCTAGCTGCTATGGCTCCTTTAAGATCTCAGGCAGCTGGCCTCTCCCTGCAGAGGTAAATGTCTCCTATTGGATGATGGCGGATTGGCAGAAAGTGGTTGCTTGAGCTTCCTACCCTCACCAATGGAGGTTTGGTTCAACCTCAAACAGCTTAGAATTCTCTCTTTGTTGCTTGATCTCCTTAGCTTATGGTGGTAAAGAAATAACCACAGGTTTCTCAGACTAAAGGCTATGGATTTATTTGGTAACTAGGAAGGAACAAGACAAGAGGTAAGAGGCTTTGGCAACACTATTCTATGTAATTGATGATGGCTGAGGCTTATGGAAGCTCTTAGTTGGTCTTGGCGGGACCGAGGGCTGGGTGCCCTCGGTCAGAGCAAACAGTCTCTGGTTAAGAACTTGACCAGATATGTTGGCAAACCTTGATGATAATGAAATAGATATTGTTGAGATGCTCTTGAGGAAGGTCTTAATATCTAGGCTATCCTAAGTTCCTACCCATGATCCACCACCCTTCACCACCCTTCACTACCCTTCAACCTGGGGACCCAGGGGAAGGGGGTAGTTGAGTGATCAGAATGAAGTCAGGGGAAAAACAGAACCCAGGCTTGGGTTTCTAGGGACTTTTATAGTCTCAGCCCAACTGCCAGCTGGCACCTGGCCCATGGCTCATGCCATCGTCAACATTCCATCCAGGGCAACTGACAGGTTTGCCTAAGCTAACATTGCAATGCAAAAACCCTGCATTACATCCACTGTCACTAAACTGTCCTTCCAAGTGGAGGCAAACAATAAACATTTCTAAGTGACAGAATGGAAGGAGTTGTTGCTATCCTCTTATTCTCAATTTCCAACTAATCATAATGCGTTCCCTACCTCTGATACTACTCTTTTGTTTGTAAAACATAGCTATCAATACAATGATCCAGGGCAACTTTGAGTGACCTACGACAAAGAATGCTATCCACCTCCAGAGAAAGAATTGTTGGAATCTGAATGCAAATCAAAGCATGCAATTTTTCACTATAGTTTATTTGGGTTTGGGTTTTATATGATTATTCTTATTTATATTGGATTTTATATGATTATAAAAGTGATCAATTTGGAAATATGTATTGCTTGATAATACATGTATAACCCAGATTGAATTGCTTGCCAACTCTAAGAGAGAGAAAGGAAGAGAGGGAGGAAAGTAGACAATTTGAATCATATAACTTCAGAAAACTTATGTGGATATCTGTTATAATGTGTAATTATAAATAAAATATCTTTATAATATAAATAAAAGAGAACTGTCTCCTTCATTAGGAGTCTTAGCTTTTCTAAGAGGGCTGATTCTCTGTTTATTGACAAATTTGCACTTCACAATAAATTGATCATGATTGGAACTTTGTACCTCTGTTTACCTTGATTTAATTTGTGATAGCACTTGTTAACTATGTGAACTTAGGTAATCAGGTAACCACTCAGATTCAGTTTCTTATCTATAAAGTAGAAATAATAATAGCACTTACCTCTTAGGGTTGTCATGAGGATCAAATGGCATAATGTGTGTAGGTTACTTTGTGAAATTTTAACATATATATATTTTAAAATATATATTCAAATATATGCATACACACACACACATATATATATACACATATATATCATATCATTATGTCATACCCTAATGATGAGTGTCTCCCAAGACTCAGTCAAGGGCACACTTTCCTTTTCTCTATATACTCTGACACTTGGCAATCTCCTCAGCTCTCATAGGTGTGATTATTACCTCTGTGCAGATGATTTCCATAGCTATATATCTAGTCCCAGTCTCTCTACTATAGTCACACATCACAAACTACCCTTTATGCATCTTAAACTGAATGTCCTACAGGCATTGTGAATAGAACTGATTCTCTCACCTCCACTATACCCTAATTGCAAAGGTCAGATAACCATCCTTCTAGTCACTCATGTTCAAAACTGTGAGTGTCATTTTTGACTTCTCTCTTGCTCACCCCATATACCCAATGAGTTGCCAGATCTTGTCATTTCTGCCTTTCCAAAATCTCTCATATATGTCCCCTTCTCTCTAATCACACAGACATCACACTAGTTCAGGCCCTCATCACTTTGTATAGCAATAAGACATGGTTTCCTCTAAGGAATTAAAAATGATCATTACACATTACACATAGAAAAGTTCATAGTGAGTATGAGTATAATCAATTAGAGATTTTAAAGAAGTGAAGTAAAAGTTGTTTTCAAGGAGTACATGACAGAAATAGAAGACAGACTGTACTTAGTCTCCTAACACACTGGTTTCTAGTATTGCTCCCTACCATGTGCTTTAATACCATTTAACCAATTAACAACTCTCCAACATCAACTAGCTGATCAACAAAATTAGCTTTTACTACCTATTTTTATAACAGAAGGTATAGCAAGGGCCAAAGAATAACAATATTGCTTCAAGCCAGGAAATGTATTTTCACCTCCACCCATAAACTCTAGTATCTCTGTAAAAACTCCATAAGGTATCTGGGGAGAATAGTCTCAAACTTAAAGTAGTTGCTAAAATGTTCTTCACCATACAACCAACCTGGAAAGGAGCACCTTCTGACCCTTGGAGTCCTCCCTTTGCAGAATATTCATAATGTTCATTTCTAGAGGCGACATAGCTGATGGGTGAATCATTCCCTAGCTCAGCTGGGGCAAGTTGATCATTCCTCAGGGTCCCTATGTAGTTTGTTTACTGATTTGGGCTACTACTACATTGGGTTTTAGGACTTCAGTTGTGCATGGGACCTGAGATGGCCATGATGGATTCTCACTCTTGCTGATCCCCTGGGTGCTATCATTAATTGATTTTCTAATACATGAGTCACCTGGATGCTCTCATCTTAAGATACTCATTCTCCCAAAATTAATCAGGAAAGAAGAAACATACCAGGAACTGAGATGCCATATGTTCACAGACACAAAGCAGCCAGGTGGAGAGACAAAGCATCCAAGGCTGCTTCTTCTATGCCCACCCAGAGATGTATAGCAATTCCTCCTCAAAAGCTATCATGAAAGAGAACAAGAAAATGACAACTCAAGATGCAGTCAATTCTGATGCAATAGTCAATTAAAAGGCTTCCTGTCACCACCCATGGAAACAACAAGAAGCAGACAGGGTTTGGCTGCCCATAGTTTGAAGTAAGGAGAAGAATTCCTCTATCATGCATGCACTGAGCCAAGCTCACCAAGTCTCCGCATGGATTGGAACAAGGAAGGGCATTTTTGCATATGTTCTAAGGACTGTATTCTCATTGGTCAGTCCCCCTAATACATATCCATGCCCATGTTTACATTTGCGTGCGTGCATGCGTGTGTGTGTGTGTGTGTGTGTGTGTGTGTGTGTGTGTGTATTCTCTACCAGTGGAGGTAAACAGACTCATTAATCACTTTTGGAGTATGATGAGAAAGAGATTAATGCACTGGTAGAGTGCATGTGGAATTAGATGATGTGTCAAGATTCCATAAAATTCTGAAGTCCTATGATTCTTTGAAATATACCTAGAATTTGTGTGTGTGTGTGTGTGTGTGTGTGTGTGTGTGTGTGTGTGTGATCCTGGGCCAGTCACTTAACCCCAATTGCCTAGCCCTGGCCAGTCTTCTGTTATAGAATTGATACTAAGATAAAAGGTAAGAGTTTTTAAAAGGACATAATGGATTATAAAGTCCTCAATTAAAATGAAATTTAGAAATATGTATTTTACATATATATGTACATATATACATAAACACATACATACATAAACCCTCCACATCTAATTATCTTGGCTTAGAGACTAGATAGTTGGCCTTAAAGTCATAAGACCTGGGGTCACCTCCCACCTCTGACACATATTGGCTGGCACAACCTGAGCAGATAAGTTCGCCCTAGAAAACACTTTAAGACTTTATGTTGCAAAGCATATATGCTGGCATGAGTCAGTAGAAGGAGTGTACTTGAAGTTCCACATATTAATGAAAACTTAGATACAAATTTTTAAAAATCATTATTTCCCAGTTTTCTTCAATTAATGAAGTTACATTACTAGGCAGTTTAGTATTCTACGTGCTTTTTTTTTTTTTGTAGACTTTCGCTCACACTGATCCTTAGGCCAAGAATACCTCTCATCTTACATCTCTCAAATGTTAGATTTTTACCTCTTTTAGAGCCTAATTAAAATGCCATCTCCTCCATGAAGTCTTCCCTGAAGATGCTAGTCAACAAAGACAGTAATATGCCTCAGCTTTCACATAATACAGTTTTGCAACATTCTTGCACACTTTCAGTATATCTTTCTTTGTGTATGTTAGATCAGACTAATAGACTTTTAGCTTCTTGAAGGCCTGTTTTATCTAACCTTTGTATCTCTGCCCCCTCCTAAGCCCTCCAGCTCAGGAGCAAAGTGTTATTTGTGCAATGGTCATTAAATGTTTGTTTAATCAAATTAAACTGATGGAGATGGAATTTTGAGAGCATTATTGATCAAATGTCTTATGAAGTCACAAAAAGAAATAGTTGAAGGAGAATCTTTCAGTTGCCTGACAAGTGTTCACTTTACTTTCAAAAACAAATCTGTAAAATGATTAAGCTGAGTTGCGTAAGGTAGAACAAGTTAAAACAAATAAACTACCTTTGTAATCATTTTTGGGAAAAGAAATTTATGGAGAAGCCACTCAAATCAACAAGGCTAATATTTGCATTTTAAGTAGAACAGAAAAAGAATTTGAGTGTCCTAATGTTATAGGGAAAAGACAAAGGAATGTTATTTATCAACGGAACCAGATGGAGTAGAAGGATGAATTTAGGGGGCAGTTAGTTAGCCCAGAGGAAAGAGGACCAGGCTTGGACTCAGGAAAACTTTCTAACCTTGTGGCCCTGAGCAAGTCACTTAACCCCTATTGCCTAGCCTTTGCCACTCTTCTGTCTTAGAATTGATACTAAGACAGAAAGTAAGGGTTTAAAAAAAAAAAAGGAAGAGTGGGTTACAAACTCTTCATTTTAAATGAAATTTAGCAAAATGCAAATTGATTGTATTTCAACTCTCAAATTATTTCCCCATCTATTCAACTTGCCTGGGTGGGTAACTATTTCATTGGGTTTGAATTTTTTATTGTATAGTTGCTCAGGAAGCAAGACATTATCAGGAAAAATTTTGTGTTTTGAGTCAGGGGACCTGGGTTTACATCCAGTGTTAGAGATTTTCTTAATCTCTCCCTCTGTCTCCTTAAGAGGCAAAAGAGCAGGATTCCTAAGTGGATCAGTCAGTGAGCAAGAGCTGAAGATTCTGTTATCACAGAGACCAGGAGAGAGATAAGGAAGGAGCCCTGACTGTTAGGGCTTTTTTGCCTCTCAATCTCTAGAGAGCAGGAGGTCTGTCTCTGAGGCAAGGGATTACTGGGAGTTGGCTACTGCCAGTTGGGTGATAATTCATGGGTGATGGCTGTGGATTATTTAAGAAGATATTATTTAGGAGGAAGTTAGTGAATCAATTTTATTTATTTATTTATTTATTTTATTTTTTAATTTTAAACCCTTAACTTCTGTGTATTGACTTATAGGTGGAAGATTGGTAAGGGTAGGCAAGGGGGTCAAGTGACTTGCCCAGGGTCACACAGCTGGGAAGTGTCTGAGGCCGGATTTGAACCTAGGACCTCCTGTCTCTAATGAATCAATTTTAGATAGATCAAGCCTAATGTTTTCCAGGCAAGAACATTCTGTCCTCAGAAGACAGATATAGTTTTAAGAAATCTTAGATAATATTGGGAATTTAGATATAGTCATAGGGTATTAGAATAATAATCTCTCTTTCCTCCTGTTCTATTTTCTATCTGTACTTCTTCTCAAATTAAACTAAGTGTTTTATTCAACTGCATCCTCACTTTTGATTAACTCCTACTTTTAGCCCTTATGCCAGGCTCTACCACTTGCTAGCTGTGGTCTCAGGACATTCATCTACAAAAGAAGGGTTGCAATAGAATACCTCACTGAAGTCCCTTCCAGTTGTAAACCCATGATCCTCTTCAGGACTATTACACAGTAGGATTTGGTGCTAATTACATTCAAAGATGCTTGGGTCCCAGGGAAAAAGTTCCTGCTGTCCTCCATGTTCAGAGCAAAAAAAGATTTTCACTCGGGGCAAAATTCTTGTACCAGTTTATTAATAATGTGAAAATGGTTTCACTGTAAGTATTTAATGGCAATTTTATTGCATATAAACATATTTCAAAATTAAATTAACAATGTAAATTTTGAAATGGATGTATATATGTGACCCATGTCCAATAAATATACACTTTTACTGTAAAAGTTTTACATCCTTTTTTAGGAGGTTTTATTTTTAGAATCATGGAGTCTGATTTAACATTGTACTAGAAACACTAGCAGTAGCAATTAGAGAAGAAAAAGAAATTGAGGGTACTAAAATAGGCAATGAGGAGACTAAGTTATCACTCTTTGCAGATGATATGATGGTCTACTTAAAAAATCCTAGAGAATCAACTAGGAAGCTTGTAGAAATAATCAACAACTTTAGCAAGGTTGCAGGATACAAAATAAATGCACATAAACCATCAGCATTTCTATATATTTCCAACACATCACAGTAGCAAGAGGTAGAAAGAGAAACAACATTTAAAATCACCCTAGATAGCATAAAATACTTAGGAATCTATCTACCAAAACAAAAACAGGAATTATATGAAAACAACTACAAAACACTTTCCAAACAATTAAAACTAGATCTAAACAATTGGAAAAACATTGATTGCTCATGGGTAGGACGAGCTAATATAATAAAAATGACCATTCCACCCAAATTAATTTACCTATTTAGCTCCATACCTATCAAATTACCAAAAAACTTTTTCACTGAATTAGGAAAAACTATAACAAATTTCATTTGGAATAACAAAAGATAAAAAATATCAAGGGAAATAATGGAAAAAAATGTGAAGGAAGGGGGCCTAGCAGTGCCAGATATTAAACTATACTATAAAGCAACAGTCATCAAAACGGTATGGTACTGGCTAAGAGACAGAGAGGAGGATCAGTGGAATAGACTTGGGGTAAATGATGTCAGCAAGACAGTATATGATAAACCCAAAGAGCCCAATTTTGGGGTCAAAAATCCACTATTTGACAAAAATTGTTGGGAAATTTGGAAAACAATATGGGAGAGATTAGGTTTAGATCAACATCTCACACCCTACACTAAAATAAATTCAGAATGGGTGAATGACTTGAATATAAAGAGGGAAACTATAAACAAGTTAAGTGAACACAGAATAGTATACTTGTCAGATCTCTGGGAAAGAAAAGATTTTAAAATCAAGCAAGAGTTAGAGAAAATTACAAAAGGTAAAATAAATTATTTTGATTATATAATACTAAAAAGCTTTTGTACAAACCAAAACAATGTAGCCAAGATCAGAAGGGAAACAACAAATTGGGAAAAAATCTTTATAACAAAAAACTCTGACAAGGATCTAATTACTCAAATATACAAGGAGTTAAATCAATTGTATAAAATTGTATTAAAAAATCAAGCCATTCCCCAATCGATAAATGAGCAAGAGACATGAATAGGCAATTTTCAGATAAAGAAATCAAAACTATCAATAAGCACATGAGAAAGTGTTCTAAATCTCTAATAATTAGAGAAATGCAAATCAAAACAACTCTGAGGTATCACCTCACACCTAGTAGAATGGCTAAAATGAAAGAAGGGGAGAATAATGAATGTTGGAGGGGATGTGGCTAAATTGGAACATTAATGCATTGCTGGTGGAGTTGTGAACTGATCCAACCATTCTGGCTGGCAATTTGGAACTATGCTCAAAGGGCTATAAAAGAATGCCTGCCCTTTGATCCAGCTATACCATTGTTGGGATTGTACCCCAAAGAGATCATAGATAAACAGACTTGCACGAAAATATTTATAGCCGTGCTTTTCATGGTGGCAAAACACTGGAAAATGAGGGCATGCCTTTCAATTGGAGAATGGCTGAACAAATTGTGGTATATGCTGGTGATGGAATACTATTGTGCTAAAAGGAATAATAAAGTGGAGGAATTCCATGTGAATTGGAAAGACCTCCAGGAACTAATGCAGAGCGAAAGGAGCAGAGCCAGAAGAACACTGTACATAGAGACTGATAAACTGTGGTAAAATAGAATGTAATGGACTTCTGTACTAGCAGCAATGCAATGACCCAGGACTATTCTGAGGGATGTATGGTAAAGAACGCTACCCACATTCAGAGGAAGAACTGCAGGAGAGGAAACACAGAAGAAAATCAACTGCTTGAATACATGGGTTGATGAGGACATGATTGGGGATCGAAAGTACCACACCAATGCAACTATCAACAATTTGGAAATAGGTCTTGATTAATGAGACATGTTAAAACCAGTGGAAATGCATATCAGCCAGGGGATGGGGGGTGGTCAGGGGGTGAAGGGGAAAGTAAGAGCATAATCATGTAACCATGTTAACTTTTCTAAAATATAAATATTAATAAATGTTTATTTAAAAAAAAGAATCATGGAGTCTGAATTAAAAGGACCTCAGAGGTTATCTGGTTCCACTGTCACCAACCTACCCAATGAAGGAATCAAAGGTCATCTAGCTTCTTTGCTTGAAGATCTCCCCTATGGGCAGTTCACTACTTATAGCCAATTTCATTTTTGAACAGACTAATTACTTGGAATTTCTTTATTACATTGAACTTATATGCTTAGTCCTTACAATGAATTGAAAACCTTCTGGGAACTTATTGGTCCAGTTCTCCCATCCAGGACCAAAAAGAACAAACTAATGACTCTTCCTAGATTACTACTACAATTCTGGTAATATTTTTTTCTCCTGTGGTATCCTTCTGTTATCCTAAGGCTGCTAGGTGGTGCAGTAGAGTACTGGACTTGGAGTCAGAAAGATCTGAGTTCAAATCCAGCCTCAGATACTCAGTAGCCAAATATCCCTAAGCAAATCATTTAACATCTGTCTGACTGAGTTTCCTCAAATGTTAATGGAAGCCATAATAGTACCCACCTCACAGGGTTGTAGTGAAGATCTAATGAAATAATATATGTAGAGTGCTTAACACAGTGCTCAGTGCCCAGTGCATAATGTTGTTATTCATTCATCTTCAGTTATGTCCCACTCTTCATGACTCCATTTGGGAATTTCTTGGTAAAGATACTGGAGTGGTTTGCCATTTCCTTGTCCAGCTCATTATACAGATGAGACTCCATAGTGTCTGTTTCATCTGCCTTCATGGCCATTGGAACAAATTGTTCTCAACTTCCCCTTCCACCAAGGGAAGTCTTCACATGAGTGAGGCAGACATTGCCCTACCTCACCAACAGCTTTGAAGTTTATCAGATACCTTCAATATGATTTAGCCTATCTGCTGAGACAGTTTTACCAAGGTGTGACTGCTATGCATGCTATAAATTTTTAGAGCCACAAATGAGAATTACATGAAAGGTGGACACCAAAGACAGATTAGCAGTCCTGAAAGGGGCTCAGCAAGCCTCACACAGAGATGCTAGTCCCTTTAGTTTTTATTGAATAGATTTTTTTTTAAATAGATTTTGTTTTGCAGTAACTAAGGACCTCCCTGAGACTCACAAATTTTCCAAGTTTAATGCTTTGAGGACATATTATCCATGTATAGTACAATATAGATAAACTCACAATCAATAAGAAATCCTTTAGATTCTGTGAAGGACATTCTTTGTGACAGTGCCAAACACCATTTTAAAAAAAATTACTTTCTGCTTAATATAAATTCTAAGAAGACTGGCAAGGTCTAAGCAATTTGAGTTAAGTGACTTGCCACAGCTAGGAAGCATCTGAGGCCAGATTTGAACCCACATCTTCTTATCTTGAGGCTTGGCTCTTTATCTACTGTGCTACCTAACTGCCCCACCAAACACCTTTAGTAAGCATACTTCTTCCTCTTTTAGTCTCCTTTGTTATTAATTGAGGATTATTAAACAGAATTATCTCTTGTTATAAAGAAAAAATAGGACTCTTTGATGCTACTAACTATGTTTCTATGGGATATTGGTTAGGGAAGCTGTGTCTTTGTATTCCTCTAGATAGCTGGTGACTGGGGAATACCAATTCAGTCACCTTTGCTAGATGATATAATTCCTATTCCTATATAACAGTGCCCAGGCAGGACCCTTAATGGTCTGGTGGATGGGTAACTTTTTCAAGTCCCACCTAGGGTTGGATTAATTATTAATATTGGGCTCTATTAGCTTTGGATTACATTGTTCATCTGACTGCATTGCTCCCTCCCCAAGGGTTGTGATATAATGACCACTTAGGAAGATACTTAATGAAACTTTATCTATTGATGTTAAATAGTGAAAGGAATAATCAGGAACAGATTGGAGATAAGAGACCCTGTCACTAATAGCTATGATCAATAATCCCTCAGGACTGTAGGCTATTGTTTCAGTAAACTGGGCTATTGTTCTTCACCCTCTCTTGTTCAGCTTGGCCACTGCCAAACCAGAGAGAGCAATCTGCTCAGTTGGTACTGATATGGATGATCTCTCTTAGCTTCCTTACTATCAGTTTGTGGTATGTCAACCTGACAGCCTTCAGGAAATATTTACCCTTCACCTCCCTCTTCTTATCACCTCGCTTCCTCCCTTCACCTCCCAGGCCCAGATACCTAATAGATAATGATTATTCAAATGCCTAAAGATCTAGGGAGATTCAGAGAGGATCAATGACCCATGGTCAGAGACCCACAGATCACTGCTCCAAGATCCAAGATCCAAGATCAATGGTCAAAGCTCCAAGACCAAAGACCACTCCCAGATGACTGTTAGGGGTATTTATATCCTCAGGCCAACTGCCTTTGCTCCTGTCCTCACGGCATGCGAGAACATTCTGATGTCTCTAACTGTCCCCCTTGTCAATCAAAGTGAGACTAAAAATTCTCAGAGTTTGAATCCAGCACTCTATGGTTGCATCTATTGAGAATTTTTTTAATTTTTCATTTTGTACTTGAAAAAATACCAATAAATGTGAACATTATAACATGTAAAGAACAGAAAGGAGAATTGCATATGAAACTACATCTTTTGTTGTTGTCATGTGTGAACTTGTGTGCCCTCATTTGGGATTTTCTTAGCAAAGATAATGGAATCATTTGCTATTTCCTTCTTCAGTTCATTTTACAGATGAAGAATCTGAAGCAAACAGCATTCAGTGACTTAACCAGGGTCACACAGCTTCTTCCAGACTTCAGGCCTGGTACTCTATACACTACACAATCTAGCTACCTGTTACAGGTTGCCAATTTCTTGTTACACTTTACTTTTCTAAAAACGTCTAATAAATTCAACATGTTGGTTTTCAAACTTTCCAGTTTGTTTGTTTCCCCAAATTTTCTCACTTCTTCTCTTCTTGTATTTTTTCCTTTTCTCTTCTGGTTTTTTGAAATTGCTATCACTTCCTCTTCTTCCTCCCTAATTCTCCCAAAACAAAATAGAAAAAACAATTTTTTCTTAATGACAAATAAGCATAGTCATGGGAAACAAATCCACATGTTGACCTCATGTAATGTATAGTAACTTTTTTTAAAATGTCAACATTAACTATATTGTGAGGAAGGGGAGGGAGAGGAGCAAGAAAAACAAAGTAAAAGACAGTACTCTTCCATCTGCACTGAGTCCATCAGTTAGTTCTCTACCTGGAGGTAGAAAGAAAACTCTTATCTGTATGAGAAACATGAAAAGGTAACTAAGAAACAGAGGGGAAAGAAAGAAAACTCTTATTATTAAATTTGCCTCTTCAAGGGCTTCAATAAGGTCAAATAATTTGTATTCCTATCTGGAGAAATATTATGTGTAATTCTAAAAAAAATCATACTCATTATCATAGTAATTAGAAGAATTAATCATAAGGAGAGGTTGGAATACTAAATGGACTAAGATGATATGGGGGGGAGGGAAAAGAGGGGGGATTAGAGGATGGCACCAAGACTAACTTGAAGGAATAAGAAAAATAGGATAATATATACCCCACAAAGAGGACATGGGAAGGGGAGGGATGAATACTATTATAAGAAGGAGAGGAAGAGAGCATTAATAGGAAATGCTTAAACCTTACTCTCAGTGGAATTAATCCTGAGAGGGAAGAGTAGCTAGATCAATTGGTATATCAATTCTATCTAACTCTATGGATAAAGTCAGAAGGGATAAACCAAGGAGGGCAGTGGGTGGGGAGTTCATAAAGGGAGGGGAAGAGAGAGGGAAGGGAATTCATTAGGCCTTAAAAAATAATGAGGGGAATAAAAAGGGAGAGGGTGGAACGGGAAGTAAACCAAGGGATGGGACAAGGGGGGCTGATTTAAAACAAAGCACTGGTTTAAAAGGAAATACCGTAAGAAAAAGGGGTAAAACTAGGTGAGGATACCAAAATGTTGGGAATACACTGCTGATAATTATAATCATGAATGTGAATGGGATGAACTCACTTATAAAACAAAAGCAAATAGCAGAGTGGATTAGAAAATAAAATCCTACCATATGTTGTTTAAAAGAAACACACATGAGGCAGGTGGACATACATAGAGTTAAGGTGAATGGCTGGAGCAAAATCTTTTGGGCTTCAACTGAGAAAAAGAAAGCAAGTGTGGCAATCATGACTTCTGACAAAGCCACAGTAAAAATAGGTCTGATTAAAAGAGATAGGGAAAATAAAAATGACAATTCTACCCAAATTAATTTACCTATTTAGCGCCATACCTATCAAGCTACCAAAAAACTTCTTTACTGAATTAGAAAAAACTATAACAAATTTCATTTGGAATAACAAAAGATCAAGAATATCAAGGGAAATAATGAAAAAAAATGTGAAGGAAGGGGGCCTAGCAGTACCAGATATTAAACTATACTATAAAGCAGCAGTCATCAAAACAATATGGTACTGGCTAAGAGACAGAGAGGAGGATCAATGGAATAGACTTGGGATAAATGACATCAGCAAGACAGTGTATGATAAACCCAAAGAGCCCAACTTTTGGGACATGAATCCACTATTTGACAAAAACTGCTGGGAA
>NC_058131.1:323510582-323552026 GCF_016433145.1 Gracilinanus agilis | reverse complement strand
CCTCTGTACCAGCAGCAATACAATGACCCAGGACAATTCTGAGGGATTTATGGTAAAGATGCTACCCACATTCAGAGGAAGGACTGCAGGAGAGGAAACATATAAGAAAAACAACTGCTTGAACGCATGGGTCGGGGTGGACATGATTGAGGGTGTGGACTCGAAACTACCACACCAATGCAACTACCAACAATTTGGAAATTGGTCTTGATCAAGGACACATGACAAAACTAGTGGAAATGCGCAGCGGCCATGGGTGGGGGGAGTGTGGGGGGGGGGGTGAAGGGGATAAGAGGAGTATGAATCAGGCAACCATGTTAAAAATGTATATTAATAAATGTAAAAAAAAAAAGAGAGATAGGGAATCCAAAATCAGTTAGTTAAAGAACAAATCATAGAAACAATAATTTCATTGAAGAGAATGACAATGATGAGACATCCTACCAAAATCTGTGAGATACAGCTAAAGCAGTACTCAGGGGAAATTTATATCCTTGAATGCATATATTAACAAATTAGAGAGGGCAAAGATCAATGAACTGGGCATGCAAATCAAAATACTAGAAAGGGAACAAATTAAAAATCTCCAGTTAAAAACTAAGTAAGAGATTATAAAAATCAAAGGAGAAATCAGTAAAACTGAAATTAAAAGAACTATTGAATTAATAAATAAAACTAGGAGCTAGTACTTTGAAAAAAAAATAAAATAGACAAAGTGCTGGTCAATCTAATTTAAAAAAGGAAAGAAGAAAACCAAATTATCAGTATCAAAGATGAAAAGGGAGACCTCACCTGTAATGAAGAGGAAATCAAGGCAATCATTAAAAACTATTTTGCCCAATTATATGGGAATAAATATAGCAATCTAGGTGAGATGGATGCATATTTACAAAAATATAAATTGCCTAGATTAACAGCAGAAGAAATAGAATACTTAAATAATCTCATATCAGAAAAAGAAATTGAACAAGCCATCAAAGAACTCCCTAAGAAAAAATCCCCAGGACCAGAAGGATTCACAAGTAAATTCTATCAAACCTTCAAAGAACTACTAATTCCAATACTACACAAACTATTTGACATAATAAGCAAGAATGAGTTCTACCAAACTCCTTTTATGACACAAATATGGTACTGATCCCAAAACCAGGTAGATCAAAAACAGAGAAAGAAAACTACAGACCTATCTCCTTAATGAACATAGATGCAAAAATCTTAAACAAAATACTAGCAAAAAGACTCCAGCAAGTGATCACAATGGTTATTCATTATGATCAGGTGGGATTTATACCAGGAATGCAAGGATGGTTCAACATCAGGAAAACCATTCACATAATTGACCATATCAACAAGCAAACCAACAAAAACCACATGATTATCTCCATAGATGCTGAAAAAGCCTTTGACAAAATACAACACCCATTCCTTCTGAAAACACTAGAAAGTTTAGGAATAGAAGGTCCTTTCCTAATAATAATAAATGATATATATCTAAAAACATCAACAAACATCATCTGCAATGGGGATAAATTAGAAGCATTCCCAATACGATCAGTAGTGAAACAAGGATGCCCTATTGTCACCTCTATTATTTAACATTTTACTGGAAACACTAGCAGTATCAATTAGAGAAGAAAAAGAAATTGAAGGTATGAAAATAGGCAATGAGGAGACCAAGCTATCACTCTTTGCAGATGATATGATGGTCTACTTAAAAAATCCTAGAGAATCAACTAAGAAGCTAGTGGAAACAATCAACAACTTTAGCAAAGTTTCAGGATACAAAATAAATACACATAAATTATCAGCATTTCTATGTATTTCCAGCACATCACAGCAGGAAGAGTTAGAAAGAGAAACACCACTTAAAATCACCCTAGACAACATAAAATACTTAGAAATCTATCTGCCAAGACAAACACAGGAATTATACGAACACAACTATGAAACCCTTTCTACACAATTAAAACTAGATCTAAACAATTAGAAAAACATTGAGTGCTCATAGGTAGGATGAGCTAACATAATAAAAATGACCATCCTATCCGAATTAATTTACTTATTTAGTGCTGTACCTATCAAACTACTAAAAAACTTTTTTACTGAATTAGAAAAAACTATAACAAAGTTCATTTGGAAGAACAAAAGACCAAGAATATCAAGGAAAATAATGAAAAAAATATGAAGAAAGGTGGCCTACCAGTACCAGGTCTTAAACTGTACTATAAAGCAGTAGTCATCAAAACAATATGGTACTGGCAAAGAGACAGAAGGGAGGATCAGTGGAATAGACTAGGGGTAAGCAACCTCAGCAAGATAGTCTACTATAGACCAAAAGAACCCAGCTTTTGGGTCAAAAACCGACTATTTGACAAAAGCTGCTGGGAAAATTGGAAAAAAATGTGGGAGATCAACATCTTACACCCTATTCCAAAATAAACTCAGAATGGGTAAATGACTTGAATATAAAGAAGGAAACTATAAGTAAATTAGGTGAGCACAGAATTGTATACTTGTCAGATCTATGGGAAAGGAAAGATTTTAAAACCAAGCAAGAGTTATAAAAAATTACAAAATGTTTTAATTTTGAGTACATTAAACTAAAAAGATTTTTTACAGACAAAAACAATACTACCAAAATTAGAAGGGAAGCAACAAATTGGGGGAAAAACTTTATAACAAAAAACTCAGACAAAGGTCTAATTACTCAAATATGCAAGGAGCTAAATCAATTGTACAAAAAAACCAAGCCATCCCCCAATTGATAAATGGGTAAGGGACATGAATAGGCAATTTTCAGATAAAGAAATCAAAACTATCAATAAGCACATGAGAAAGTGTTCCAAATCTCTAATAATTAGAGAAATGCAAATCAAAACAACTCTGAGGTATCACCTCACACCTAAAAGATTGGCTAAAATGAAAGCAGGGGAAAGTAATGAATGTTGGAGGGGATGTGGCAAAATTGGGACATTAATACATTGCTGGTGGAGTTGTGAACTGATCCAACCATTCTGGATGGTAATTTGGAACTATGCTTAAAGGGCTTTAAAAGGCTATCTACCTTTTGATCCAGCCATACCACTGCTTGGTTTATACCCCAAAGAGATAATAAGGAAAAAGACTTGTACAAAAATATTTATAACCATGCTCTTTATGGTGGCAAAAAAATCGGAAAATGATAGAATGTCCTTTGATAGGGGAATGGCTGAACAAATTGTGGTATGTGTTGGTGATGGAATACTATTATGCTCAGAGGAATAAAGAACTGGAGAAATTCCATGTGAACTGGAATGATCTCCAGGAATTGATGCAGAGTGAAAGGAGCAGATCCAGAAGAACATTGTACACAGAGACTGATACACTGTGGTACAATCAAACATAACAGACTTCTCTACTAGCAGCAATGCAAAGATCCAGAACAAGGCTGAGGGACTTATAAGAAAGAAAACTAACCACATTCAGAGGAAGAACTGTGGGAGGAGAAACACGGAAGAAAAACAACTGCTTTAACACATGGGCTGATGGGGATATTATTGGGGATGTAGACGCTAAATGATAACTCTAGTCCAACTATCAATAATATGGAATTAGGTCTTGATCAATGATACATGTAAAACCCACTGGAATTGTGCATCGGCTAAAGGGGGTTAGGGGAGCTTGGGGGAGAGGGAAAGAACATGAAACATGTAACTATGGGAAAATATTCAAAATAAATTTTTTTTAAAAAATAGTGTTTGATCACAATCACAAATCACAATCTGTTTAGCCATTACTCAATTGATGGGCATCCCCTCAGTTTCCAGTTCTTTGCCACCACAAAAAGAGCTGCTATGGCAGAGAACCTTTGTCTCTTCCCCATCTCCTCCTCCTTCTCCTCCTCCTCTCAGAATCTCCTCCTCCTCCCAGATTTCCTCCTCTTCCTCCTCCTTCCTCCTCAGGCTCTGTACATCTATCTCCCTGTGCCTATAGGTCAGGGTGCCAGCTCCTGGCCACTGCCAGGGAAAGGGCCTCTAGTGTTTACCAAAGTCTCTGGTTTCCAAGCCTTTAAAAGCCCTGTTGCAGTTTAGTGCCTGAAATAATAGCATCGAAAACTCAGAGGCCAGGGAGAGCCCCCACCCTCTTCCTTTGCAGTTGGTGCTTCCTGGTGACTGAGCCCCAGAGAGGAGAATTGTTTTCCTGAAGATCACATAGCTGGCAGAGGCAGGACTCCCACGACTGACTATCTTCCACAAAAACAGTACCTCTGTAAGTTGCCATGAAAATAGGATCTTCTCCATCTTCTAGGAAGAGGAAACTGAGGCCCAGAGAAGTAAGAGAATGGCGAAGCTGGAACACAAACTTAGATCTGGACTCCAAGCTAAAAGGCTGTTCCAGGGCCATTTGTCAATCAGAGCACTAAAGAGGGAAGAATCGTCATCTAGAGGGGACACCCATCAACTGGGGAATAGCTGCACGAATTATGGCCTAGGAATGTGATGGAATACTATTGTACTATAAGAAATGATGGAGGGAATGAGTTCTGAAAAACCTGGGGAAAACTTACATGAATGAATGCAGAGGGCAGTGAGCAGAACCCAGAGAACCTTGTGTTCAGTGACAGCAATAATGTAAGGATAATCAAGTGTGAAAGGCTGCTCTGATCAATACAATGATGCATGACAGTTTCAATGGGTTGTAATAAAAAATGTTCATCTCACTCAGAGAATAGATTGAAACATTTTTACATTAAAAAAAAAAGCTGCTATGATTATTTTTGTAATCTGAGTCCTTTTATTTTTTTTCTTTCATCTCTTTGGGATATAGACCTAGTAGTGGCATTGCTGAGTGAAAGGGTCTCAGTTATATAACCCTTTGGGCACATACCAAATTTTTCTCTAGGACAGTAGTACTAGTTTACAACTCCAGATATTAATGTATTTTCCCCCCACAGTCCCTCCTGCATTTGTCATTCTCCTTTTCAATCATCTTAGCCCATCTCCTAGGTATGTGGTGGTACCCCAGAATCATTTTAATTTGCATTTCCCTAATTATTAGTGATTTAGGCTATTTTTTTCATATGACTATGGATAGCTTTGATTTCTTCTTCTGACAACTACCTGTTCATATCCTTTGATAATCTAACAATTGAGGAATGACTCATATTTTTATAAATATAGCCCAATTCCATATATATTTGAGAATGAGACCTCTATCATGAAAAATTTGCTGTTTTTTGCTTTCCCTCTAATTTTGACTGATTTTTGTTTAAAAACATGTAATAAAAATTATTCATTTTGCCTCCTACAATACTCACTTTCTCTTGTTTGATAATAAATTCTGTCCTTATCCATTGATCTAAAAAGTAATTTTTTTTCATATTCTCCTCATTTGCTAGGATAACACCTTTCATGTCAAAATCTTATGCCCATTTCAAGCTTATCTTGCTATATACAATATGAGGTGTTAGTCTATGCCAAATTTCTGCCAGACTGCTTTCTAGTTTTCCCAGAGGTTTTTGACAAAAAATGAGCTCTTCCTCCAATAGATTATTACTCTAGATTTCTCATATACTAGGTTATAGTGATCAGTCACTTCATTCCTGATGGAATTGGAAAGGCTTCTAGTGATATATTGCTATATAATCTCCTTGATAGTATTTTTTTTAGATTTTTGTGTCAGTATTCATTAGGGAAATTGATCAATCATTTTCTTTCTCTTTTTTCACTCTCTGGTTTAAGTATCAAAACTATTTGGGTAATAGAAGGAATTTGGTAAGACTTCTTTATCTGTTTTTTTAATAGTTTGTATAATATTGGAATTATTTGTTTTTTAAATATATAGTAGAATTCACTTGTAAATCCATCAGATTCTGGAGATTTTTTTTCTCAGGTAACTCATTTATAACTTGTTCAGTTTCATATTCTAAGATAATTACTTAGGTATTCCATTTCTTCTTCTGTGAATCTGCATAATTTATAATTTTGTAAATATTCATCAATTTTATTTAGACCATAAAATTGGATATACTTGGACACAATAGTTCCTAACAATGGTTTTAATTTCATCTTCATTGGTTGTACATTCACTCTTTTCATTTTTTATATGGGCAATTTGGTTTTCTTCTTTTTCTTTTTAAAAAAATCAAATTAATGTACAACCCAGTGGAATTACTTGTTGACTCTGGGAGGGGGAAGTAAGTAAGAGGTGGGGTGGAAATACATGAATTATGTAATCATGAAAAATACTTAAATAAAATTTAAAAAAGAATTACCACAAAAAATCTAATTAGTCAATAGTTTAACAATTTTATTAGTTTTTACATAAAAATCTGCTTCCAGTTTATTAGTTTAATTTTTTTTTTAACTTTCGATTTCTTAGTGTTTAATTGGGAGGGGATTTAATTTATTCCTTTTCTGTTTTTGTTTTTGGGTTTTTTTTAGATGTCCAATTCAATGAACTTCTTTTTCTCCCTTTTACTGTTGTAGGCATTTGGTCTTTTGCCTGAAATAAAGTTAGAAAGAACTTAACATTATTAGGGTATTTAGAAGTATGCAGAAGGCATGGGTATGAGTCTATCAAGTTGGGATGATTTTCTTAAATTCTCATATTCTGTGCTTCAAAAACTAGACAACATATATTTCTTTGGTGTTCCCTGTACTTGTCTTGAACCCTCCCTAGATCTGAAATTCCCTTTCTCCTCTCTCTCCTTGTTGATATTTTAACTATCTTTAGAGACCCAGCTTAAATGCAAACCTCCTCTGAAAAGCCTTCTCTCATCCTTTCATCCAGGAAGTGGTCTCATCTTCTTCTGATCTCATAGATTTTGTACTATGCCCATATAATTCTAATTCATATTATCATGACCTATGTATATTTTTTATCAACCCTACTAGATTATAATTTCCTTGTAGGCAGTAATCATGCCACATTTATCTTCATTGTTTGTAGTATTATAAGATTAAAAATTAGTATCTAATACTTCAAGTATTATATTTTTATAAGATTTATTAATAATAACTTGAAGCAGAGGAAAGTGATAGCCTTACTAAAGAGGAGTTTCCCAGCCACACACACAGGAGAGAGAGAGCGTAAGGGGTAAAAAGGGGTTTGGGTTGGGTGAATATTAAAAGGTTTGGTCACCAGGGAATTGAATAATAATCAATTCCCAATTAAAGAATAACCTCAAGTCAAAATGACTTTATGGAAGTTTATTTACAAATGAGAAGAGGAAGAGAAAATAAGAAAATCAGAGAGAGGATAGGATAGGATAAGTAATCTTTGTATTAAGTAATTTGCTCAGGCCCCTAGTTCAACCCAGGTGGATCTAACTAGTCCTTAGTCAAAGAAGGGTCAGAGATGAATGAAGCAGAAACTTCAGTCACAAAGTCTCTTTTGAAAGGGCAGTTCCTATAGAGAAATCCAGGAAGATTTAGACTTTATACTCACCATGTGTAATTCTAAGAGAGAGATTAAGAGCAGTCTCACCTAGTCCAAGGTCTCAACCAATGGTCCTAGCTCCTTCAGGTCCAAGCCACAAACAAGAAGAGAGAAGAATAAAGAGCCCTGGAAGTTCTTTCAATTTATCCAGACCATTTCTTTTATCACTTCCTGTGCCTCCCTTCCAGTTTACATGTCCAATAACAACAGATGTTTTTGTTAGGACTGCCTAGGGGGCAGTCAGTCAATTCTGATTTGTCACCCATTCTTGCACACATGGGTCACAGACCTCCCCACTTGAGAGTTAAGTGTAGTTGTTTACATTTTTGGTGATTAGATTTAAGAATGGGCAAGGTAGATTTAATCTCATTATCATAGAGAGAGGTGAAGTTACACACAACTTTATCGATATAATGTAAGGACGCAACATGGGGATGAAGGAAAGGGATTCCGGGAGATGAAGTCCAAGGGTAGAAAATTCTATTTGCACATTCCCCCTGTGATCCTTTGGGAGACTAGTTGCCCCAATGAATCATTTAAACATAACAAACATAACTCTAAAGATTTTTAACTAAAGTATATGCAATATTGCAGTTTCTAAAGGGAAATTACAATAATTAGGGGGGGAAGGACATAAAAGAGAAAAAAGAACAAAATCCAATGATTGCTATATTAGAAAAAAATAATGTGGTGGCAGTCCCCTTTGGCATAAGAATGTACATTCAAAACAAATGTGTTCAATCCCCAACAATTCAATTCACCACATCCCAAAGTTCACTGTGGATCTTCTGGTGCAGTATGTGGTCTCTGCAGGCATCTTCATGGCACCTTCTCCAAATGGTTCATTTTCTGGATTCAGGGAGGTTGCAAGTTTCCTATCCTAAAATTACTCTCAAAAGAATTTAAACTCTGCATTATAGGATGATAACACATTCTCCCTGAGGAGTATCTTGACAAACACAGTGATCTCACAGAGATACATGGCTGGGTTACGAGGTATATGAATCAATTGGCAAAAGAAATCAAAAACATCAAAAAATCAAATAAAAAAGAAAAAATAACTTCTGGGTGAAATATAAAATATCAAAGTCTTTTGTATAAAAATTTAAGTAAGGAAAAATAAACCTATAACAGAAACCTAAATCAGAACTATATAGCTTACAATCAATTACACATTATGTCAGTCAAGGAGAGGTAGAATACAGGGTTTCTCATCCAAAAATGAGATCCATTTCCTTTTTAACTTGGCCATGATTGTTATGTAGAAATGGAAAGCATGGAATCCCTGCAAACTTTGGGTGAGGCTGTTCCTGTATTTTGCAGGGATTCCATGCTTTCCATCTCTACATAACATGATCCACAGTATGAGTGCAAATGATTTTCACCAAGTAATAACATTATAAAACAGTAGTACAGCAGGTAATGCACATTCAAAGAAATACCAAAATTCTCCAAAAATCACAATAGACCAGTTTATGACAATTGAAAACATACCCACTCTTATTACAATTCACATGAATCTCTATATAGCTACTTGCTGTGACATTTAAAAAACCCATGAACTCATGGATACTTGTCACAAGTTCTCTAGATGTATCAAATCTTTTAACCTTGGCTGAGATATTCTTAACAAAGTCTATTACTACCATCATTCCAAAATGTGGCAGGAGAAACCAGAAAACCCTCTCCACTGCTGATGAAAACCTTTTAGGTGTAAAATGTCACCAAGAATTTAGATCATTCCAGTGGAAGGGTAGAGTAAGCTGAAAAGTTACAAATATAAAAACCCATTCAGAAGCTAGTAGGCTTCCCAGGAAAATCCTTCCCACCTCCTGGATAAGATTATAACCTATTACAAGGTATCCAAGCCCCTTTTGGGAGGACCTCTCTCTCTCTGGTATGAGACTGTAACAGTGTAAAAACCTGTCTCCAATATGTCCCATCCAATTCAATGTGTAGCCAAGGACTAAATAGTGAAAATCATTTCAGATGTCTTATCAATTACATTTTTAATAAATGCGGAGATGGGGTAATACAACAGTGCTATTGCACTTCATTTCAACTACAAATGGACCCTTACCTCTTGTTACAAGCAATTCAAAGGCAGGCAATTAATCAGTCAGAGGTAGGGATGCTATTAGACATCTAAAAAATCACTTATGAAGACCCCTTAAAATCAACTGAGATATTTAGCTCATTAAATTCTCCAAAGACTGTATACAGGTTGTAACCAGTTTAATGGAGTCCATTCATCATCATCTCTGTGACAATTAACAAAGGCAAAAAGGAACAAAAGGCTGTTTAGGCAACATGTGATCTCAATGGATCTGGTGACAACCCCAGCATCCATAAGGACTTATGGTTTTGCCACTGAAAAAGCGTTTGTACAAGATGACTATGGGTTTTTACAATGGTATTTTTCTCCAACCCAGTCATAGGGGAAAGGTACAAATAAAGATAGGATGGAGGAAATAAAAACAGTATAGCAGCACATATAGCTAATGGACCAAAACACAGTAACTTAAAATGATTCAGTGTTACAGAATAGTACTGATTAGATTAATATGTGAACTTAAAAACAAAATTAAATCTTTCAAACATTCAGCAAATACAATATATGTGACAGGATACAAGCACTGGATTCAAAAGTCCTTTTCTACAATTACAATAAAGACTTGTTCATTATTATGGAAGGGAAACAAAACTGAAAGAGTTAACATCGATAAAATAATGGAGTCTGAAAAGGCTTAAAATTCACACCCAGATCCATTGAATTTCCTTCCCCTCCCCAGTATGATTATCCATTTGGATTTCTTTAGTCACACCTCTGGAGTTCCTTATACACGCACTAGGCATAGTGTGGACAAATCCCATATTGGGTTTGTAGCAGAGACTGAGCAGACCAAAATGACAAGGGGGTGTAAGGAGTCAAATCTCCCACTTGAATCACAGGACTACTCAAGCTAATTGCAAGGACCAGTGCACCCAGTAGCAGTAGTAAGAGAAGATACTCCAAAACTGTAAATTACATGAGCTCATTAAGGTTCTACAGAAACAGGAACTGTTAGCAATAGGCAGGAAACTGGACCATGCTTGCAATCTCTACTTCCTGTCCATATTTGGCACTACCCTGGTATGTACTGACTAGGAGTAAAAGCCTCACAAGGAATGTTTGGGAGAAAAGTTCTGACCCTTCCCCTCCTCCCTAGGGCAAAAACGCCAGGGAGAACAATAGGGTATTTGAATATGAAATACGGGATTCTCCTGGTATTTTGTGTCAGGAGAAAAAGGGGAAAAAATCAGAGGCTTATTTCAAAAAAAAAAAAAATTGGACTTAAAAGCCACTGACTTCGTACATGCTCCCACTGTGAAAAACCCTCAGTGGCAACCCTCTCAGCCAGGAGCCCAGGGTCAGCATTAAAAAAAAAAAAAATCTGCTTGGAAGCTAGAAGAGGTGTGGGGCTAGATAGCACGGGTATGCTGCTCCATGCTGTGTTCCCCTGCTGAAAGGTGACTAGCGCAAGCTGGAAACACGTGTTGGGGGAAAAGGGGAAAGGGGACTTATACTTCCCCCTCTTCACAGGACCAAGAAGGCGCTTCCAAACAAGTCTCAAACCTCCCAGTATCCGTAGTGTTAGGGAGACCAGGCAGAAGCAGGAGCAGGAACCACAAGAGCCAAGAACATGCAGAGCAAGGCAGCTACCCGGCTCTCCTCTCTCTTGGTGGGCAGCAGCAACAGGGGCGGTAGCAGCCGTGGCAAGAGTAGCAGTAGGCAGAGACGCCAGTCCCCATTCTCTGCTCTCATGGTGTGTGGGTCCCCAGTACCTAGAAACTTCCTTACTCTATACTCAAAAGGCTATCTTTAAAAAAATTGAGAATTCATTCATTTTGGAAATAAGTGGTAGCCAGAAATGTAAGATTAAAAATTAATATCTAATACTCCAAATATTATACTTTTATGAGATTTATTAATAATAACTTGAACTAGAGGAAAGTGATAGCCTTAGTAAAGAAGCGTTTCCCAATTGTGCATGACAGAGAGAAAGAGAGAGAGAGAGAGAGAGGCGGAGTTACAAACAACTTTATTGATACAATGTAAGGACACAACGTGAGAACGAAGGGAAAAGGATTCTGGGAGATGAAATCCAAAGATACAAAATTCTATTTGCACAATATTATGCATAGTAGGTGCTTTAATAAATGTTTACTGAATGAGTGACTGAATTTATTGAAAAAAGACAGCCCTCTAAAAGAGAGCTACTGAAACTTAATTATTCATTTTGGGAATATGTTAATCATAAAAGTTAAAGTAGTTTTTCTTTGGGCTTTCTTCAGTTCTTCATTCAAGAATAAATTATAACCTTTAATGTGAGAATAATATACATGTAAGGGGGAAAAAGGGGCTTGGGGGTTCAATATATTAAAAGGTGGTCGCCAGGGGAAATTTCCCCAATTAAGGAATAACCTCAAGTCAAAATTGAGTTTTATGGAAGTTTATTTACAATTGAAAAGAGAGAGAGGAAATAAGGAAATAAGAATCTAACATCGTAGGTAAATTACTACAATCCTCTAATTAATCCAGATAGATCTAATTAACCCTCAGCCAAGAGTCAGAGGGCCAAGAGGTGAATGAAGCAAGGCTTCATTCACAGAGACTCTATTAAAGGGAAGTTCCTTAAGAGAAGTTCAGGAAGATTCTGTCTTTAAACTTACTACGTAGACTTCCAAAGAAGATATTGAGAGCAGTCTCATCAAGGTCTCGGCATCCCAGCCAGCACTCCTCCAAACGGGCCAGAAGAGCTAGAAGACTAAGCCCAGCTGACCGAGGTCTCTTTTTAAAGGGGTCACTTATGCGTCACTTCCTGTGCCTCCCTCCTAGTTTGCGTGTCCAATCACAACAGACTCTTCTCTTAGATCTGCCTACGGGGCAGTCAGTCGATTCTGATTTGTCACCCACTTTAACACATATGGATTACAGACCTCCCAAAATTGGAGGTGTTCGCACCTTTGGTGATTAAATCTAAAGATGGGCAGTGTAGACTTAATCTAATTTTCACATACATGACTAATTATATGCGGAGTTATAGTTGATCTAACAGAATTACCAAAATGTTTTTTACTTTAAGGTCACTTACATTCTAAAAGTTTCAGGTCTAAAATGTAGTTTGGTTCTAATTTTTTTTAACAGTATAAGAAAATCTAAACTTACAACACATTGAGTAAAGATTGTTATTATTACAGATTACTCATTGAATGAGGGCTTACTTCAGGGTTACTTTAAGTGACAATCTGGCACAGTTAAAACATAATTTAAAAATTGTATAACTACTTTGCAAACATTTGTTTTGTATCAGATTTTTCAGGCATATTGCAGGCATATTACAAAAGTCAAAGAAATTGCAAATTATATTATATTATATTATATTATATTATATTATATTATATTATATTATATTATATTATCACCCTTCAGTTTCTTATATCATCCTAGGAGTCAATCATAGGAAAGAAGGAAACATTAAGAATATAGTTGCTATTATTATCCCCATTTTACATTTAAGGAAACTGAGGCAGGCAGTGCTCAAGTGACTTACCCAGGGCTACCTGGATGGATCAGGAAAACCCTTGTATAAAAGGTAGTGCCTAGATTGGGCTTCGTAGGAAACAAGAGATTCAAGGAAACTGAGGAGAGAAAGAAGTACAAAGGCATAGAGATAGAAGATGGAATGTTGAATATAAGCTGGAAACAGCTGGGTCATAGAGATGGACTATGTGTTTAGGTTTACATAAGGAATGCCAAGATTAGCTCCAAAGACAAAGGTATGGTTTTTAAAATAATTATAACTGAATAATAAGTCTCAACCCAAATAAAGTCAGATCTAACAACTGGAAATATTTAATTGCTAATGTATAGGCCAAGCTAATATAATAAAAATGACAAATCTACCTAAGTTAATTTACTTAATCAGTATTATAACCAATCAAACTACAAGTTGTATAGTTTTATAGTTCTAGTTTTATAGAACTAGGAAAACTAATAACAAAATTCATCTGGAAGAATAAAAGATCAAGAATATCAAGGAAATTAATGAAAAAAAATGTGAAGGAAGGAAGCCTGACAGTCCAGCTCAAATTGTAGTGCAAAGCAGTAATCATCAAAACAATTTGGTACTGGCTTAGAAACTAGAATGATGAATCAATGAATAGATAAAGGGTAAATGACCTAAGCAATCTATTATTTGACAAACCCAAAGATCCCAGCTTTGGGGATAAGAACCCACAAGTGTATGAGGGGGAGTATTAATGGTGTGGGAGGTGTTTATCAGGATCCCCCACCCCATAGTTCTGTGGGCCAGAGCAACGAATCACTAACCCCCTCCCCAGGGAAGACCTATGAGAGACTAAACTCAAAGAGGTCCCCAAGCTGGCAAAGCTACAGTGGGGATGTTGAAGGAAGGTGTTGGGGTTCAGTTGTGACCCTAGTGGGTTGGATTCCACCCTCAGAGCCCGCAATACTGAGACAAACCTCCCTTCTTCTAGGTTCAAGTAGCTTTACCCTTCAAGATGGTGTTTGGAATTAGACTTCCCCTTAGCCACAAGATCAGTCTTCTTCCTCTCAAAGTAACAGCACCAAACTACCACTAATGAACTAATAAAGATTTATTATAAGGATAGGGGAATTCAGGATAACAGGGTAAGGGTTATTAGTCGACTTTGAGGAATGAAGGTTCCTGGGATAACTTCTCTATCAACTATGAACCCCACAACAGGAGAGCAGTTTTGGTTTCTTCTGTAGTTTGGACTCAGAAGACTCTCTCCCTCTTCACAATATCCTATCCTTTATACTAACTAATGAACAGGAGAATAACTGAAAGGAGGAAGTACAAGATGGATGAAAGAAGGGTTCCCCAAATTGCCCACTCCCTCTGGAGTCCAAGTACTAGGGCCAATTATGGAGCACAACTCTCTGGGTTTCTTTGTTAGCACTGAAGTCAGTAGAAAGGTTTAGCTGTTGAAATCTCCAAATTTCCCCTGAATTTTGGGTTCAGAAAAGCTAAATTCCTGTCCAGAAACGTCTTTGCCAGCCACAACCACCACCAACCCACCCCAGAGCTTGAATGTCTTCTCAGGAGTTTTTGGCAGTTGGCTTCTCCTCAGAATCTCCACCAGAAAAACCCCTCCTTCATGCACCCCTCCCAAATGGAACTCCATCAGAGTTCCATGGGGCCAGCTTCAAATCTCCAGATGTATACTTAGTGATCCTTGATTCACCCCCAATTCCACACTTACGCGACTTAACAAACACTGCGGAGAAAATTGGAAAACAGTATGACAGAGACTATGTATAAACCAATATCTCACATTCTATACCAAGATAAAGTCAAAATGGGTATATGAATAAAATATAAAGAGTGCTACCATAAGTAAATTAGAGGACTATAGAACAGTTTACCTGTCAGATCTACAGAGGAGAATTTATAACTAAACAAGAAATAGAGAATTTTACAAGGTATAAAATGAACAATTTTGACTATATTAAATTAAAAGGTTTTGTACAAATAAAACCAAAGTAACCAAGATTAGAAGGGAAACAACAAATTGAAAGAAACATTTTATAACGAATTTCTCTAATTAAAGTCTCATTTCTCAAATATACAGAGAACAAAGTCAGATTTTTAAGAGTACAAACCATTCCTCAATTGACAGATGGTTGAAGGATCTGAATTTGTAGTTTCCAGATGAAGAAATCAAAGCTATCAATAATCACATGAAAAAATATTCTAAATCCCTCTTGATTAGAGAAATGCAAATTAAAACAACTCTCAGGTACCACTTCACACCTATCAGTTTGGCCAATATGACACTAAAGGAAAGTGATAAATGTTTGTTATGAAAGAGGATGAGGTCAAAGGGACCTTGAGCTGGTATCAGGCTAACAGGAGGTTGGTGTTGATTGTTATACTGGAGTGGGCAACCTCAGTTGGGTATGAAACTTGCTTATGAAAGTACAAGGATCCAAACCCTGAAAGCTGAGTGCCCAGTGAAACCTCACTGCTACCACTAGGCTCCTTTTAAGGTGTCAGACAGCCAGCCCCTCCCTGCTGAGGAAGGTTATGGCAGACTGGCAGGAAGTGGATGTAGTACTTCCTGCCCCCCCAACTATGGAGTTTATTTGAACCTTAACAGCTCAGAATTCCCTTCTTGTTGCCTGTTCTCCTTAGCCTTTGATGATAAGGGAATAACCACAGGATTTTCTGGTTAAAGGCTATGGGATTTATTGGTCACTGGGGAAGGAACAAGGCAATGGTAAGAGGGCTTGGTAACACTAATCTGTTACTATGGATTCACTGGCTGAAGCTGGTAGAAGGTCCTTGGAAGGTCTTGGTTGACCAAGGGCTGGCAGCCCTCTGCCAGAGCAAAACTCTGGTTAGGAAAGTGAGTAGATCTACTGGCTAACCTTATAAATGATGATAATAGATAATATTGGTTTGCTCTTGAAGATATTGGTTTGCTCTTGAAGATAGGTACTAAAACCCTACTCTATCCTAAGGCCTAAATTCCCACATTCCACCTCCCTCCACCCAGGGCCCAGGGGGAGCTAGGGGTAAGTGAGTGCTCAGAGTGAAGTCAGGGGAAAACAGAACCCAGCCTTGGGTTTCCAGGGCCTTTTATACTCTCAGTTCAACTGCCAGTAGGTATCTGCCACGTGGCGCATGCCACCCTCAACATTCCATCCAGGGCAACTGACAGATTTGACCTAAGCCAAACGTGGCAATGCTAAAACCTGTATTACATGTTGGAGAGGATGTGGCAAAATTGAGACACTAATGCATTGTTGGTGGAGTTGTGATCCAATCACCATTTCGGAGAGCAATTTGGAACTATGCCCAAAGGGCTATAAAACTGTGCATATTCTTTCATCCAGTAATACCACTACTAGGTCTGTATCACAAAGAGATCATTAAAAATATGGGGAAAGGACCTTGTACAGAAATATTTATAGCTGTTCTTTTTGTGATGGCAAAGAACTGGAAACTGAAGGGATGTCCATCAATTGGGGAATGGCTAAACAAATTATGGAATATGACAGAGATGGAATATCATTTAAATGGTTAAGAGGTGTTTTTAGAAAGAACTATATGAACTGATGCAGAATGAAATAAGAACCATGAGAACATCAAATACAGTAATAGCAGTATTGTGGGATGATCAACTCTGAAAGATTTAGCTACTCTGAACAATACAATGATCCAGGACAAATCTGACAGACTAGTGACAAAGAATACTAGAAAGAACTATTGGAGTCAGAATGTAGATCAAGGCATACAATTTTTCATTTTAGTTTATTTGTGTTTTTATTTCTGGGGTTGTGGTTTTATATGAGTATTCTCTTATAATAATGAACAATATGGAATGTATTTTGAATTATAATATATGTATATTCCAGAAAAAAATAAGTCTTCAAATAATAAGTCTCTGCCTAAAGATGCAATATATTCAAGTGCTGGGTTTTGAGGTTCTAGAATTCTGCCTCAAATACTAATTAACTCTATAAACCTGAATAAGACATAAAACTGTTTAAGACTGAGTTTCATCATCTGTCGAAAAGGATTAATAAAAATACTTCTCTCGGAACTGTATTCAGAATTAAATGTGTTAATATATGTAAAGTCCTTTGTATTCAGGTGTAATTGTGACTTCATTTATGTGCACATAATCCCCAACAGTACATATTGTGACCTACCCCATACCCTACCAAAATGTGGGACATATCTTTGTGTTTACATAAAGCTACCATAGGTATTATATCTAACACACTGGGTGAGGGGAGGAAAATGGACTTCCTTACTTTTTCTTCATACCTTTCATTTATATGTTCACTTATTGGTCACTTTATGGAGATCTCACTTTTAGAGTTTCATCAATTAATTTAGAGATTATAGATAGGCTAAAAACTATATGATTCTCAGTACCTTTTACTCCCTTTCTCACACTCTACTATTTTCATTGCTGTTGTGAAAGGAACCACACAGGATTCAGTGCCATTTTGTAGTTTTCTTTGTTTCATGATTGCCATCACCAAATGAGCAGCCTACTGGACATGATGCTCTCCATGCTTAACTAAGGCTGGTCCTCAGAGAACAAACTCAATCTGCTGCCATGACCATATTAAAAGATTTTCCTGCATGGTTGGAAATGGCTGAACTTTCACTCTAAAGACAGTCTTTGAGAACCAAAGATAACCTCCATGCCCCAAGGAAGAATCAGAGCATGACTTTGTGGAGCTTATAATCCTTGCTATAATCATTAAAATATTATTTGTTATTTATTATCATTTTTATTATATGATATTTTTTAAATGTCATTTCCATTATAGGTTATATTTGTTTAGTCAGAGAACAAAAATAAATAAATCAGCCAACGTTTTAATATCTTCAGTAAACCCTCTGCCACTGAAACAAATAGATACTATGGATAGATGGCATAATAATGCTACAAATACATCTAAAGGTCTTTATTATATGGGTTTGGACACTTTCACAGGCAGGTTTAGATTCTCTTTAAACCAAGGGCTCTTAATCTGGTATCCATAGTCTATGGATAGATTTCAGGAGAGAAGTAAACTTGGGGGGAAATTTGCAACTTTATTATGATAGAATTTACTTCCTTTATAATCATGTATTTTATTTCATGTATTTAAAGATTATTTTTCAGATATGGGTTCTGCAAGTTTCATCATTTTATCAAAGATTTTTTTTTTTGCTTTTCACAAAACAATAAAAGGTTAAGAACTTCTACCCTTAAGCAGATGTAGATCACGACCCATCAGAGTTTAATACAGTCTTTACAAGTTGTGTTGACACCATCTAGTGGCTAACTTTCACATGCTGGAAGTCTAAATTGTGTTTTTGGATTTTAGACAAGAAAATCTTTCAAGGTAAATTCTAAAATAATCTTACAGTTGTACTTAAAAAAATAAAAAGTTCTGAGAACAATCAATAAATTAAATCAAAACTCTGAATGATCTTTAATTAATGCAAGGTTTTTAACTGCTAACATATTTTTTGTCTATGTAGAAAGAAATAACTAATACTGTACTTGATTCATCAGAAGGGTAAACAAGGCTTGTTTGTCTGAATGAAGAGACAGCCTTTCTAATAGCTTAATGGGATCCTTCTCTCTTTTGTAAAATAGATACAATTTCTGAATAGATATCTGAAACTGAATTTCCTTTTTCAGATATATCTTCAGGATATATGTGTTTAATCAAAAAAATATGAAAAAGGAAAAAATAATCTGCAAGCAAACACTTTTGAAAAACATGTATGTTTGAATAGTAATTAACTATATTCATAGAATAGTGGAGAGAGCACTGAACTGGGACAAGAGACCTGGGTTCTACTATTAGCTCTGACACTTATTAACTGTGTGACCTTGGGCAAATTTCCACTATATATCTTTTCAAAGCTATAAATTTCAGAGAGGCCTCAGCAGCCTTATAATCAAATCCAAGATGAAGAAATTAAGATGTAGAAAGATTAAGTGATTTGCTCAAGTTGTACAAATAATTGTTGTAGAATTTGAACCCAGATGCTCTAACTCTGAACTTCAGTTCTCTTTCCTTTGTATCATCTTACCAAATCTCAGTTTCTACAAATGTAAAATGGGAATTATTATAGATTTCCTCACAGGCTTGTTGTAGGGGTAAAATGAAAAATAATACATATGGAAATAATGGAATTATGAAATTGAAATGAGAAATAAAATATAATGCTATTTATAAATATAACATATTCAACAAATATGCGTTTCTATTTTCCAGGCAAATGAATGTTCAAGTTACTTCTGCCTTTTTTACCATGAAATGGTTTTATGTATTGGTGATTTAATTTGAACGTAAGTCTCTGATAACTTTGTACTCCAATAACATTTTCCATTTTCCAAATATTCTTTAAAAATCAGTCACATCACTCTAATATGTAACCCTTTTAATAGTTCTCCTTCTTTAGCAAAATTAGAATCAGCAAAGTTACATGATATATGACTAACTCTTACTAGTGATCTTATTACATGGTAGTGTAAACTATTTCTTTTTATCTCATTGGAAAATGTCAATATTCCAACTGTGTCTGCATTTTGTTAAAATATTTTTGTAAGATGGAAAGATATTCTTTGAATACATACTATTAAGGTTGTGGAGCTCTGGAATTTATTTTCTAGGGAGAGATTCACATTGGCAGAAAAGTAACTGAATTTTTTATCAGGAAAACTTTTTTTTTATACCCTTACCCTTCTGTCCTAGTAACAACTGTAAGAGAAGAACCAGGTGAATGGGGTTAAAGTGACTTGCCCAGGGTCATACAGGTAGGAAGTGTCTAAGGCCAGATTTTAATCTAAGTCCTCCCAACTTGAAATATTTTGGGTGCCAAAACAACATGTCTTTTGAAAGAGCAGAATTGATAGGTCAAACTCTGCATAAGTCACACTTTTGAAGATATTCAAAATCATTACATTTCCTTCATGATACATGAAATTTTTTTAAAAAATCACTACTGGCTAGGCATCTTAGTGGCACAGTGGAGTTGTGCACAAGTAGACTTGAAGTTAGGAGAACCTGAGTTTGAATCCTGTCTTACATATTTGCTAGTTATGTGTCCCTGGATAAATCACTTAATCTCTGTCAGCCTCTGTTTCCTAAACTTGTAAAATAAGGAGACTAACAGCAACTCTTTCCCTGCAATAACATCAAGCTCCAGTGAGATAACATGTGTAAGGCACTACAAAAATGCTATTACTTTTATCAGAATCAGTTTAGTTTTAAACAATGGCAATTTTCAGGTGGCTACCAGAAAATATTGCTCTATGAAAATAAGACCTCTAGAAAGCCTTAGAGGAAAAAAATGGAAATGAATGACAGCTTGGAAAATTGACAGTTGGTAAATCCAGAAATATATTTTAGCATCAAACAATTCTGGAATAAGCATAGTGAATGGTGTTAATCTTGGAATCAGGATGATATCTGGGTTCAAATCCTACCTTAGTCACTTTACTTCTGTTTATCCCTAGGCAAGTCAATTAACCCCTCTGGGCCTCTTTGCTAATGAGTAAAATGAAGATATGGAACCCACGTTCTCTAACATCCTTTTCAGCTCTAAATGTATGACACTATGATCCTTTGAAGAGCCCAAGACATTCTCATACTGTCTCAGTAGGTGTTCAAATGACTTCTATGAAGTGGTATTGAAATATTATTAAAATAGTGTGCAAACAATACATTATGCTTTTGTCCTAGAATGAACTATCCATAGGAGATGGTATTCATTTTTAGTCCCTTCTCCAAAGCCAATAGTTATGAAATGAGATCTCTGTGATTCCTGAGGCTCATGACTCTAAAATCGGCCCATCATGCTTCCTTCTACATTCTAAGTCTTTATTTTCTATGATCATCATAAACTCTGACTTTCACCTTTTGGACATCAAATACTACTTTACATCATTCTTATGCACTTAAACTATATTATTATGTATCCTATTAATTTCTTTATATGTTGGACCCCTCCCCACCACTAAGTTTCAGGAGTACAGAGACTTTGTCTTAAGCTTTGTATCTCCTCCAAAACGTGACACTATGTTTACCATACATTATGGTGGGTGCTGCAGCGATCCAAGGGGGCAGTGATAGCCACGGGTGCATTTATCTTTCCTATTAATTGCTATTAAATTTTTTAAAAAATTAATTTCCAGGAAGCTAAGTAATATTTTTTCTGGAAAGGGGGTGGTAGGCCAAAAAAGTTTGGGAACCACTGCAGTATATGCTTAACAAATGTATGTCTAATTGAACTGAACTTGTTCTGTGTGTATATAATTGATTTTTTAAATTCCTCAGGGAAGTAAAAAAAAAAGAAATGACTGAAGGATAATCTCCAAGTTACCTCACAGTTTAGTTATATAATTTTCAAAATCCAATCTGTAAAATTATTAAACTAAATTGCCTAAGACAGACTAGTTAAAACAAATAGACTATCTTTGTCAGCATTTTCAGGAAATAGAAATTTTTGACAATGAAGATAATCAAATCAACAAGGCTAATATTTTATTTTTAAATAGAAAACAGAAAGAATTTGAACTTCCATGTGTTACAAGGTAGAAAACAGTAGCATTTATAAGTTATTTTAAAATCATATAAGAAGCTTCAGTTTTCTCATCTATGAAATGAGAGACTTAGACTTAATGATCAGGTATAAATATGTAGTTCTATATAATCTAATAATTTGTATAATCTATATACCTATGTAATCTAAGCAATATATCCCAATAAAATTTGTTTCAGGAATATAAGAATGGCTCAAAATGAGGAAAATAACTAACATAATTAATCATATTAAAAACACTCCAAACCAATAGATGGAGAAAAATCTTTGACAAAATACAATATTCATTTATGCTAAAACCTTGTAAAGCTAAGATCTATTTTAATATGTTAAAAAATCATATAGATTAACATATAGACATCAAACTGAAAACACTCATATTGTGAGATGGAATAACACCAGAAGCTCCAACAAATAAATATACGAATAAAGTGTGATCCCACTCCCATTGTTATTTGATATAGTTCTTTTTTTTATTGATTAATTTATTTGTTTTTAAATATTTTTCCATGGTTACATGATTCATATTCTTTCCCATCTCTCTTCCGTCAAGCAATTTCACTGTGGGTTATACATGTGTTAATACTTGATCTCTGTTTCCATATTATTCATTTTTGTAATAAAGTAATCTCTTAAAACCAAAACCTCAAATTATGTACCCATATAAACAAGGGATAAATCATACGTTTTTTTTTCTGTTTTTTTTAAACCATTACCTTCCATCTTAGAATCAATACTGTGTATTGGTTCCAAGGCAGAAGAGCAATAAGGGCTAGGCAATGGAGATTAAGTGACTTGCCCAGGGTCACACAGTTAGGAAGTGTCTGAGGCCAGATTTGAACCTAGGACCTCCCATCTCTAGGCCTGGTTCTCAATCCACCAAGCCACCTAGCTGATGTGGATAGCATTCTTTCTCATAAATCCCTCCAGATTGCCCTGGATCATTGCTTTGCTGCTAGTAGCAAAGTGGATTACATTTGATCGTTCCACAATGTTTTACTTTCTGTGTACAATGTTCTCTTGGTTCTGCTCATTTCACTCCGCATTAGTTCTTGGAGGTCTTTCCAGTTGATATAGAAATCAAATAGTTCATCATTGCTTATAGCACAATAATATTCCATAACCATCATATACCATAATTTGTTTAGCCATTCCCCAGTTGAGGAACATCCCCTCATTTTCATTTTCCAATTTTTTGCCACCATAAAGAGCACAGTTATGAATATATTAGTAAAAACATTTTTTATTATCTCTTTGGGATACAAACTTAGTAGTGATATTGTTGGATCAAAGAGCATCCATTCCTTTAAAGCCTTTTGGGCATAATTACAAATTGCCTTCCAGAATGATTGGATCAATTCACAACTCCACAAACAATGCATTAGTGGACCAATTTGCCACATCCCCTCCAACATTTATTATTTTCCTTTATTGTCATATTGGCTAATTTGATAGATGTGAGGTGGCACCTTATAGTTGTTTTGATTTTCATTTCTCTTATCAGGAGGGATTTAGAACACTTTTTCATGTGGCTATTGATAGTTTTGATTTCTTCATCTGAGAACTGCCTATTCATATCCCTTGACCATTTGTCAGTTAGGGAATGGCTTGATTTCTTGTACATTTGACTTAGTTCCTTATAATTTTAAAAAATTAGACCTTTGTCAAAGATTTTTGTTATAAAAATTTTTTCCCAGTTTGTTGCTTTCCTTCTTTGTACAAATATGTTTTAATTTAATATAATCAAAATCATTCATTTTACATCTTATAATGTTCTCTCTTACTTAGTCTTAAATTCTTTCCTTTCTCATAGATTTAAAAGGTATACCTACTATTCTATGTTCACTTAATTTACTTATAATTTCCCTCTTTATATTTGTCATTTATCCATTTTAAATTTACCTTGGTATAGGGCAGGGATCGGCAACGTATGGCTCTTTCTGCAGGAGCCATAAAGTCAATCTTTTTTTCAGGCGCTGTTACAGGAGAGCGCATCGTGAGCACTGTAGGGCTCTCCCAAAATTATATTTTTAAAAATGTGGCATTTATGGCTCTCACAGCCAAAAAGGTTGCCAACCCCTGGTATAGGGTGTGAGATGTTGATCTAAATCTAATTTTTCCCATGCTGTTTTCCAATTTTCCCAGCAGTTTTTGTCAAATAGTAGGTTCTTGTCCCAAAAGCTGAGATCTTTGGGTTTGTTGAACACTAGCTTGCTGAAGTCATTTACCCTAAGTCTATTCTATTGATCCTCCCTTCTCTCTCTTAGCCAATACCATATTGTTTTTAAGACCACTGCTTTATAGTACAGTTTAAGATCTGGTACTTCTAGATCCCCATCCTTCACATTTTTTTTTATTATTTCCCTTAATGTTCTTGATTTTTTGTTCTTCCAGATGAACTTTGTCATAATTTTTTCTAATTCTATAAAAAAGTTTTCTGATAGTTTGATAGGTATGGCACTGAATAATGTAATGTTGAATTTAATGGTTGAACTTAAAATTATATGCAATAATGTGGTTGCTGAAATTATTATACCTCAAGTCAGAAGTTTATTTACCAAAATAGAGTGGGGAAAATAAAGTAGTAAAATGTGAAAGAGATGAAAGAAAATACCTATATTAGTCTTCAACCAGGAGGGCAAGTGGTGGGCCTCCTCCAAGATGGAAACTAGTCTCTCCAGAAACTAGGAAAGAAGTCAGCCCTTTTCACTCACCCACAAAGCAGTCCAGGAATCTGAACCAAGTTGAAACTGAGATCCAAGCCAAAGTCTCCAACAAAGTTACCTTGAAGACTATCTTCAGAAGACAACCCCCAGAAGACAACCTCCACAAGACCAGCTTCCACCAACCCCCAGCCAAAGGATTCCATGGCTTTTATGGTGACCTCTTGTCCTGTCCTCTCTTTACAGGGGCCAATCACAGTTTCTAAATTGTCTAGCACTGCTCACAGGGCAGTGCCTGTAAGATCCATTTCTCACCCTCTGGAGGTGTACATTCTTATCAAAAGGATTCACAGATTCCTGGCTAATCAAGTTTCTAAGGGTTTGAATTCTCATTTCCTGGCTGACTGGAGTTGAAAGGGTGGAGCTCTCTAAGTGGCTTGTGAGCTCTTCCTCTTAGTGATAAGTAAGGTGTTTAAGCTTTTGTTGATTCAGTTCAAAAGTAGACAAAGGAGTAATCCTGTGTTCACAATCTGGTGAGTTACTAAGTAGGAGTACTTAAGTTATTGTTAATCAAGTGTTAACTCAAAATAGACAAAGGGAATAAAGGTTCCCTTTCACAAGTGTAAACTCAGAATAGACAAAAAGAACAAAGAATTCCCTTTTTACAATATGTAAATTAATTTAGGTAGGATTGTCATTTTTATTATATTAATTTGGCTTACCCATGAGCAATTAATGTTTTTCTAATTGTTTAAATCTAGTTTTATTTGTGTGAAAAGTATTTTGTAGTTATATTCATCTAATATCTGAGTACATCTTGGCAAATAAATTCCCAAATATTTAATATTGTCTAGAATGATTTTAAATGGAGTTTCTCTTTCTAACTCCTGCAGCTGAGTTTTGTTGGAAATATATGCTGATGATTTATGTGGGCTTATTTTGTACCCTGCAACATTGCTAAAGTTGTTAGTTATTTCCACTAGCTTTCTTAGTTGATTTTCTCAGGTTCTTTAAGTATATTGTCATATCTGCAAAGATTTTGATATTTTTTGATATTATTTGATGTAGTTCTAAAAATGCTAATCATAGAAATAAGAGAAAGAAATCAAAACTATAAACATAGTTAGAAAAAAGACAAAATTATCCCATTTTACAGATGGCATGATGTTTGCCTAAGGGGAAAAAATTGAGAAACAGCAAAGAAACTAGCTAAATCAATAGTAAGATGAAAAATAAATTCACAACAATCTGTGTCATTTCTATATAGCAAATAAATCCAGGAGACAGTAAGAGAAAGAGAAGTTCCATTCAAAATATCCATAAAATGCATTAAATATCTAGAAAACAAACTAAACACTATTTCCAAGATATAGAGTTACAATTGCAAAACGATTTTTAAAGAGGGAAAAAATAATAAGATGACACAGCAGATATTGTGTTGGACCTTGAGTCAGGAAGACCTGTGTTTGTCCTCAGATATTTAATAACTGTGTGACCTTGGGCCAGACACTCAATCTCTGTCTTCTCAGTTTCCCCATCTATAAAAAGGGGATAATCTCAGCAAGTACCTCTCAAAGCAATCTCAAAGGTTAAAGGATCTGAAGAGTTATCAAAGAAGAATAGTAACCAAACTAAAGAGTGCCCTTCATCACTAATAGTAAGAGAAAGCAAATCAAAACTATACTGAGATTTCATCTTACACTTAGCAATTTGCCAAAGATGACAAAAGATAAGAGTAGTCATTGTTACAAAATAACAGGCATACTAATATTAATACACTGACAATAGTTGAATGGTCAGCCATTCTAGAAAGCAATTTGCCATTACACTTTTTTTTTAAGTTACTAAAACAGAGTATCTACAGTGCATGTGCGGCCTTGGGCAAGTTGCCTAACTTCTCTGAGTCTCAGTTCCCTCCTCTACTAGGTGATCTGTTGCATCTTTTCGAACTAATTTCTACATTTCATAATCACAAAAAGTGAGAGCAGGGAGGGAACTAAAAGTATTGAGATCAACCCATCCATGTCTAAGAACTTTTTCTACAACATCCCCAGCGGGTGAGTAGGACTTTTAAGTCATCTGTCATTTTCCCTTTTCTTCTGACGAAATAAAGTTGTTCTTCTCAGTGTTCCCAATTTTCCAGAGTCCAGCAAGCATGCATAGATAGGCAAACTGTAAGCCCGCTGCAAAGAGGTCTGCAGCCTCAGGGGCATCTGGGAGTGGTCAACTATAACAATTACAAAGGAAAGGGTCAAACTAAGAGCTGAGCTTCCTGAGAAGAGACTTTAATACAATGGGAGAAGCCTCTAAAACAAAGATACTCAACTTTTTGACTATATTTACTATACCTCACCCAAACTAGGGTCCCCAAATGGTCCAAGGTCTATAGTTCAGCCCAAAACAGGGGTTTCTCAAAAGGCAGGGGTAAAATTGAGGTGTCCTGATTTCACATTGACACAAGCTAAATTGAACTATTCCTTTTCTCCAATATGTTGGACTAGATGAACTTTAAGGTTTCTACCAGATATGTCTATGATCCAGTGATACAAGTTAAGTGTGTGCCAAAGTTAGATGTGTGCAAAAAAATATATCTCTTGAGGAAGAAAAGAGATATTGTCGGTATGTGTATGTGTTTTTGTGTTCTTTCTCCATTATACTTTAAACTTAAAAAAAAAAAACAAAAAAAACTCTCACCTTCTGTCTTGAAGTAAATATTGTATATTGGCTCCAAGGCAGAAGAGTGGTAAGGGCTAGGCAATGGGGGTCAAGTGACTTGCCCAGGGTCACACAGCTAGGAAGTGTCTGAGGCCAGATTTTAACCTAGGACCTCCCATCTCTAGGCCTGGCTCTCAATCCACTGAGTCACCCAGCTGCCCCCTACTTTAGCCTTCTTGAAGATCTTATGTTTTTGTATGTCCATCCTTGTCAGATCCATTTGCTTACTAAATACTTAATAATGCTTAATAAATAAATAATGAGGATGACAATAAGTTTAAAGACAAATTGAATCCCCTGAGGAAAAGCAGCCATAAAAGACATATTTATGAGTTTGCCTATGTTTTCATGGCAAGGCTGAGATCTCAAAATAGCAGCTCAAAAAATATCATCTAGCTATAACCAAAATGAAGGAATCTCCTGAAAGCCTCCTTCATGATAATCCTTGAGCTATTCATTATCTTGCTAACCAAAGAAGCTTCTGTAATGTCATGACCAACCAAGAAAACAAGAAAAGGAATCGTTTATGAAGCAAAAAGTAATAAATGTATAACCTTCAGACTGTGTTCAGACAAATAAACTGTGCCACATATCCCTAAATGTTTAATATAAAATAGTAGAACTATTTGCTCATCTGATGTGTAACATTTTTCCATCTGTGTTGTACCCAATCAAAACACAGTCAAAAAGTATGTACCTCTCCTAAGAAAGCACAGCTGCTACAATTCTACTCTCATGAAGCTTTCATGCTGTCACACCAGATGGGAGATTAATCACAAATTTTTACTATTGGTAATGTTCTTTTGGGGATCCCCAAGAATCTTCTCTTTATTTTTATCAATTGATTTTGCATTCCAGATGACCACAATCACTACTAGAAACTAGTTGTGTGACTACATCAACCTGCACCTGTTTGTCAAAATAGCTGAAACTCATCTAAAGAGTTACGTTCATTCTGGATGCAATTTGGAACTATGCCCAAAGAGCACTGAAAGACTGTCTGCCCTTTGATCCAGCCATACCACTGCTGGGTTTATATCCCAAAGAGATCATAAGGAAAAAGACTTGTACAAAAATATTTATAGCTGTGCTCTTTGTGGTGGCAAAAAACTGGAAAATGAAAGTATGTCTGTCAATTGGGGAATGGCTGAAAAAATTGTGGTATCTGCTGGTGATAGAATACTATTGTGCTCAAAGGAATAATAAACTGGAGGAATTCAATGCAAACTGGAAAGACCTCCAGGAAATGATGCAGAGTGAAAGGAGCAGAACTAGGAGAACATTATACACAGAGATGGACACACTGTGGTAAAATCAAATGTAATGGATTTCTTTACTAGCAACAATGCAATAATCCAGGACAGCTATGAGGAACCTATGAGAAAGAATGCTATCCACATTCAGAGGAAGAACTATGGGAGTAGAAACACAGAAGAAAAACAACTGCCTGATCACATGAGATGATGAGGATATAATAAGGGATATTGACTCAAAATGAGCACCCTAGTGCAAATATCAATAATTTGGAAATAGGTCTTGATTAATGACACATGTAAAACCCAGTGGAATTGTGCATTGGCTATGGGAAGGGGTAGGAGAAGGGGTGGGATAGAACATGAATCCTATAAACATGGAAAAATGTTCCAAATTAATTAATTAAAAAAATTTTTTTAAAAGAGTTAGATTGATTCTTTTATTTTCTTATCTAAAGCCCTCCGTTAATACCAAACACTCATCATTTAATTAAGTAGAAGTAAGTGCCTAAGTTATAAACAAATTCATAAGTTTATTCAAGCCAGGTGAATAAAATTGTTTTAAAAACTATTTTGACTATTAAAAATACTGCTTAATTTATAAGTAGAAACAAGAAATATGCCAGCTTACTTACAAAGATATTTGTCAATAAGCTAACAGAAATGCAAGAATTTCCACAATTGTCCCAACTGATTTTTTTATCAGAAATATGAATACACATAATAAGTTTCCTCCTGGGAGGAAAAGTAACAAGGCAACTCTAATACTTAACCATATTGCTATTGGACAAGAGTATCTGAGGATCTTCTTTTTGGTAGTTCTTCTGGTCTTAGAGCTTTGTGATCTTTCCTTTAATATCCACCCTAATACTTCTCATAGATTCTGACTTTTAGATGCTAGCCTTCAGCTCAGTCATATTTTTTTCATATTTTTTCATATTTTTCCTAAGTTGATTTGATCTCTGCTACAAAGTAAGTTTTAGTAACAGCTTTTTTTTCTAAACATACTACTTTTCTTCCTTTATTGAATTGATTACTCTGTTTGCCCTTTTCATGGGCAGAAACTTTTGAAAAGGGTTTCAAATATATGTTAATAGTTTGGTTTATTCCATGTTTCTTTTTTTTTTTAATTATTTATTTATTTGTTTGTTTAGAACATTTTTTCCATGGTTACATGATCCATACTCTTTCCCTCCCCTCCTCCCTTCCCCATCCACTAGGCAACAAGCAATTCACCTGGGAGTAACAACTTTTCTTGATGTGAAAATTATTCATATTTTATGTAGGTCTTAATGAGTATTGTATTTTATATGCATTATTACATTTCATACAATGACTGTGAGGAGTTAAAGGAAGTATTATTATTCTGTTTTACTGATTATGAAACTATGGCTAATTGAAGTTATATGCTGACCTGCTCATATGGTCTTAATTATAAGCACTGGTGTCCTAGATCCAGTTCAGAGGGGTGCTAGAGAGCTGGTTGCTTAAATAACAATGTAAACATTAACCTTCATATTCACAAATGCTACAGATTAGAGCTTGATGTTTTCTTCATTTATCTAGATTTGTTTCTATTCCTTAGAAAGTATTGGAAAAATTGTTGGACTCAGAAGTGTTTTGTACAGACTTTTATTTTTATCCAGAAGACCAATTGCTAAACATTTACCACTATACCACTTGTTTTTAATGTACCTTATGCATTATCTACAAAGAGAGCAGATACTGGAAAATTGAAAAAGGGGGTTAACTTATTGGAGGAGACTGTTTTGACCAAATGGAGTAAGGTCACTTCATGTAAAATAGAAAGAAAAGCAACTTGCAGAAGTCATCTCAGTAATAAGGAAGAAGAATGAAGAGGACTCATTTTTTTTTCTGCAAAATTCTCATATTCTCACAGGTTCTCTCTCACTGCCAAATGAGGAGGAGAAATCATGGATAAAAAGATTTAGAAGAGCTTCTGAGGAGAGTGGAAATAGTGCAACATCTCTCCATTCTCTCTTCATGCCCTAATTTCTACTTATTTTAATATCTTTCTCTCTACTTACTAATGCCCATGTCTCCAGTATGAAAAACCCTCATTTGATGCTTCCTTCTCTGCCCCCTTTGTAGCTAAACACCTCAGAAAGATCGACAATAGGGGCCTCTGCTTTCTCTCCTCTCACTTCTTAACCCCTTTCGATCTGGTTTCTGAGTTCAAGAGAACAAGAACAAAATCCAAGAAAAAGGTAAACATTTATAGCAGCTTATTTAGCAAAGAACTGAACTTTTAAGGAATACCCATCAATTGAGGAATGGTTAAACAAGTTGTGGTATATGATTTTGATAGAATAATATTGAACCATAAGGAATGATGAACAAGCTAATTAAAAAAAAACATGGAAAAACCTACATGAAATTATGAAGAGTGAAATGAACAGCACAAAGAGAAATATTGTTTGAAGAATTTATCTATGTCCACTTCTAGAGAAAGAGCTGACAAATATAAATAAGCAATTCATAGTTTTAAATATACATATATCTTTTGGTCAAATGATGCCTTCTCTAGTGAAGGGGTAGGGGTGGGAGAGAGGGAATTACTTGAGTGTTTTATTTGAATGTATCAAATAAACAAATAAGTAAATAAATTGAAATTTAAAAAGAAGAGGAAAAACTCAAAGACCTTGACCATAAGCAAATAACCCAAAAGGAAAGATATTAACAAGAGAAGGGAATAAAGCCTTCAGAAAAACTAAATGAGTCCAGGTATCTTTGAATAAATATTAAAGGAAAAGGAAGTTGAATCAAGCATCTGATGAGACAGATCAATCTTTGAATTCCCAAGAGACAGTAAAAATATAACACAATGTCCACAAATGGTTTAGAGGAAAAATAAGAATTCTGAAATTATAAAAAAAAAAAACAGAATAGAAGAAAATCAAAATTCAGTAAAAATACTCACCAAAGAAACAAAAAATTAAGAACTGAAGAAGAAACAAAATATAACAAAGTAAAGAATAGTATGGAAGAGATTCAAAAGCAATAAGGCTAAAAGAAAACATGATCTCCACTGAAGCAAAGCATTGATCTTAAAGACAAAATGGCTAGGAATAACTAAATAGTTATAGGATTCCCAGGAGATCATGACAAATAAAAACATATGAGCAACATAATGAAAGAAATACTATAAGAAAACTATTCAGAACTTCTGAACAACAACAAAAAAATGCCATCCAAATGAATCCACAGAGCAACTCCAAGGGGAAAAAAGGATGATGGGACCTTATGCTACAAACTCTAAATTTTTCTAAATATACTCAAGAAAACCAGTGTACAAACAGGAATAAATGAGAAGCAATAATGTAGGTCTGAAAAGTGGCTTGAAACATCATGAACTAACAGCAGTATGGCAGGTGAATCAATTATGAGTATGTGTGTGAATAAATTCTAGGATTGGAATAAATTCCAGGAGAAAGAACAAAGAAAGTATAGTGGAATATATGACATACGCTCATCAAGTCAAAGTCAACAATGAAAGGAAAATAATTCATGTAATTACTTAAGAAGAGGATTTTTAGGAGAAAAGGTGAGCAACAAAGGGAGGAGCTCAAATAGGGAGAAAGAAATGTTTTTCATTGGCAAGAAGAGTCTAGTGAAGTGCGATTTAATGGAGGAAGAGATATTCTATAATGGAAATATGGATCTATGAGATCATTCATGTTGCACATGAAAAAATAGTTTGAATTCCTGGGAACTAACAAAAACTAAAAAGAGTAATAGGTCATAGATCCAGAAAGGAGATGTCAAAAATGCATGGGAAAATGATCAGTGGACAAGAAAAATTGTAACAATAAATAGCTCAATCAGGGACAGAAAAATTTCTATCATGGAACCATATTTCTGTTCTATCTATCAACTAAAGGAAAAGTTATTGCTAAGAGTGAGGCATAAACAAATGAAGAAGAGAGAAGAAAAACTTGAGAATGAAGAAAAATCAAATGAAACTAAAGTTGTAATAAATAAGTTAAAACAAGTGAAAAGACAAAGAATTGAGTTTATAGAGGAAGAGAGGACAAACAATTTGCAGGGAAAGCAATATTAGACATAAATGAAGAAAAATATAAAACTAATTTTTATAAGTTTAAATGAAAATGTATTAAATGAAAATAAGTATTGATGGATTAGATTAAAAAAAACAAAATTCCACAATCTTATTGTTCACAAGAAATATTTCAAAAGACATATTCAGAATAAAAAATGAATCGCCTAAATAAAATATACTATGTATCATGTAAATTTAATGATACAGGAATAGCAATGCAATTATTAGAAAGAACAGAAGAATTTAATACAAAAACAGATTTGTCCGGGGAGGGGGAGGAGTGGTAGGGGGAAGGAAGGGAGTATCTAATCAGTGGATTGAGAACCACACCTAGAGCTGTGATGTCCTAGGTTCAAATCAGATGCCTCCTAGCCCAGGGACCTGGAGCAACTCATTTAACTGTCCTTGTCTACCCCTTACCACTCTTCTGCCTTAGAACCAATATATAGTATTCATTCTGAGACTGAAGATAAGAGTATTAAAAAAACCAGATACCTGGAAACTACATTATCCTGAAAGAAACCATAGAAAATTTATCAATATCAAATGAAAATTTAGATGCTCCAAATGTCTTTGCATGTGAATTTATAAAGGGAAAAAAACTGAATTACAAAACTAAAAGCTAAAATATTTTTGTTATATTCTAAATGAGACTGGTAAGGAAGATATGTATTTCAGAGCATCATATGGAATTTTTTTATAAAAACTGACCATGCATTAGGGCACAGACATTTTCAATAAATGTTTAAAAGTCAGAAATAATAAACACATTCCTTCAAAATAAAAACATAAAAATAATATTCATTATAAGAGTAGAACCTAAATGCAAACCCAAATGTGGATATAATAATGAAATGCTGAAGAATTCATTGGATAAAGAACAATAATAAACACAATGAATGATTACATGAAAGAAAATTGAATATATATATAAACATGAACTAAATGTAGATTTAAATTAGGAGAAGAGCCAATAAACAAATATAAAATAAGCATGGAAGAGGAAATATGAAAAATTTAAGAGGAAATAAACTGGAAATTATATATGAAATAAAAGATATATAAATTGGTCCTTTGAAAAGGCTAATCAAATTTATAAATATTTAGCCAATCTACTAATTTGGGTATTTTATATTTTTGAAAATAATTCTCAATTTCTTTTCTGTTCATTACATTAATATATCTATGTGTAATATATTCTAATTATTGTACTTATTTTTTTCTGTGTCTTCTGTGATTTCACTTTCTTTATTTGCTTTCATATTGATTTGATTTTCTGTCCTCTTTTAAATCAGATTAGCAAAAGGCTTACTAATTTAAATAGAAAGGACTAGTTTTTTTTTTACTTTCTTTTTTTATTCAAAGATACTTTTTTCCCCCAATTACATATAAAAATGATTTTCAACATTAGTTTTCCAAAATTATAAGATCCAAATTGTCTCCCTCTCTCCCTTTCCCCCCTCCTTTTGGAGATGATAAGTAATTTGATCTGGATTATACATGTATTATCATCCAAAACATACTTCCATATTTGTCATTGTTGTAAGGTAATAAAAATATAAAACCATAAATAAACTAATTTAGAAGATAGTATGCTTTGATCTGCATCTGAAGCCAACAGATCTTTCTCTAGAAGCGGATAACATTCTTTGTCATAAGTCCTTCAGAACTGTAGCAGATCATTGTATTGCTGAGAGTAACTAAGTTCTTGACAGTTGATCATCATACAATATTGCTGTTACTGTATAAAATGTTCTCCTGATTCCATTTGTTTCACTCTGCATCCGTTCATATAGATCTTTCCAGCTTTTTCTGATATCATCCTATTTATCATTTATTACACCACGATACTACTCCACCAATGTACAACACAATTTTGTATAAATATATACAATATATAACTAGTATAAATCACACATTCCTGGTATAAATCCCACCTGGGCATAGTGAATGATCCTTGGGACATATTGCTATAGTCTATCATCTCCTTGATAGTATTTTATTTAAATTTTTTGCATCTATACGCATTAATGAAATTGGTCTATAATTTTCTTTCTCTCTTTTTGCTCCTCCTGGTTAAGCTAACAGTGCCATATTTATGTCTAAAAAGAATTTGGTAAGATTCCTTCTCTGTCTATTTTCCCAAAAGTTTGTATGACATTGGGATTAATTGTTCCTTAAAAGTGTGATAGAATTCACTTGTGAATGCATTTAGCCTTGGGATTTTTTTTTTAAGGTATACATTCATGGTTTATTCAACTTTTTTTTCTGAGATGGGATTATTCAAGTATTCTATTTCCTTTTTTGATAATCTGGGCAATTTACATTTCTGTAAATATTCACCCATTTCATTTAGATTGTCATATTTATTGGCATGTAATTGGGTAAAATAGATCCTAGTGATTTCTTTAATTTCCTCTTCTTTAGAAGTGAGTTCAGGGGGCAGCTGGGTAGGTCAGTGGATTGAGAGTCAGGCCTAGAGAATGGGAGGTCCTAGGATCAAATTTGGCCTCAGACACTTCCCAGCTGTGTGACCCAGGGTAAGTCACTTGACCCCCATTGCCCACCCTTACCACTCTTCCACCTAGGAGCCAATACACAGAAGTTAAGGGTTTAAAAAAATAAAAATAAAAGAAATAAAAAAAAAGAAATGAGCTCACCTTTTTTGGTTTGAATACTGATTATTTTCTTCTTTCCTTTTTGTAATCAAATTAAACAATGCTCTTTTTTTCCCCCATAAAATCAAATTGTAGTCTGATTTATTAGTTGAATAGTTCTCTTACTTTCAATTTCATTCATTTTTCCTTTTATTTTTAGAATTTCCAATTTTTTTCAATTGGGGATTTGAAATTTGTTCTTATTCTAGTTTTTTAATTGCATGCCTAACTCATTGATCTACTTTTTCTCTATTTTATTAATATTAGCATTTAGAGACATGAAATTTCCCCTAAGTACTGCTTTGTCATAAATTTTGATATGTTGTCTCATTGCCATTCTCCTTAATGTAATTATTGACTATTTCAATAGTTTGTTCTTTGACCCACTCCTTTTTTTTACCCACCCCTCCTCCCACTCAAATTAAAAAACCCTTGAGTCAGAAAGTGAGTGTAGAAGAGACAGAAGTTTATTTCTTCTTTAATACCCTAGTGGCAAATACAATGCCTGGGCACAAATACAAGACTGTTCTCCCTCCCTCCTCTGCCCAGCTCCCTTTGTCTGGGAGTCAGGACTTAGAATCTACAAGTGGAAGTCTACCCCAATGAGCTCATCACTAGCTTCTACTTGGGAGGGATAAAGTGAAGAAGAGATAATAAGGTAGGACAGTTGGGTTGTCTTCTTGTTTCTTGAGCCTTTATTTTATACTTGAAATAGACTGGTCATAAATAAACAGACATCCTTAAAGCTGTGAAATTGGAATCTGTTACCCTAAAAACTACAGTTCCCAACAAAACTATGATTCCCAGGACCCCACTCACTTCCTGTTGTTACATGCTGACATAGACAGGAGATAAATTGGGTGGAGTTCTATTATAGCCCTCTTTTCCTTCCTGTCCACAGCTTGTCATGTGGTTTTATTTTATCAGATAATGAACTTTATAAAAAATAATAAACTTTAAGTATTGATCATTAATTTTAATCTTACAAAGCTAAAAAACAGACTTGTTAACATTTCATTCCTGATGGTGGGGGGAGGGCCAAGATGGATGTGGATGCTTTACCTTGAGGACACACTTAATTTTCTTATTCAGTTTTTCATTAATTTTTATTTGCTTTTCCAGATCATTATTGATTATATTTTTTATTATTTTATTATTTTAAATGTATACATTTATCATTTTTCCTTTTCTGTATTTGGTTGTGAAGTTTTTTTTGCCATAATGCATGGTCAATTACTATGTAACAAGCCCTGTGCTAAGTACAGGGAAAACAATCAAAAAAGGGGAAAAGGTAGTCCCTGCTCTCTCAAGAAGCTCATAGGCTGATGGGAGAAAATAATTCAAACAACTCTATACAAACAAGATATATAAAGGGCTGACTGAGATATGGAGAATATACATTCATTGCTCACTGATATTTTTTCTTATTTTCTTATTTTTTTAAAAAACCTTTACCTTTTGTCTTAGATGCATACTAAGTATCAGTTCCACGGCAGCATTCATTTTCTTTCCTATTTCACCAATTTTTTTCTACTTGTTTTATTTTATCATTTTATTTGATTATTTCATTTGAAGAGACTGGGCTTCCTAGGCTATAATCCTTTAAGATGCAGTTTTTGTCTTTGTAGTATTGCTTTCAGAATCTAGCACAGGGCATTTTGTTCTTTCAACAAATACAATTCATTTGTTCCAAAATAAAAGCTAATATAACCAGTTGCTGTGGGTTTCTACATGGGTTTGAACTTCGTGAAAAAATTTCAATACAATTCTATTTAATAAACATTTATTAAGCACTGAGGATACTATTAAGAAAAATAAAGACAGCATTTGCCCCCAAGGAATTTATAATCCAATTGGGGAAGACAATACACAAAAGGAAACTGAAAAAGAGGAAGTTAGGAAAGTAACATGAAGCATATTGATAGTAGAGTGGAGTCTTTTAAGCTCTCTTTAAATGGGAAGAGCTTTTGGCTCAGATCTCTAATCAGAGGGACAGAGCTATTAAAAGTACTGATGAAATGAGAATACCAAAACTGCTGCAGTCTCCAGGATGATGAGCTTTCTAGTGATGAGCTTTTCCTGGGAGTGGGATGATGATGGTGTTGAATCCAAGAAGTGCAGCTGGTGAGAAAGGGTTTCAGAATAAATGGAGTTAAAGCTATAAATAAGTGTTATTTTGTCACCTTACACTTTGATTACTGCAATAGACTGCTGGTAGGTTTGCCTGCCTCAAGTCTCTTGCCAATGAAAATGCAAATCTATTTTTCATTCAGCCACAAAAGTGATTTTCCCATAAGGCAGGTCTGATTATGTCATGCCATCACCCACCCAATAAACTCCACTGTCTCTCTATTGTCTTCAAGATCAAATACAAAATGCTCTATTTGATATTCAAAGTCCCTCACATTCTAAATACTCATACCTTTCTAGTCTTCTTACACCTTATTCCTCAATTTATTCTCTTCCAACTGCAGGGCACTGGTCTCTTGACTATTCCACAAACTAGACGCTCCATTTCTCAGCTCCAAGCATTTTCTTTGGTTGTTTCTCCCTCTGCTGCTCTCACTACAGACCTCCCTGGCTTCCTCTTGATTTCAACAAAAATCCTCCCTTCCGCTGGAAGCCTTCCCCAATCTCTCTTAATTTTGGTACCATCCTTTGTTAATTATTTCCTATTTATCCTCTCCTTTAGCTTGTTTTGTATATATTTGTTTGCATTGTTATCTCTCTCATTAGATTGTAAACTCCTTGAGGGCAGGAACAGTTTTTTTTTAATTTTAAACGCTTAACTTCTGTGTATTTACTTATAGGTGGAAGAGTGGTAAGGGTAGGCAATGGGGGTCAAGTGACTTGCCCAGGGTCACACAGCTGGGAAGTGTCTGAGGCCGGATTTGAACCTAGGACCTCCTGTCTCTAGGCCTGGCTCTCAATCCACTGAGCTACCCAGCTGCCCCCAGGAACAGTTTTTTAATTGTTGTTGTTTTGCCTTATTCCCAGAGCTTAGCACGGTGATGGCAAACCTATGACATGCGTTTCAGCATTGACACGTGTAGCCATTTTCAATGACACATGGCTGCATGCAGCCGCATACAGAGAAGTGTGGGGCTACATGCAGAGGATGAAACATTTGCTGTAGTGTAGTGTAGATACTCTGTGCACTAAAGATGACAATTGTACCTATTAATTTACCTATTTTGGTTTATTAAATATAGTTATATATTACAATCATACATTTTTGTTATTTAAACTATAAATATCGAATATTATGTTGTTTTTTTCTCGAAGTGACACACCAACTGAGATATGCTTGGTTTTTTGGCAAATTTTGTCACACCAAGCTCAAAAGGTTGCCCATCAGTGAAGCACTATGTTTGTTTGTGAATCAGTGTTTGGGCATAGTGTAGTAGATACTTAAAAAATGTTTCTTGAATTATATTAACTAACAAAAATGTCTTTGCAAGTAAAGTGAATTTGGTTAACTGGACCAGTCCAAGAATTTAATTTCCAAATTCTATATCACTGTAGAGACTAAATAATATTGCAGTAAGAAGGCAGGTGATAAAGAAAACTCTAGTTTAATGGCACAGTTCTACAGTTGTGATAAATTGGCAACCTTAATTTTATATGAAATTATTGTTTAAAATGTTATTCACTTGTTTCTTAAGTGTGTTAGATTTCTACCACAATGAATGACTCTCAAATTGTCCATATAATTTGTGTTTCACAGTTTTTCCAATTTTGAGGGATAAGAATTCAGGGCAAAATTTCAGGATGCTCAATGAAACTCAAGCACCCTCTATAGGACTTCAGGTAAATGACCCAAACCATATAACACCAGTTATTCCAAACTTGATTAGCACTTATAATATATCCATTGGACATTAGAGCTGGAAGAAGCCTTAGAACATAGACTTACAGCTAGGGCCTTTAGAACATAAAGTATTAGAATATAGAACATAGAATGTTAGACTTGGAAGAGACCTCAGAATAAAGGAATACCAGAATATTGAACATAGAATTTAGAAGATTAAAAAGGCCCTTAAAGGTCATTTAGTTAAACATCTCCAAGTACTATAGTATTGTTTCCTGAAGTGAATTTTCTCTTGTACTATATCAAAGGACCCATTTCTAAGAGATTACCTTCTCTGTATATACTACATTCTTCCACCACTTAGGAGAAAAATATATTTAGGAAAGCCTCTACTCATATGAACTTGTTTCCTCAGTGTAAAATGGAGATAAGATACTTATCTCACAGGATTATTATAATGAAATATTGTGTGTGTTTAGTCCTGTCTGATTTTTCCTATTCCTACCTGAGCTTTTTCAGCAAAGATACTGGAGTGGTTTGTCATTTCTTTCCCCAGCTCATTTTACAGATGAAGAAACTGATGTAAATAGGGTTAAGGTATTTGCCCAGAGTCACCCAACTGGCAAGTGTCTGATGTCACATTTTAACTCAGGTCTTCCTAACTTTAGACCCAGTGCTCTATCTCCTAGGTCAGGTAGGTGATCCAGTAATCAAAGTAGATAATGTTAAAGGGATTTTCTTAATCTCTCCCTCTGTCTCTTTAAGAGACAAGAGAGAAGGGTTTCTAAGTAGATCAGAACTGACAGGAGTCAGTGAGTCAGAGCTGAAGATTCTATTACTGGGGAGACCAGGACAGAGAAAAGGAAGGAGCTCTGATAGTTAGGGTCTTTTGCCTCTGGATCTCCAGAGAACAGGAGGTCTGTCTGTGAGGCAAGGGCCATCTGGAAGTTGGCTATTGACAGTTGGGCAGTTCATAGAAAACTGAGAGAATGAGTGGATGTTGGTTGTCTACTATTTAGGGAGTTAGGGAATTAGTGAATCATTTATAGATAGAATAGGTTAGAGTAGGCCTTGTGTTTGCCAGGCAAGAAGAAACTGTTCTCAGAAGACAGTTAGAGGTAGTTATTAGAAATTTTAGATAGTATTAGGAATTTTAAGTATAATTATAGGATATAAGAATAATAATAATAATCTCTTTCCTCTTTTCTATTTTCTATCCATACTTCTTTCGAAATTAAACTAAGTATTTTTATTCAACTGCTCTCCTCACTTTGCTGAACTCCTACTTTTTTTTTCTTTTTCTTTTTCTTTTTTTTTAGTTTTAAACCCTTAACTTCTGTGTATTGACTTATAGGTGGAAGATTGGCAAGGGTAGGCAATGGGGGCCAAGCGACTTGCCCAGGGTCACACAGCTGGGAAGTGTCTGAGGCCGGATTTGAACCCAGGACCTCTGGTCTCTAGGCCTGGCTCTCAATTCACTGAGCTACCCAGCTGCCCCCTGAACTCCTACTTTTAACCCTTACAATAACAAATATAAAGTACTTTGTAACCATAACGCATTTAAGAAATCAAAACTATTCCAGTGAATCCTATCATTTGCCAGGACAATAAACAAAATGTATTACACATCGCACACACATACACATCATACACACACACATATATTAGATAGGATAAGTCAGAAGACTGATGAAATTTTTATAACATTCTTAATCCTGGATATTTGAAAAATAGTGAAACACAAAATTAAGCACATATATTTTGTATACATATATACTTATTTATGTAAATTTGTGTAAAATTTACATAAAATTTTATTAGGAAAATATATATATTTTAGAAGAAGCAGTATAATTGGATTCAGGTCCTGCCTTTGACACACATATTCTTTCTTTTTTCTGATTTCTATCTTTCTTTTTCTTCCTTCCTTTTTTTCTTCCTTCTTTCCTTCCTTTCTTTATTTCCTCCAAGACAGAAGGGCAAGGCTAGGTAAGGAGACTTAAGTGACATGCCCAGGGTCACATAGTTAAGAAGTATCTGAAGCCAAATTTGAACCAAGGTCTTCCCAAATCTAAGCCTGATGCAATATCTATTCTATCACTTACCTACCCTGCACAAACTGTTTCTAGGCAAGCTACCTAACTTCTTAGTGCTGTTATAAGGAATTTATTTAATGTTCATTCTGTCTCCTTAGGAGCAGAATTTATAGGTTAGAAGAAGATTTATTAAGCTGATGCTCTCTCCTTTAAGAAGACAGAGCAGACAGATCTGGCTTGGTCACTTTAAGAAGCCTAGGATACAAAGAGAGAATTCTATGAATTCTGGGGCTTTCTGGTCTTTCTGACTTCCTTGGGAACAGGTTGCTGGATCATTTCTCTCAGAAGATCTGTTAGTTATTTTTAGACATTGACTTTGAGAGTTAGAGATACATCTACAAATTTGAGTTCAAGACTGTTGCTGAAAGCATTTCTCTTGAAACAGCTATGAGAGGAGATTCTATCTACTCACTCATTCTCACTTGGAAGCAGGCCTGTGTCTGTCTGACAGTTATCTGACAGTTGGCTTTGGGCAGTTTTTTATTTTTCATAGATCATGTTAAGGAGTTTATTATAAATTTTTTTTAACATTTATTAATATACCTTTTTAACATGGTTGCCTGATTCATACTCCTCTTATCCCCTTCACCCCCCCC
>NC_058131.1:323474460-323510552 GCF_016433145.1 Gracilinanus agilis | reverse complement strand
AGTCCACACCCTCAATCACTTCCACCCCGACCCATGCGTTCAAGCAGTTGTTTTTCTTATATGTTTCCTCTCCTGCAGTCCTTCCTCTGAATGTGGGTAGCATCTTTACCATAAATCCCTCGGAATTGTCCTGGGTCATTGTATTGCTGCTGGTACAGAGGTCCATTACATTCAATTTTACCACAGTATATCAGTCTCTGTGTACAAGTTTATTATAAATTTAAATTCATCTATTAGTATAGCTTAGTTAGAAATTTAATCTTAGACAGTGAGTATAGTTTAAGTGAGGTCTACTTTGTAGAAAAGAAGAAGTTGTACAGAAAGCAGCCAGGTGTATTTTTTGGGGGGTGGAGGGCGGGGCAAATTAGACAAATTAGAATTAGGTTAAGAGATATCCTTTCCTATTCCGAACTCCTGTCTCCTGTACCTGCCTCTCTTCATAGAGATAAATAAATAACAGTTACATTAAGCTGTGTAACAAATAAAATTAATATAGAGGGACAGAATTAAAAATATCATGGTTTCAAAAGGTTTATTGAAAGCCAGTTAGAAAAATGAAGCCATGTGCCTATTAAGATTTAGTTCAAAAGTCATGCCATACTTCTGCCCCCTGGCTGCTTCAGCAGGAAAAGAGGGTGTACCAATCAAGTTCTGAGTCTGTATACCTCTGTCTATGTAATCACACTTCCTTTCCACCTCATTACCCAAAAGGAATCATGGGAAATGTAATTTTGAAAGAGTCCTAAATGTCCACAGGAAGTTTAGACCAGGACCTCAAAATTAGTTCAAGGACCCCAAATTTCCAATTTCACATTGGAATCACATTCCCCCTGAAGAGCATGAGAGAGATCGGTCTCCCTGAAAGCTCTTGTAAAGATAACTAACTTATAAATTACAGAAATTTAGGGATAAAAGAAAAGAGGACAAAAACAATGAACCAATGATTGGTAGCCACATTGTCAAAAAGCCAATTAAGGGGCAGTCCCCTTCGGCATAAGAGTGTACATTAAAGCAAATGCATTCAACTCCCCATAGTTCAACCAACTGCACCACAAAGTTCATTTTGGATCTTCATGATGCAGTATAGGTTCTTCAGGCATCTTCATGGTGCCCTCTCCAAACAGGTTCGTTGTCTAGATTCTGGGGAGATGGCAAATTTCTTATCCTGAAATTACTCTTGAAGAATTTAAACTTTACATTATAGATTATAAAACATACATTCCCTTCTCAGGAGAATTATGCATTCCTCCTGAAATTACTCTCAAAAGAATTAAATTTTACATTATAGATTATAATACAGACATTCTGATTATAAAACATACACACACCCCTGAGGAGAGTCAATAATACATTCTCCCCTGAAGAGGGTACTCCAGATCAGTTAAGGATACATGGCTGAGTTATGGGGTTGTATGAAATCAATTGGCAAAAAAAAAAAAATAAATAAAGATCAAAATATCCAAATAAAAGAGAAAAAATAACTTGTGAATGTAATGTAAAATATCAAAGTCTTATATGCAAATATAAGGAAAAATAAACTTATAAGAGGTCCTTGAATCAAGGCCCAATTAAAGTGATTTAAGTAATTGTGCAATTACCCAATTCAATAGCCAGGACTACAAAAAGTTGCCATACTTATAAAAGAACCAAATTTATGTGCAAGGGAAGTGTCTTTCTCAGGGTCAGAGTGAGCCATAATGATAGCCAACCTTTGGTGCTTGGCTAAAGATGAAGCTCAAGGAAGTCTGGCCTCTAACATGTATCAGAAAAGCTGCAAACTGATTATGTCAAATGATCAATTGGGGAGACCAGTCTCCCAAATGATCACAGGGGGGATTGTGATAATTAGATTAAATCTACACTGCTCAACTTTAGATTTAATCACCAAAAGTGAGAACATCTCCAATTTTGGGAGGTCCATAACCCACATGTGATAGAGGGGGTGATGAATCAGAATTGACTGACTGCCCTCTAGGCAGTCCTAAGAGAAGCGTCCGTTGTAATTGGAAACGCAAACTAGGAGGGAAGCACAGGAAATGATCCTTTTAAAAAGAGAGTTGAGTGAGTCAGGAGGTCTTCTGGAGAAGGAGGTCTTCTAGTTTAGGAGCTCTTCTGGTTCATGGAAGAGTGCTAGCTGGGACCCTTAAACCTTGGTGAGACTGTTCTTAATATCTTCTTTGGAATTCCACGTGGTGAGAGTAAAGACTGAATCTTCCTGAACTTCTCTTAGGGAACTTCTCTTTTAACAGAGACTTTGTGGCTGAAGCTTTTGCTTCATTTGCCTCTGAGGCCTTCTGGCCCTCTGGGCCTCTGGGCCTCTGAGTCTCTGGCCTTGGGATCAAGGCCGGATTTCTCTCTGCTGAGGGTTAATTAGATCTACCTGGATTAACTAGAGAATTGGAGCAAATTACCTACAGTGTTAGATTCTTATTTCCTTATTTCTTCTTCTTCTTCTCAATTGTAAATAAATTTCCATAAAAGTCAATTTTGACTTGGGGTTATTCCTTAATTAGGGATTTTTCCCCTGGCAACCAATCTTTTAATATTCAACCAAAAAAAACCCCTTTCCCCCATTACAGCTGATTCCGGCTTTCTATCTACCACCTGCAAATAGGTTAACCCCAACAACTCCAGTTATACTTATAAGCATCTTGGATTTCAATATACCAGCTGTTATTTAGTTATAACTAGTGCCCTGGCAGTTCTCTAAAATGAAAAAGTGAAGAAAAGCAGTTGATTTGCATTGGGAGAAGGAATTAATTTACCAGGAGATCCCTACACCAGTGAAATTACATGGAAAGATTTTTTGGTTTAGCCCCCTCAATCAGAGGGGCATAGGCTAAATAGAAATATATGTGTATGTGTGTATATATATATTACATGTTATATAAACACACACATACACACACACATATATACATGTCTAATTAGTATCTTATAGACTAACCATAATTTTTATATGTTTGTAGACCATTCTTTATTTTATTTATTTATTTTCCCCATGGTTACATGATTCATGTTGTCTCCCTTTCCTCTTCTCTCCCCCCTCTCGGTGTTGACAACAAATTCCACTGTTGGATTAGCCATAATTTTATCAAACTCTGATAGGAATTTGATTCTCAACTTTCAAAAAAAACATTTGAGGCATGTTTAAAAAAATCCCTGTCTAAATATATTGTTTGCTGCCAATCCACCCCTAGAATTTTTTTTAATGTCAGCTTCATAGCTCATAAAATGGTTTTTGCACACATATATTTATACAAACTGATCCTGTACTTGTAGATGTCTCAATATGACTAATCTTCTGCAACAGCAGTGGAAAGTACAAGAATCACATGATACAAGTTCTAGAAAGGAACTCTGAGATCATCTAGTACCACATCCTCATTTTTCAGATGAGGAAAGAGCCCCAGAACAGTGACAAAACTCAGTCATGCAGCTATAAAGTAGCCAAACTGGGAGTCTACTCCAAATCTTCTGACCCCAAGTTTGGCCTCCTAAATGTTTTCCTTCTTTCTAATAATAATAACCAACATTTATATAGTGCTTTAAGGTTTATAAATTACTTGCAAGTCACTTTTGATCCTTACATCAGCTTTCTGAAAGTGTTACATGTGCTGGCATATGCATATTAAAATTATTATTACACTTTGACATCCATGATCTCATCTGAAAGAACATGACCCTAGGAGAAAGGCAAGAAAGCTATTATTATCCCCAGACTACAAATGAGAAACAGATTTAGAGAAACTAAATGGTCACACAGTTTGTGAGTGGTGGAATCTCAGCATCAAATACAGTTCTTCTAAAACAAAGCCCAATCTCTTTTAGCTTTTTCATGTCTATAGAAGAAAATGCCTTTATTAGAAAAACATCTAAAACCCTGGAATTAAAGGGATTCACTTTTCTTCACTCCCAATTTCTAATCAGATCCCAAATTTTATTAAGGCAAGTTAGGAGGAGAAATGAGTTTAAGGGAAAAGATGCTTCATTTTGATCATATAGTTTGAGATCCCTATAACATATCCTGATAGAACTGTCCTGAAGGCAGTTAGTAATGTGAGTAATATCAGGATGTACAGATTTGGGTAGGATATATAGAAATGGGATTAGCATAGAGATGGTCACATACTGGGAGCTGATGGTAAACCTACAGGAATTGAGATTACCAAAAGCTTAGGGAAGAGAGGGCTCAGATTATAGGTCTAGAGTATATCTATGTATATAATTTATCATTCTGCAAAGAACAAAAATAATCAGTCTCACTGAAAGTGTCATGAAAAATCAGAGAGAAGGGAGTATAAATTCTGCTTATCCTTCTAGAATACCAAATAAGGCAGCAAAAACAGAATGGTAAATTTGAGGCATTCAGAGAGATGTGGAAAGGGTAGTATGGACTAATGTAAAGTGAAAAAAAAAAAAAAAAGCAGAACTAGGGCAGGTTGGTGGCTCAGTGAATAGCCAGAAGGTCCTGGGTTCAAATCCAACCTCTTCCTACCTGTCTGACCCTGAGCAAGTTACTTAACCCAATTGCCTAGCTGCTCTTTTGACTTAGAACCGATTCTAAGGTTAAGGATTCACAAAAAGGAAAAAAAGCCAAAGAATAATACATATAAAGGTCAACAATTTAAATGAAAAGATCACTAAAAGGAAGTTTAAATCTTAAATAATTTTTAAAAAGAGAAAGTCCTAGAGATAAAGAAATATATTTCCTTCCCCACTTCAGGGTAGTGGGGGAAACTACTAGAAGAAGATTATAGACACTCTCACATGATGGCTATTGGATGTTTTTGCTTAATTATATTTCTTTATCACAACAGAAGATTCAGCTTGGAAGGAAGGGGGTAGAAAACAGCTATATTTTAAGCCAAGGGCCATCCATAAGTTTTTGTTTTTTAAATGAAAAGAAAATAATGGTGGTGGGGGAGGGGGGAACCGAGAAGTTTTTTTTTGAAATGGCAAGTGCTTGACTCAGAGCCTTAAGCTATGGGTTCGAATCCTGCACCTCTTGGATGAATGTCTCTCCTCTAGGCTGCAGTTTTCCCCTCTGTGTTGATGTAAGAGGCATCTCTGAGATCCCACTAAGATCGGGGCTCTGCTTCTGAATCCTCCGAGTTTCGGCGCCCTGAGGGGAAGGTCCCACGATGGGTATAAGCTGTACTAGAACACAGAAACTGGGGGCTCCTGCCAGCCTCGTGGCGTCACGGTTCCTCGTTTGAGGTTTGATTTGGCAGGCCCAAGCGCCAGCATAACCCTTAGCCTTCATCCGAACACGAGCGCTGTAGCCAGTTCTCGCGGCCAGGTTCCCGCTCTAGTGGCCCGGTACCGGCTGCATCAAGGCGGCCGGAAGGCTCCGTCCCCGCCTAGCTTCAGTCCAATGGGCTCGCACCAGAACGACAGTTGGCCGGGGAGGGGGGGGCGTGGCCCCTTAGCCCCACCCCAACCCCTCGACCGGTCCCGCCTAGTCTTGACTGCCCCTCGGCAACCAACACAACAAAACAAAATGGCGGTTCCGGCGCCCAATGCCTAAGGACTCAGGAGACGGAACTCCCCAGGTCAGGGATTCTCCTCCGTTTGTCCGGTCCCGGCCAGGCCTCATAGTGGTGAGTGCCCTGGCCTTGCTAGGTCTGCGACGGGGCGGGAACCTGGAGAGCCGGGGACCGGACGGGGAAAGTGCGGGGCGGCTCAGGTGGCGACATCTGGGCCAATCAGCGCGTGCGCCGGGCCAGGCAGGGTGGCCAGGTGAAGGAGGTTCGGCTCTAGGACTGGCGTGGGATGCAGGGGAGAGGATGCGCGGCAACTGGAGGAGTGAAGATTCAGAGGAAGCAGTGTCTGGGTTTGGGGATGAGGAAAGGATTTTAGGGGAGCTAATATACTGTTATTCAGAAAGATGGGATGAAGAGGGAAGGGCGACCAGGTTATGGGGATGAAGACAGGTGGCGGGAGTCTGGGGAACAGGTTACCCCGGGAGGTAATAGAAGAAAATTGAAATATTAGAATGATTAGGATAGGACAGAGAGGGTTGAGCCGAGCTTTGACTATTCTGATGGAATAGAAAAGGTTGGAAAGATTCAGAGATGGGATGTAGTGTAGAGAAAATCGTCCAGAACTAAGAGTCGAAAGAGCTGATTTCCAGAGTTGTAGCCCTCGCATGGATTATTTTTGTCCTAAATCCTTTATTTTCTCTTCATTTCCTCAGCCGGACAAAGAGTAATACTATCAGTTTTGCCTACTACCCTGGAGGCTTGTGAGGATCAAATGAGAATATTGGGTGAAAGGATTTACCGAAATGTTTTCCTTCATATGCAAATGACTTATTCATTGGGTTAGGGCTTCGAATTAAGGAATGATCCGGGATAGAAGCGGCGTGATTCCGTAGAGTGGAGTCAAAGGACTGTGGGACCTTGTCAATCAAGCCACTTAACTTCAGCAAGTTTTTTTCCTCTATAAAATGAAAGAGTTATATCCTGTGTGGGAAGCTTGAGTTTGGGCTATGGAGAGAAGATAAGATTTGGCTGTTAGATAAGAATAAGGGGTGGAGGATTCAAGGTATTGAGGTGTAAACCGAATTTGAGGCACTCTGTGTGTCCTATACTCGCCGCCCTGCTTAAGGCTAGATTGCTTTGACTAGGGAGGGACTTGAAGAGACAGCCCTTAGTTTTGGGAGGAGCTGACAGTGAGATTTAATACTTTGGGCATCTAATGAAAAAGGAAAGGAGTGGAGGAATTTAAGAAATATTTCATTTCCCCAGTACATTTTTGTGATTCAAAAGAGAAAGCTCAATTCTGTCCAGTTGGTCATCAGGCTCTATAATTAATGTCAGAGCTCTAATTATTGCCCATTGCTCTCTGAACTAATATAAACTTCTGACAAGGGCCTTTAAGGATAATTATTATTTCAGTCATTTCCCAACAACCATTCCAGCTTTGCAGTCTTCTTGCTGTCAAACTTGCTCCCTCCTCTCAGTCCTAGCTTAGGCAATATCTTTAAACTTCTACTTCTTCCAAGGTTTCCTTGACAATCATTCATGAGGCCTCTGGCTAAATGTTTCAGCTCAGTTTTGGGGGGTTTTAAGAGTCTGAAAGCTTGGGAAAAAAACATGGTGTTTCAAAAAAGTTTGTAAAATAGGGAGAAGACTTGAGAATTATAAAAGAGAATTAGTTGGGTATTGCTAATCTGGAAAGTTGGGACAGTAGCTTATAATGATTTAGGGAACCTTTAAGGATATTTGTACATAAAAATCTTAAAGAATATAGTGGTCATGTGATGTGGAGAGAGGATCAATATAGGGGGACAACATAGTCGAGTGGAAAGAATGTCTGAATTCAGTTACCAAATCTGAGGTCTCATCTGATTTTTACTTTTGACCTTGGGTAAGTCACTGTAGGCTTCAGTCTCTTCACCTCTAAAGTGAGAATGTTGGACTAGGTGATCTTTATGATGGTATCTTTCAGCTTTGCCATATCTTCCAAGGTACTTTTCAACTCCAACATTATTAACTCTACCAGTTAACTTGTAGTAAAAACATTTCATGTTTTAAGATCTCTTAGAACTCTGTTTAATGATTCTGTTTCAACATTCTATTCCAAGTCCTTTTCTTGTTCTGAGGGTATGATTCTACATAAGATGCATATAGAATTGTATCATAGTAAAAATTAATATAGGTTTTTGTTTGCTTTTTTTTAAACCAAGGAATGTACAAAAATGTATAATATGGAATCCAACTTTGTTCTCCTGGTTCTATAGCATAGTCCCTACTCCGTTTCTATTCATAATCAATACATTTTGGGGGTTGCTATGACTGGTTTTTTACCTCTTTGCTTTGGACTGTACTTTCGTAAAGGGACAGATAAGATCTATGTGTGTACTTCTAAAGATTAGTCATGGTTTTAGAAGAAAGCAGTTAAATTTAGCAAAATAAGCCACTATTACTCATAAATGAAGCCCCCTTCATTTCCATGGCCAAATTAACTTTTCCCGTGGTGTGTTTGGTGCATAGCAAAAAATGGTTTAGCATTACACAAACTCTGTTGGGGGGAAAAAAAAAGATGAAAGACATATTGGCTGTGATGTCAAGCAACAGATAATTTGAGGAAAGCCTTTTTTGTGTGTGTCTCTGGTGAGTTTAACATGAGAAAATGAAAAGAAAAGGTCTAAAGCCATTAAAATCAGCAGGGCTTGCTTTTAGAGGACCAGTCCCACAGTGGCAGGTGTCATGCATGACTGAAGTTTTAAGACTGGTTTTTCATGTACCTCATGTTGACAGGAAGTCATTTCCAACAGAAGATTTTTAAAATGTTTCTGACAATTGTAGCATCATTGGTATAAATATTTTAGAAGGATGAATACACCAAGGGATGATATTTGTTTAAAAAATTACTTTCATTACTTAATATTTTGTTTTACATATCAGTTGTATGAAAACTATATAAATCATATAGTTCTACTTAGTTCTTATATCATTTATATGTGTATATCCTATATGTCTAGGTATATATATATATATATATATATATACATATATGTCTAGGTATATATAAATATATATATATATACACACATATATACCCCATTAACATCTTTTTTTTTTTTTTTGCAAATATACATAATGATAATAACTCCCAGTCAAAATCTTGAGCAAGGAGGCATCTGGGTGACTCAGTGGTTTGAGAGCCAGGCCTAGAGATGGAAGGTCCTAGGTTCAAATCTGGCCTCAAAACACTTCCTAGCTGTGTAACCCTGGGCAAGTTACTTGACCCTCATTGCCTAGCCCTTACCACTCTTGTGCCTTGGAACCAATACACAGTATAGTAAGGGTTTTTATTTAAAAAAAAAAAAATCTTGAGCAAGCATACTGTAAATTGACACTGTGGCCTTGTTCAGGATTGGTCTAGCTGTTATGTTTGGCTGAAAATTTGTGTAATACATCCTCAAATTTTAGTCTCTGTTTAGGCAGAATTGCCCAACCTCAGTTACTTTGTGTTTATAAGAATTATTGGGCATCATGAAAATCTGCTCAGAATAATCTTCTAAATAAGAGTTAAGACATTGGTTGAGGATACAGTATTGAAGAGGCCTGTTTTATCTAAAATGAGCCCTTTTTAAAAGGGTTTTTTCATAAAGTTACCACATTTACTTGAGTAAAACAGTTGTTAGAAGCAAGGCAAGTCTAGAGAATACTATTTTTAAAAGCTTGATAAAGTGATTTAGGGAAAGTATAAATGATTTTTGAAAGAGGCCAAACCTGGGAACAAGTGGCATCCTAGAACCAGAACATGGGTTAGAAATGGTAGTTGTAAATCATTATCATTGATTTCTGAGAGATTCTGAATAACCTCTCAGTTGTACAGGACTACCTCCACCCCCCAAAAAAAGGCCAAAGTTTCACTTTTTGAAAAGAAAAGAATAGATAAAGTCTTCAAAATATATACCAGTGAATTTTACTTTGAGTCCCAGAAAAATTCCAGAACATTTTATTAAAGGGATACTAACAAATATCTTGAAATAGAAGCTATTATCACAAAAAGCCAATGTGGCTATAACAGATCATACTAGACTCACAGCATTTCCTTTTTTAACAGAGTAAACAACATTTTGCTCCCGAAGGTTCTATTTTAATAATTTACTATAATATGGAGTTGATCTAAGGTGCTTGAAAAATATAGCAGCATAGCACACATTCTACCATTACAAAAATACAATGACTAGAGACAGGAGGTCCTGGGTTCGGGCCCGGCCTCAGCCACTTCCCAGCTGTGTGACCCTGGGCAAGTCACTTGACCCCCATTGCCCACCCTTGCCAATCTGCCACCTATGAGACAATACACCGAAGTACAAGGGTTTAAAAAAAAAAATTAAAAAAAAAAATACAATGAATTGTATCCAATTCTAAAGACTAGCTAACTATACAGAAGTATTATGATTAGCTGGGGTTCATGCTGGGAAGGGTTCCCATGAAGGCAACCACAAAGGTGAGGATCAATGAAAGGAACTGAGAGTGTTGAACCTGAAAAAGAGAAGACATGAAGGTGATGGGGAAGAAGAGGTGTCATGATAGCTAGCTGTATTCAGTTGTTTTAAGGGCCCTATCATTTGGAAGGATTTCATTTGACCTACTTGGTCCTAGAGGGCAAAAACAATGGATATAAACTGTACAAAGGCAGATCTAGGTTTGACATCAGGAAAATCTTCCTAACTTTTGAGCTGTTCAAAAGTAAAATGTGCTGTCTGGGAAGGTGGTGGATTCCCTTGTCCTAGAAATCTTAAAATGGAAGGTTGGATGAGCTTGTCAGTTATTAGATTGGGCAAAATGGCCCCTTCCCTGTTTTGTGATTCTGCAAACTCCCTGGGACTGTAGGCAGGTTACTTTTAACTTGCTGGACTCTGGTTTCTTGATCTTTTAAAGGAAATTGAAATAGGTGATTTCTAAGGTACTCTCTAGCGCATATGGTTCCATATTTTTATCAGCTCCATACTAGCTGTGTGAGTCAGGCCAAGTTGTTTATCTTTCCTAATACTCACTTCCATCATTTGTAAAATTATAATTGATTGGATAATCTCTAGGGCTCTGTTGGCGAACCTATGGCATACATGCCCAAAAGGGCATTCAGAGCCCTCTCTGTGGGCACAACTGCAGTCATCCACTAGAATTGGTTACTAGAAAGCCAGAGGGACTGGGTCAGACTTGCTCCCTTCCCCTCTCTAAGCATGCTGAAGACATTCCTAACTTCCCCTGCCCCTCTGCCCAAAAGCCAATGAGAGTGCTTCCTCCCTCTCCTGTCTGGAGTAAGGGGAGGAGCATTCAGTCTGGGGGCAGGGCCCAGCACTCCACCACTGCTCTAGGGTGTCTTCCAAGGTCAATAGTCATAGTCTCTTCTAGCTTTAACATGTCATTGTTCTAAATATATTACCTTTATAAAATCTACATTTCTACAAAATTATTGACATGATCTTGTGTGCTGAACTAAAGGCATAGAAGATTTTTTATATCCCTCTAAAGTTTTAAAAGTCTGAAATTTTAAAAATTTCATGTCAGAAAGTAAAGTTTGTAAAAGTTGCATGTGCTAGCATGGCTTATTTTTATATATTTTGGAAAGTTCAAACGTGATGTTTGAAAAAGTACATTTGATAAGTAAATGTTTTTTTCAGTCCTCACGTATACACTGTGTTAAATACCTTGGAATTTCTTTCAGCTTTGGATGGACAATTGACCATATACTTGCAATGAAGAAAGGTTCCCATCAAGAATCACTACCAAGAACAAAGATGACACCATCTCGCTCACCTAGTCCAACATCTCATTTGTCCAATACAAGATCCAGGTCACTTTCACCTTATAACAAAATTGAGACTGCTACTTTTCCTTCTAGAAGACAGTGGCTTAAACACAATGACATCAGGGAAGATAATGATATGTGTCTTGACTACCAAGATGATAAAGGTACTCTTTATTAACATGCGGTCAAACTGATGATATTTTAAGTAATGATGACATTAAACTATTTCTGTGTTAATCATCTTTCCTTCCTCCAAATTCCCATAATACCTGTGTTATGAAGTTATCACATATCTCTCAGAGAATCTTGCTCAGAGGAAGTCTTTAAATGTTTGTTTAATTGTATATGTTGTAGTTTAATACAGAAATTTGTCTGAACACAAACCATTGTTGTGGTAAAAATACCACTGAATTGGGAGTCCCCTGTCCTAGTACTGTGTTCATGTAAGCTATTCCCAATGCCTGGAATGCACCCTTTATTCATTCACATTTCTTAGAACCCTTATCTTCCTTCAAAGCCCAACTTACATTTATTTCTCTTATTTCATAAAGTTTTTCTTACTTTCTTACTGCATGAACATTCCCTGAGATCCCTAGGTTAAGGTTCTCTCCATCCTCAATTTTTCCTGTGTTGCACTTGTCCCTCCAACAGAAATAACTTCATAAAGGGAGGAAAGGTTCTTTCTTTCTTTATATTTCTGCCACTTAATGTGGCACTCAAATATGTATTGGGTGCTTAATAAATGGTAATGGTGATGATTGGAAAGACCTGGCCTGATTACTGCCTCTTTTTGTGACTTTACCCCCACATCATAAAAATCTCTTCTTCCTTCAAGAAGGTTAAGAGGGAGTGAATTCTGGGTGGCTCAGTGGATAGAGACAGGCATGGAAAAAGAATGTCCTGGGTGCAAATCTAGCCTCAGCCATTTCTTAGCTGTATGAACTTGGGCAAGTTAGTTAAGCATAATTGCTTACTACTCTTCTGCCTTGAAACCAATACTTAGTTTCTATTCTAAGGCAGAAGGTAAAGTTTTTTTAAAAGAGGGTACAGAATGTAAGCATGGAGGATTCCCAGTGTGAAGAGACCTATTCTGGAGATGTAGCGTTATGGATGAGAAACAGAGAAAAGGCCATCTTGGCTAGTTCAAGAGAAAGTGATGTCCAGTGAAGCTAGAAAGATAAATTGGAACCAAGCTGTGAAGGAGTTTCAAAGCTAAACAGAGAAGTTTTTATGTAAAGTCTAGAAGCAAAATAAGTAGGAAGCCACTGGAGTTGTATAGGGAAGTATCATGATCAGAAATGTACTAAGAAAAATTGGAAAATTATTTTGGCAGGAAATTGTAAGATAGATTGGTAATTGAGGCAGGGAGCAAAAATACAAGATTGTTGCCATAATCTAGACAAGAGGTGATGAGGGCAAACTGAGGTGGTAACTGTGAATAGAGACAAGGAGTTGGATGCAAGAGATATGGAGATAGAAAGGGTGAGATTTAGCAACTAATTGGATATGGGGGGTGACAGAGAATGAGAAATCTGGAATTATGAATGCAGGAGACTGAAAGGATGGTGGAACCTTCAACACAAATAGGGAAGTTTGGAAGAGGGAACAGAGTTCAGTTTTGGACGTTCTGAGTTTGAGATGTTCCTGGTACATCCAGTTTGAAATGTCCCAGTAGGCAACAGATGATGTGGCAGCAAAGTCTAAAGGAAAGGGTAGGGGTAGAGACACAGTATAGATCTGTGGGGCTAGTTCCTCATATCCTTTCCTGCTCTGATATTCTATATCCTAAGGTCTCATTCACTTTTAATCTCCTGTAGACTTAATCTTACTCTTTAACTGTTAGCAATTTAGTTGTGACATTTGACAGGAAGTGGTATCTGGAGTCAGGGTGGAACTATTTCTCAGATACTGACAGTGAGGGATTTGCTACCAGTCAATAGCTTTTATTTCTTATGGCAGAAGATTGCCTACACATCACTTACTCTAAATCATCCATCACTATGGAAGAAAGTGCATTTGCCCTTTTCAAAATATAGACTGGTCAATATTTAATGTAAAGCCTTTTGTTGTGCTTAAGCTGGATCTTCTAAATACAGGACAAATAGAGATTCTACATAGGAATTAATTTTAATGATAATTAAAATGATAAACTTTCTTTAAACTTAAATATCCTTAATTTAAGTTTATTTACATAAACTTAATATGTTATATATTTTCTATGTAATATATTATGTGTATAGTATATAATATACATACATTTAAGTAAATTTAATTTTAAATTTAAGTATCCTCATTTTCTGATACAGTACATTAAAGAAAAATTGATTGCAATTTCTTTATACATGAAATCATAACCACCAATCATTCACCAAAAAATCTCATTATAGCCTAAAAAAACTGAGGAAATGCCTTAACAAGCCTTTTTTTTAGTGCCAGAGAGCCAGTGATGCAATAGTATATTACATTTATTTAATGTTATTACAATTTAAAAATTGGTATCCATCTTTCTCCACCTAGAAAAAAAGTACTTTTTATTTACATAAAACAAAAGTGACATGTTTGCATGTGGTAATGTAGGACTAAGAAATTTTGTACTCACAAAAAAAGGACTGACCCATTGCAAAATTTCTCCACAGGACAAGTAAAGAGGTATTGTGCCTAATTGTGCTTGTCATTTCGAAATATGACAAGGTTTTAATGGTCTTTAGCAACACTATACTAAAATGCTACAAGATGGGGAATGTTGATTAAAATAGGCCTTTTTTCATGAGATGCAAAATATTCTTTGTAAATGGAATGAGAAAGTAGATAATAATTCATAAGACATATGATCCTCCCCATCCAGAATAGGAATTTAGTTTTCAGTCTTTCCTGAAAAGGATGAAAATATAGATCTGCTCTGTATCTCTTCATTTATTAAGTGATGCAACAAACATTTATTAGGCATCTATTATGTTTAAGGCTGTGTGCTGGATGCTGGGACAGGTAAGATTCTTGTTCTTTGTATATGTATTTTCTATCAGTATTTGATCATTTTAAAAATATAAACTTTTTTAAAGGAACAACATTTGCTAGATCAAATAAGGTAATTATATGCAGTTTTGCATGCCATAAGCACCACATAAAATTAAGCTATTAGCTGTTCTTATAGCTTTTGTAAACAATAGGGATGTATGGTATTATTCTTTCCCAGTTTCCCATTTCCTCTTTCCCCTGACTCTGATCAGAATATGTTAACAAAAATATTTTTTGTTTTTCTAATAGAGTATATTTGGACAAAATTCAGACATTGTAGCTGAAACAAATATTTAGGAAAATTGTAGTTTATTCTTAGCATTTTCTCCTCAGTACAAAATGTTTGGAAAGGTATTTCTTTTCTTTCTTCTTCTTTTTAAACCCTTACCTTCTATCTTGGAATCAGTACTGTGTAATAATAGTTCCAAGGCAAAAGAGTGGTAAGGTCTAGGCAATGGGGGTTAAGTGACTTCCCCAGGGTCACACAGCTAAGATGTATCTGAGGTCAGATTTTTTTTTTTTTTAAACCCTTGTACTTCGGTGTATTGTCTCATAGGTGGAAGATTGGTAAGGGTGGGCAATGGGGGTCAAGTGACTTGCCCAAGGTCACACAGCTGGGAAGTGGCTGAGGCCAGGTTTGAACCTAGGACCTCCTGTCTCCAGGCCTGACTCTCACTCCACTGAGCTACCCAGCTGCCCCCTGAGGTCAGATTTGAACCCAGGACCTCCTGTCTCTAGGCCTGACTTGCAATTCATTGAGCCACACAGCTGCCCTCTATAGAGGCATTTTTATAATTTATGACACAAACTCATTTTCATGTCTCTGAAATGTTCCAGTTAACAGTGTATCACCACTTTTCTTGTTATTTAAGTTTAATTGCTTTACCTGAGAATAATATGTCTTCTCATTTTTCTTCATCTCTCCCTCTGCTGCAAATGATTTGTTTACTTTCATTTCAGGTGATCCTACTCCTGGAGTAAGATATATCACAGAGGACCTTATTAAAAAGCTTAGCAAACAAGAAAATTTGAGCTTAGTAAAATCTTTGAATCTTTCTCTTTCAAAATATGGTGGCAAGAAATTTAAGGTACGTTACCAATAATTGCTATTTCTAGATATTCAGTCATTATATTTGAAACATAGTTTTGTGTTATTTAGGTGAGTAGCTTTTATAGTTACATAACACCTTGAAGATTACAAAGTGCTTTCTTCACAAAAATCCCTTAAGGTAGCAGTTCAAGTATTAATTTCTCTGTCTTATATAAGACTTAAAAAGTACCCAAGATCATAGAGAAAGTGAGGAAGCCAAGAGTCAAACAGAGTGGTTCTGACTCCTAGACCATTTCCAATTTAAGTTTGCCTAGCTACCCCTTCATATTTCTATAGAAATTCAGAAAACCATACCTTGTTGCTTTTGGAAGTTCTATGGGAGAAGTAAGTATATGCCTCCTAATATGAGAGAGAGGTCTCTGGTTAGTTCTGCACATTTGGTTAAAATTTGTATTTTACTTTTAAATAACTGATTGTTTTAAATGTTACTAGCACTTTGTAGACCCAGTATGATTTGAATAAGTTACAGAGGGAAATTTTTTAAATGACAATGATATACTACAAAATATTTCAGAATGTTCCTTATGAAAATTATTAAACTTGAAATGTGAATTCTGTCAATACTTTTTGACTGCCTCCTGAATACAAAGCACTGTGAGGAACTACAAATACTGTTGTTTCTTTCCATCCCTTATAAAATTAATAGATCATTTGGTTGGAAGGCATCTTAGTAATCATCTAATCTAATTTTATTTTTCACATGAAAGAAGTCATACTCTAGAGTAGAATGTTAAATTGATTCTCCAAGGTCAAAAACCTAGACAGTAATGAGTGCTGGTATTAGAAAGGTGGGATCTAGTGCTTTTTCCAGTGGTTTACTTAATTTTTTTCCTTGATTAAAGATTGCATACTATGGTATTTTTGTAACTTTTTTAAAATTTAGAATGTATATATCATCTGTTGCCAAAAATTATTTAAGATAATTTGCATTGATTCAGAACATTTATTTACAAAATGTAATAATTCATTTGTTCTCATCTAGTACATAGAAAACCTGGAAAAGTGTAATAAACTTGAAGTATTGAATCTCAGCTATAATCTAATTGGGAAGATTGAGAAATTAGATAAGCTTTTAAAATTACGTGAACTGAATTTATCATATAACAAAATCAGGTAAGCACATTTTTAGAAATCATTTCAACCAATAATTATTAGAACCTATTTGTACAAGTTAACATGTTTTAGTAGAGTAGTATAATATCTACACCAGAACCTACCTAAGTTACCTAAAAGGGCCCATCAATCTTAAAAAAAGAGAAATCGTACCCAGGTCAATAATGGAATCTATCCCTAAATAGATGATAAAATTTTAGAGTTAGTGGAGAACTTAATTAGAGATCACTCTGATACTGTTTATTGGTTCCAAGACAGACGAGTGATAAGGGTCAGGTAATGGGGATTAAATGACTTGCCCAGGGTCACACAGCTGGCAAATGTTTGAAGCCAGATTTGAACCTAGGACCTCCCGTCTCTAGACCAAGAGCTCTAATTCTCAAGGAAATTTTCTATTATTATTGACAGAAATCTACTGTTGAACTATTAGGGTCATAAATTTAGAGATGGAAGGGACCTTAAAGGCCACCTCATCCATCCCCATCTCTGTATTTTACAAGATAAGATGTGATGCCTACAGGGGTAAAGTCACACTGAAGGTAAACAGAAGAGACAGGAATAATTGAACTCAGTCTTGTAACTTCAAATCCAACACTTTCCAATTTTTCTACCTTCTAAGTGAGATAATTAATCTTTGTAAAGTGCTTAAAGCAGTGCCTGGCACATAGTAAATGCTTAATAAATACTTATGCCCTCCCTTTCCTTTTCCTCTCCTCCGATACCAAGTGAAACCTTCTCAGTGCCTTCAATCATTCATTTTTTGAGTGGTTTTTAAGCCTTTTCTTAACTTGATTGTCTTTCTTTGGAGTCACTCCAACTTGTTATTTACATGTTGTCTGCTCTTTTGGAATGTGAGCTAGATATATCAGTGATCTTCTTAAATAGGATAAATAGAATGATGATTTATAAATAGATAAGCAGAATGAGATAGGTAAGTGTCAGGTGGCTTCATTCCAGTCAGTATGTTGCATATTCTTTATTTCACAGTTCATCATTTTTGAAATGGGATGACAAGAAACCTGGGTTCAGGACCTAGTTCTAGCACTAAGTAGGTTTGGGACTCTGGGCAAGTCATTTAATCTCTCTGTGCCTCAGTTTTCTCATCTGTAAAATGAGAGAGTTAGATTAGATTATCTCTAAGGTTCATTCAGTTTCAGCATTACATGATTCTTTGAGCAACCCACCCAGCTGCCCCCTAGAATTCCATGATTCTTGATTCTATTTAAAATCATCCAATGCAAGGAATTTTGCTCATATAAAAATGTAATATAGTTGCCTGATAGTACCACTTATTCTTACTAAATCTAATTTAACCTTCGTTTCCAGTAAAATTGAAGGCCTAGAACATATGCAGCATCTTCAAAAGCTAAATCTTGCAGGAAATGAAATTGATCATATTCCATTATGGTTAGGGAAGAAGCTAAGATCTTTGAGGGTCCTCAGTCTGAAAGACAACAAAATATCTTCGGTAAGTAATTTGAATTGACTTGAAGCAGCCACTTTTGTTTGTTGGTTGGTTCCTTTGTTTTTGCCAAAAAATGCATGGTCTTAAACATTAAAATGTAAACATTTTGTTACTGCAATTTTAGACATTGTTTTTCCTGTCAGGCAAATTTAGGGCTACATTCAGATAAAAGGCATTCAGCAATACCAGAATGGGTCAGAATGATTTATTGAGAGAGCTAAGCACAGCATAGAAGGGTATGGACCAGTGAATGGCATTTCAGTCAGAAATAGAGTTACATCAGGGCAGCTAGGTAGCCAGGCCTGAAGTCAGAAAAACCTGGATTTAGATCTGGCCTCAGACACTTCCTAGCTGTGTGACCCTGGGCAAGTCACTTAACCTCACCTAGTTCTTACTGATCTTCTGTCTTAAAAATAAATAAATAATGTTACCTCTGCCTTCCCTTGCTCCCACCATCCCATGGAGCATCATGTAAAGTAGTGGCCTGGATAAGCAGTTCAAGCAGTAGTCAAAAACAAAGAACTGCTGGGGGCCTGGATTTGCATGGGGGTTTTCAAACAGAGGCTCTTCTATGGTAACTGGCACATCACCACTAGTTTGATAGGGTCAGGAAGCATGGATGAGTGGCAAAAGGAGGTCTCTGAAGATTAACCAGTTAGTCCTACTCAGAATCAGGAAAATGGAATAACTGTGCTGTGTAAGGAACTTGTAGAAGTGGTTTAGCAGCAGGTCTTAACTGGAATTGAATGCTGTTCAGTATACCAGTACTATATCAGAAGCTATGGCCCTAGTAGTGCTACAGATAGGTGAAAACATATTCACAATTAGATCACTCTCTTGCAGGTCCAAATTGTTTTTCAGAATGCCTAGAGACCAACTGACATCTTTACCAGCAGTGCACTTGTATACCTGTTCTCCTACAAACATTTATCATTTCCCTCTTTTTTTAATCTTTGCCAGTCTGATAGGTGTGAGATAGAATTTCAGAGTTATTTTAACCCACATTTCTTTAGCATTATTTATTGAAAGCATTTTAAAGTAATTGTGGAGAGTTTGGATGTCTTCCTTAGAGAACTACCTGTTCGTATCCTCTGATCATTACTCTAAAGAGGAACAGCTCTTAGTCCTATAAATTCAAATCAGTTCCTTTTGTATCTTGTAAATGAAACTTTTATCAGAAAAATTTATAGCAAAGAGGTTTTTTTAGTTGTTTCCCCTTGAATTTTTACAATGTTAGATTTATTTGTGTAAAACCTACATTTTATAGAATCAAAAATATCCATTTTACTTCACTATTTTCAGCAATACAATGATCCAAAACTATCCCAAAGAACCTATGATTTAAAATGCCATTTGCTTCTAGAAAAAAAGAATTGATTGACTGAATCCAGACCAAAGCAAACTTTTTTCACTTTTTTATTTTATTTACTTTCCTTCCACAAAAGGATTAATATGGAAAAATATTTTACATTATTGCTCATGTAAAATCTATATGAGTTTGCTTACCATCTCAAGGGATGGTGATTAGTGTGGGGATGGTGAAGGAAGGAGGGAGGGAAAGAACTTGTGACTCATTATTCTTTTAAAAATGTTGGAAAATTTTTACATGTAATTAGGGAGAATTAAATGTTAAAAAAAAAAGAAGAGGTTGAGGCAAAAGAAATAGATCAGGAATGGTGGTGATGTAAAAACAGGTGGTATCAATAAAACAAATCTGATTTTAAAAATCAATGCAAGTAGAATATGAAAAAATACATCTATCTCCTGTGATTCTAATAATTGTTTAGTAATGAACCCTTCTACAAATCCATAGATCTGGAAAGTAATTTCTTCTTTGATCCTTTAATTTGTTTATAATGTGACTTTTTGTGTCTATGTCATGTATCCATTTTGAGCTTATCTTGCTATTATGGTATGAGATCTTAGTCTGAACTTAATTTCTGCCAGACTGCTTTTGAGTTTTAGAGCAATTTTTGTCAAATAGCGAGTCTTTCTCCCAACAACCAGGATTTTTGATTTTATTAAACATTATTATATGACTGTGTTGTTTGCTTCTGAATGTTGTATCTTAATCTGTTCCACTGATTAACTTCTCCTTTTTAACCAGTACCAATCATTTTTATTATGTTTTGTAGTACAATTTGCAATCTGCAATGGAATAGACTCCTTTCCACTTTTTTCATTATTACTTTTTTTTTAAAACATTTATCTTCCATCTTAGAATCAGTACTGTGTATTGGTTCCAAGCCAGAAGAGTGTTAGGGCTTGGCGATGGGGGTTATGTGACTTGCCCAAGATCACATAGCAAGGAAGTGTCTGAGGTTGGATTTGAACCTAGACCTGGCTCTCAATCCACGGAGCCACCTAGCTGTCCCCTTCATTAGTACTTTTGAGATTCTTGACCTTTTGTTTCTCCATATAAATGTTGTCATTTTTTACTAGCTCTATGAAATTTTATATTGGTTAGGTAACATTTTCATTTTTATTCAGAAGTTACAAAACTTTTAGAAAAAGATTATAAGAGGGGTAACTAGGTAGCACAATGGATAGAGTACCAGTTTTAGAGTCAGCAGGATCTAAATTCAAATTTGGCCTCAGACATTTCCTAGCTATGTGATCTTGGGCAAGTCACTTAACCTCAGTTGCCTGGCCCTTATTGCTCTTCTGTCTTAGAACTGACTTTGTATTAATTCTAAGACAGAATATAAGGGTTGTTTTGTTTTTTTTAAGTTATAATAAATGTTCTATTTCTTGGCAAATTCTATCACTCTATTATTTATTTTTAATAGATGTTATATTTGTATGGCACATGCTTTTTTAGGATATTGACATATCAATTATCTTGTATGTTTCTCATGTCACCTATGACAGAGATATAAGGCAGGGATCATTATTTCTATTCTGCAAGTTAGAAAGCAGCTACAGAGAACTCAAGTAATATACCCCAGACATAGCTAGTTTGTGTGAGAGCTAGCATTAATCTAGTCTCCTGATTCCTAGACCATTCTTTTCCAATATCCTGAAGCCAATCCTATACTGAATCATAAAATGTTCAGGTATTCAAGTGTCCAAGAATACTTAAAACATAGAATGTTAAGGTCCTAGGGGACTGTAGAACATAGAATGTTAGAATATAGAATATGACAATAATACATTTACAAAAGTAGAAGGAATTTGTAGCTAACATTTCTGTATTGCTTACTATGTGCCAGGCACCATATACTTTGCAGGTATTTTTTCATTTGATCCTCACAACTGCCCCAAAAGGTAAGTGTTATTATGATCCCTGTGTTACAGTAGAGAAAACTGAAACAGTGGCTAAGTGACTTGCCCAGGGTTATATAGCTAGTAAGTGTCTGAAGTTGGATTTGAACTCAGGACTTCTTGATTGCAGGCCTAGTGCTAATCTCTCATAAAAGAGGAATACCTTCAATAACACCTCAATAAGAGGTGAACCTTTACTGGAACATGTCCTGGTATATTCCACTAAAGATTTTATCACCCTTCAAGTTAGTACCTATTCTTCAGTGAAATTTGGGTTCATTTGGGTCTAGCCATGAAACCATGTTAAAAATCCACTTAACTATACTATCTCATAGCACACATTCTTCTGTCTTATTCAAAAGGACAGCATGAGGACATTGTTTGTCAAATGCTTTGCTAAAATCTAAGTTTATCATGTCTATCACATTCTTTTCCTTTTTCTAACTTAATAGCTATTTTTTTTTAAAAAGAAAAGAATTGAGATTAGGCTGTCATAATCTATTCAGTCAAAGGACTTCATCAAGATCACAACTTCCCTTTCTGAATATTCTCTAATCTTCCCTTTAATAATAGATCAAAATTTAGAGTTGAGAGGATTTGAAATGTTAAAATTGAAAGAGACTTTTGATGTCATCTAGTTCAATCTCCTTGTCTTACAAAAATGGGAACCAAGGCCCAAACTAGAATTGAGAAGAGTGTTGGTCAGAGAATCAGAAGCCTGTATTTTGAGTGCTATCCCTGTGACCAATAGATTTTTTGGTCTTGGAAAGTTACTTCGTTTCTCTTGGCTTCAGTTTCTTACATGTAAATGTTAAGTCTCTGCTGTGTGAAGAATTTCCTTTTATTTTTTGCTTCTTTGTCACATTTTAACCAAGGTTTTCATAGAACTGCCATGATAACTAATATTTATGTGTCTCTTTTCAGCTCCAGGAAGTAAGCAAGTTGAAGTCACTCAATGATTTAACTTCTCTGGTTCTTGATGGCAATCCAGTAGTAGAGCTTCCTCATTACCACCTGTATACCATTTTTCACCTCAGATCCCTGGAATGTTTGGAAGATCAGCCAGTGACAAGTCGGGACAGGCAGAAATCTTTGGATAGATTTGATTTAGGTACGGTAACAAAATTTAAGTCTAAGGGGGCACCTGGGTAGCTCAGTGGATTGAAAGCCAGGCCTAGAGAGGGGAGGTCCCAGGTTTAAATCTGGCCTCAGACACTTCCCACTTTGTGACCCTGGGCAAGTCACTTGCCCCCCCATTGCCTACCCTTACCACTCTTCTGCCTTGGAGCCAATACACAGTATTGACTCCAAGACGGAAGGTAAGAGTTTTCAAAAAAGAAGAATTTAAGTCTAAGCTTCTGAAAAAATTCAGGAAGCACTTTTCAAAAAACAGATTTTATTATTAATTCCCTAATAGTAAGTAATTTGCATAAAAAGTAGCAGCATTTTTATTGGCTACTTTGGTGTGTGAAAAGAAAAATAGCATTAGCTTTGCAGTCAAAACATCTGAGTTCAATGCTTGACTGCCATTTACTCTCAGCTATATATGACTTTGGGCAATTAAATCACTTTACCATTCTGAATCCACTTTCTCATTAGCAGCCCTTCATGGGGTTAAAATCCTTTTACTACTCACTTTACAGGAACTTTATTAGGATTAAATGAAGTTACAAATATGAATAAAGTGCTTTGTAACCGTAAAGCTGAAAAAATTAATGAGATTTTTTATTACTATTGCACTTTAAAGTTATTCTTTATTTCAAACATTATACAGCATTAACTGCTCATGAATAGGCCAAGCTAATATAATAAAAATGACGATTCTGCCTAAATTAATTTACTTATTCAGTGCCATACCTATTAAACTACCAAGAAACTTTTTTATAGAATTAGAAAAAAATAATAACAAAATTCATCTGAAAGAACAAAAAAATTCAAGAATATCAAGGGAACTAATAAAAAAATATGAAGGATGGTACCAGATCTTAAACTGTATTATAAAGTAGTAATCATCAAAAACAATCTGATACTGGCTAAGAAATAGAATGGTGGATCAATGGAATAGAATTATGGTAAATGACCTCAGCAATCTAGTGTTTGATAAGCCTAAAGATCCCTGCTTTTGGGATAAGAACTCACTATTTGACAAAAACTGCTGGGAAAATTGGGAAACAGTATGGCAAAAATTAGGTATAGATCAATATCTCACACCTTATACCAAGATAAGGTCAAAATGAGTATATGATTTAGACATAAAGGGTGATACCATAAGTAAATGAGGGGAACATAAAATAATTTACTTGTCAGATTTATGGAGAAGGAAAGAATCTATGACTAAACAAGAGTTAGAAAACATTACAAGATGTAAAATGAATAATTTTGACTATATTATATTAAAAAATTTTATATAAACAAAACCAGTGCAACCAAGATTAGAAGGGAAACAATAAACTGAGAAAAATTTTTTATAACATTTCTCTGATAAAGGTCTCATTCTCAAATATATAAAGAATTAAGTAAGATTTGTAAGAATGCTAGTCATTCCCCAGTTGACAGATGGCCTAAGGATAAGTATAAGCAGTTTTCAGATGAAGAAATCAAAGCTATCAATAATCATATGAAAAAATGTTCTAAATCCCTCTTGATTAGAGAAATGCAGATTAAGATAGGGAAAAATGAGAGTGACAGTTTTATTTTTATTGACAGAGGAGATAGAACGACTAGAAAGAGACTTAGAAAATAAGACAAAAGAAGCAGAAGAGCTAAAGCACCGACAGGCCCAATTCTTGGAAGAAATGAAAACTCAGAATGAAATAAACCAATCTCTGAAAGAGGAGGCTGTCCGGCACAAACAAAGCTATAAAGAACTTCAGAGTGACCTCAGCACCAAGAGTGAATTGGTATGTAGCTTCTGACTCTTTCATCACAGCCAGTGTGCTCTCCTTCTGGGTCTTAGACTTCATGTTATATGTTATATAGCAGGGGTCGGCAACGCTGGCTCCACCTTCCAACCGGCCAGTCCGGGCCAGAGTCCCAGGATGTGCCCCAGGGTGCCCTTCAGCCCTCGCCCCATATTCCAGCACCTTCTGCCTCCATCCTCCTCCTTCCACAGGCGTTTATGGCTCTCACAGCCAAAAAGGTTGCCGACCGTTGTTATATAGACTGTGACCTGTTGGCCATTTTTCAGGGGTATATCAGTCTTAGGCTCCTTACTTTGTGTAGCATTCTGCTCAGTAAGAATGTTTAGCTTTTGTATCATTTGTCAAAATGCCATGGACTAAGGGCAGCTGGGTGGCTCAGAGGATTGAGAGGCAGGTCTAAAGACGGGAGGACCTTGGTTCAAATCTGGCCTCAGACACTTCTAGCCATGTGACTCTAGACAAATCACTTAACTCCCATTGCCCAGTCTTTACCGCTCGTCTGCCTTAGAACCAATACACAGTATCGATTCCATGATGGGAGATAAGGGTTTAAAAAAAATTTCATCAACCTTAGAACTTTATTACCTACCACAGATGAAGCTATAGCAAAAGATAGCACATTAATTTATAAACCAGACATTTATGAAGTGTCTATCCTCCCTATGCTGAGTAGCCTTATAGATGTGAGACACAGACAATGAAAGACATCCTACTGTTGTAAGCTTATAATCCAGCTGGAGGACAGTAAACTACAAACATGCAGCAACCGTACAATGGCCATAAGACAGAAGAGGTGATGTAAGAGAAGAAACAAGTACAGAAGCAGCAAAGATCACTTCTAACTTGAGGAACAGCAGACTTCTTGCAGGAGTCGACATTTGAGCTAGATTTTAAAGAATGGTGTAAGCATCATATACCATTAACTCTTTATGTTTTATCAGTTCAAGCTTGGTGGATAGAATTCACTTTTCTGTTAATACCTGGACCTCCTCTGGTGACTAGAACAGCTAGAGTGGATAAGAGCACTGGGCCTAGAGTCAGGAATATTGGAGTTCAAATATGGCCTTAGATACTAATTAGCTGTGTGACCCTTGTAAGATTAAAATTAATATCCAATAACTCCCAAGTATTATATTTTCTAAGATTTATTAATAATCACTTGAAGTAGAGGAAATAAAAAGACAAAAGTAAAGCCTGAGTGAAGAGAAGTTTTCCCGACCTCAGTATCGAGGAGAAGAGCCAGAGGGGTGGGGTTACAGAAACTTTATCTCCAAAACAAAGGATGTAAGGTGAGGACGAAAGTGGGATCCTGGGAAACAGAGTCCTGGGATAATTCTAATTACACATCCTGGACAAGTCACTGAACCTCTGTGTCAGTTTCCTCTTTTATAAAGCAGAATAATAATTGCTCCTGTCTCCCAGAGTGGTTGGCAAGAATTAAATGAGATAATTGTAAAGTGCTTAACACAGGGCCTAGCACATAGTAAGCATTATATAAATGTATAATCATAATGATTATCACTCTTCCTTTGCAATCAACCCCCATCTGAATAGGGGAGACATTTGAAAAACAAGCACGTAACCACTTCCTTTTGGCCTCTTCTGCTTTGGTTGCTGCATGAATCCACTTGAGAAACAGTCTTTTTTAGGGGGTGGACCAAGCCACAGGAAAGAACTGACTTTGGGAAAGGGAGCAGAGCAGAATGGAGAAATCCAGTATCTTTTCAGTTTATTTGTGAGATAGTCACATTGTCTGTCTGGTTCCTTCACATGATTTTGTTTGGAAATAATTAGGGTAATGGCATCTGGTAACAGAGTGCTAATGTTAAGAGTCTAGACTTAATGGATTCTTATTGCAGCTTTCTCAGAGCTTTCTCTGTCACCTTAGGCAAGTCACTTGCATTTCTGGAGCTCAGTTTTCTCAACTGAAAAATGAGGCAGTTGTACTTAGTGATCTCTAAGAACCCTTGCAACTAATGAACTTTTATGGCATAACTTTGTTTACTTCTTTGTTCCTTTAGCTATTATCTTGGTTTGTAGCAGATCAATTTCTACTGATTCTGTCTTCCTCATTAAAGGTAGTTTCTCTCAGCTGAAATGCTTACCACATGGAATTTGTTTGCATGATAACTGTTGTTAAATCACTTGCTTACATATTAAGTTCTAATGCTTGCCTGCTTTTAGTAGACTGGTTTGTATGTTTTGATATGAATGTGTGCTTTGATGTAACATGGCATAGTAGAAAGAGTTTTGTACTGGTAGCCAGAGAACCTGAGTTCAAATCCTTACTCTCCTGTTTATTCACTGTATGATATTAGGTAAGTCACTTAGCTTATCTCTACAGTCTCATCTGTAAAATGAGAAGGTTGGATTTAATGATCTCTAAGCTTCCCATTACCTCTAACTCCTTTGATATTAGGCTAAAGAGGGAGATGTATTACAATAAATCTGTGCTATTTCAACATGTTAAATACAGTCAACTCATGATTATTCTAGGAGCTGATATTTCATTTCACCTAATTTTAAGCTATATAGTTTTCTCTCTTTCTACCTATCAGTACAGTAGAGTGAAAATCTGAGAGTCAAAAGAATTGTTATAATGCTTATTAACTTTTTGAACTTAGCATGTCACTTCTCTCTGAATAAAAAGAGCATTTGCCCTTCATAGTCTTCAAAAAAAAGAGGTAATCTATAAATGTGATAAGCACATGTTAAATAGCAAAGATAAGGGGCACACCACTAGAAATCTCCTTCCAACTTGACATTGAATCATTATTGACTTTGTTTGGCTTTGACCTTTCAGTATTCCTAAACCAACTAACTACTATTGCCTGGCTCACATATTTCCATCTTTTCCACAAGAATATTTTGTAAAATTCTTGTCAAAATAAAATATATATAGCATTACTCTGATCTCCCATCTAGTAGCTGTGTCCAAAAAGAAATGAAGGTAGTTTAAAACTTTGTTATTGTTGATGAATCCATTCTTGTTTTTAGAATCAATGCTTCTTTTTCTTGGTGTTCACTAACTATCTCTTTGAGTCAACAAGCATTTATTAAGCACTTCAATCAATCAATAAACTTTTATAAAACACATGCTGTGTGCCAGGCATTGTGTAATTGCTAAGGATATAAAAAGAAATCAAAGACAGTCCCTGCCCTCAAGGAGCTCACAATTTAATGGGGAAACAACAAATAAAATAAATATATAAAAACAGGATATACAGGTTATTATACATTTATACAGGATAAATAGGAAATAAATAAAAGAAGACATTTAAGTTAAAAGGGGTTGGGAGGGGGCAGCCAAGAGGCTCAGTGGATTGAGAGCCAGGCCCAGAGACAGGAGGTCCTAGGTTCAAATCTGGCCTCAGACATTTCCTAGCTGTTTGACCCTGGGCAAATCACTTAACCCCCATTGCCTAGCTGTTACCACTCTTCTGCCTCAGAACCAATACAAAGTATTGATTCTAAGATGGAAGGTAAAGGTTTAAAAAAGGTGGGTGGGGAGGCAGGTTGGGAAAGGCTTCCTGTAGAAGATTTTAGTTGGGACTTAAATGAAGGTAGGGAAACCACTAGATACTTACTATGTACTAGGCAGTGTGCTCAGTGCTTAAATACAAATAAAGGCAAAAAGCAGTCTCTGCCCTTAAGAAGATCACATTCTAATGAGTGAGACAACATGCAGATGGCTAGGGACCTGTGAGATATACAGAGTGAATTGAAGGTAATCCTTAGATTCTATATGCTAGAATTTCACCAGTACTTAAATTTAAACTCACTGATTTATGGTTTACAGACCCCATTGCAATAACATTTGCCTTTCTCAAGTTCTGTGCACCTCTCTCGTTCTTCATGACTTTTTAAAGATCACTAATGATTTACATCTGTCAGTTTTTTCCACACCTTGAAATGTCATTTATTTGGACTTGAAGACTTGAATTATCTCCCTACTTATCTCTGGTGTTAACTTTCTATTAGCACTTTTTTCCTCAACTTTTCCAGCCTTAAGGTCATCCTTCTTGGCTGTAACAGAAACAGAAGTTTAGCTCTTCTGCTTTTCACCAGCATTTGTTATCTTTCCATCACTCCTTTGACTCTCCTGTCTTCTCTAATTTAGCTTTAAAATGCCTCTTTTTCTCATCCTTGGTTTTTCTCACCAGACTCAGGCTTATTCTGAGCATTAGCTCTTCTGTGATTCCATGACTCTTCTTTTGTGCAGGAGTTACATGGTTGGTTCATTTGGTAAAGGGGTTTGGTTGAGGAGAGGGTCACAGTTTTCTTCTCAAAAGTGTTGATTTGTCTGTGGATATATTATCTAGGATATTTGACTTTTGGCAATTCATTTTTCCTCTCTGGATATACTTCTCGAGAAGTAGGAGTTATAAGGATCAAATGATGTAATTCACATAAAGTCTTATTGCTATTGATAATCAGGAGATGACTGTATTCTAGATTACATATGTCATTTCGTGTATCATACCATTTTATTTATTGCTTCTTATATTACTATTTTTGGGGCTCATTTGTGAATATGCATGTATTATTATTTTTTAAAACACTTTTAGATCTCCCAAGCATGTTTGTTCTCTTTCTGATAGCCAACTTCCTTCAGAAATGAGCCTCCAAAGCACATAATAGATCTTTGGAATCTATTCAGATAGCTAAAATGTCTCCAAAACTATTATGATTCAGTGTGATACTACTTTCTGTTTAGTGAATTCACATCAGGAAACATAGTGTAGAGGAAAGACCATAAAGTTTGAATGGGGAGCCCTGAGTGTTGGTTTTATCAGTTAACATTGATGTTGGGCAATGTATAATGGTCTCTCTCCCGAGTTCAATTTCGTCATCTATAGAGCAGGAAAACAGAGACTTGTGCTGAATACTTAATAGGGTTGTTGGGAGAAACTATTTTATAAACTACCAAAGTCTATAAAATTATGAGCTAATATTATCCATGTCTTGCCAAGACCAAATTCTAAGTGCTGAATGCCTAAGCTATCATTAGCTATAAATAATCCAACAGAAATAGTAAGATCAATTCCTCTTTTTCTTATCATATCACTGCCTTTAAGGAGAATTAAAAAAGACAAAAGTTACTTAATCTATTACATGTATTTTTATGACCAGAGAAAAATGGAGAAAACGCATATGATTACCTGCTTGGCCACTTATTAAGAAATAATGAAAATAGAGTTTTTTAGTGTTTGGTTAAGTAAAATGTTATGATTATAGAACTCAGTATTGCATATTAATCAACATTCCAATTTAAAACTATGAAATACATTGCCATTCCCAAGATCTTATATGTGATTTCTTATGAAATAGAGTTTTGGTATATTCTTATTTGTTGACAATTAAGTGTTAATTGTCATGATCTTTTAGGATTCATATGTGTATGTATACTCTTTTTTTTTACTCCCATTACTGACTTTTATTAAAAATCATCACACCATTAAAGTTGGTTGCTAATTTATCAATTCTGTGTTTTGCCTTATACCCAAACTGGGATACAGTTAAAACAGAAGACAATGGAACTTACTCATTCTTGCCAAAAACAGTATGAACTAGAACAAGAATTGGCTTTTTATAAAATTGATGCCAAATTTGAGCCACTAAATTATTATTCACCAGAGGTAAGTCATTTAACTATCTTTTGTGTTTCCTTGAATCAGTCAAATGGGTGTTAAACCAGGACACAAGCAATTTTAGTCAGCACTATTCTAATTTTGAGTAAGTCATTAAGCTTCTTTAGGCCTCAGGTCCCTTACCTATAAAATGATAAATTAACTAATCCTTAAAAAGAAGTTGAACTTGATGATCTCCAAAGACCCTTACACCTCTAATATTCTATGTTTAAAAGGCCTCTCCAACTCTGATAATCTATGTTCTGAAGTCCCTTTTTATCTTTAAGATTCTGTTCTGTGTTTTAAAGTTTTATGTTCTGAGATCTCTTCCATTTCCAATATTTAGTGTTTTGATATTCTACTGGTTTTTACCAGTACTTTTACAAATTTTTAAAATTCAGTTTATAAATTTTGTAAATTCACAGAATGCTATGATTCTATTTAACTCAGTAATAAAATGATGTTTAACTGATTTCAATTTCTTTATGAAATCACATATTGCATAATAACATAATAAATTTACTTTTTCAGTACAGTGAAATTTATGATGCCCCAGGTGAAAGTCCTTATATTGGTAAATCCAGATATAAAAGGAATATGTATACTACTGAAAGTTATATTAATGATAATGCCCAGCCAATACAGATTCAAAAATTCGAACTTTGTAAAGAAGAACTTGGAAATGAACAAGTCTCAAGGAAACCTGCTGATACATTGGATATACAACTAAAAGATAAAGAAAACAAAATAAAAGCAGGTAATCTATTTTTAAACTCCAACCCTTTAAAAACATAAAAACTTAATCTAAATTTGTTTAATTCTTTAATCATCTCCACATTGATTCTTTGCTTTCATTTACTCATTCAACAAACAAGTACAAAGAATTAAGTGATTGAAGCATGCAGAATAATGTGGCAAGCAGTAGGGGTGACACAAAGATAAATAAAATGCTATTCTTGCCATCAATGAGTTTATGATCTAATAGGGGAGATGAAATGTTTATAAAAAAATACTCCACATCCTCTCTGGATTTTTGTTTTCATCAGTGTAGCTGTTCATTTGCCTAAATCACATGTTTTATATCCCAGTATATAGCATTCATATAGTCTGTATACCATATAGGGAGAGTGCTATGAAGGAACAGAGGAGGATAAAAACTACTGTAGCTGGAAATCAAAAAAGTTTTCTTAGAAGAGGTTGAATTTGAGCTGGGTCTTGAAGAATAAGCAGAATTTCAATAGTTAGAAACGAGGAAGAGTGTTTCATTCATATGGAATGGCATAAACAAATGCTATGAGCTAAAAGAGTAAGAGATCTATTTGAAGAATAGCAGTTAATTACACGTGAGGGTAGAGGGATCAAATATTGTGAGAAAACTAGAAAGTTCAGTTGGGGCCAAACTGGAGGGCCTTTGATACCAAGATAAAAAGATTTTACTTAAAAAACAAACAAACAAACAAAAAAAACCTTTCCTTCTGTCTTAGAATTGATGGTATCATTTCCAAAGCATCAGAGTGGTAAGAGCTAGGCAGTTGGAATTAAGTGACTTGCCCTAACATAACTAAGAAGTGTCTGAGGCCCGATTTGAGCCAAGATTTGTTGCTGGTGAAGGATTTCGAGCAGTGCTTGGAATAATCAGGGCTTTGCCTCAGAAAAAAAAAAAAAAGGTAGCTTGTGCTAGGCAGATTAAGGAAATAACAAATGCATTTGCGTTGTGATAAAATTATAGTGGATTTCAAGATATTGATACTTTAGACATACTCAGCAGGACTATACTACAAAGTACTTTACTTTTTCACAGAGTTGGTTATGCTACCAGAAATAAAATCATCAAAATAGTGAACAAAATGCTATGTTGTGGACTTCTCTTTTGGATATCTTTATCTTCCAAAGTTGATGTTATAACAGCGTTCTTCTATGTAAGAATTTGGGACCATCAATCAAAATCAGTGCTCTAGGTTTCACCCACACCAATGGTGTCAAAATCAAATAGAAATAGGGGCCACTAAACTATACATAAATATCCCTGTGGGCTGTATATTTATAAAACCACGTTAACATCTGTTTTTTTTTTTGTATTTTTATTTATTTTATTAATATTTCCCAATTACATTTTAATCTGATGCTGGAGTATTGTAGGCCACGAGTTTGATGTGTCTGGCTTTTCTTTATGCCTAGAATACTTCCCTGGTCATCAGGGTCTTTTGAAATCCTACACATTCTTTCAGACCTCACTCAAATTTTCCCTTCTTCAGGAAGTTTTCCATAGTCTTTCCCCAATACTAGTAAGTAATGATCACTCCCATCCTAATAAGCAATAGCCTAATCATGGCCTTGCTCTCCTCAACCTCATTTATCTTCACCTCTGTTATATATACTTTTATTTTATTCATATTTGTGTATATATTGTCTCTTTCATACCAGATGTTTTCTGCAAGGATTGCTCTGTATCTTGCCTATCTTTCTATATTTTCTAGTGCTTAGAGCCATGATATGTATACAGCAGATACTACATAAATGCTTATGGAATCAATTAAATTAAATTAAAGATATATTTCCAATTCAAGGGAACTAACTTTGCATTAGTACAAATAAATATATTATTCATGATTTTAACACACATAGTAAAATAATTCATCTTAGAAATGAATTTGTTTCACTTTAATTTACCAACCGTTTATTAAAAGCCTCCTCTGTGCCTTGGCCACATATGGTTACTGTACCACATGCTGAGATACAAAAAACAATTCCTGACTTCAAGGAGAATGTGCACAGAAAATTAAATGCAAAATTTATATAAAGCGGGACACTACCCAAAGGAGGTTTGTATTTTATTCTAGAGGTAAGAAGTCTCTCCACTGCAGTTTTTTGTGCAGGGTAATACTAATCATAGGATGTAGGTTTATATCCTTCCCAATAACAAGGGGCATGAAAGATGTTTCCTTTGACTTTCTCAGTACGCCTCCCCTTAACAGGATCAGGGTGACTGAGGCTCTGTCCTGGTCTCATCAGGGGGACCAGATGGTCTGATGTTGAGAGGCCTGTCATCTCCAGGCCCTTGCTGATTATGAAGGGGAGAGTTGATTGATTTATTTACCTTTCTTTGTTAGGAGAGGGGTGGAGTGATTGGAGTTTATTGTGAGGATAAAGAGTAGGTTTAGGAAGAGGTTTAGGAAGCCTAAGCAGAGATGGAAAGATGAGTTAATAGTCAGAGGAATTTCATCTTTCTAGATCATGAAGATAGAAACTCTTATGGGCAATGATGAAATTGAAGACATAATCATCTCTGTGTGTGGCTAACATAGAGTGAAGGTGCAAGACATGGGACTTAAGAGGGTGGATGAATCTGGGAACCAAAAAGTTTGAGGTATGTTAGCAAGTATAAGGAAAAGGATTGAGATGGAAAGGAAGACTGAGCTAGCTACTTCACTCCTTGAGAAAGGAGGGGAAATGACCTTGGGTCTAGCAGATAATTCCCATCAGGGTCTGTAGTGTGATGTATCTGGAGAGATAAAGCTTAAAGAAGGAAATTCATAGCATCAAGGGTTTAGAGATTGTAGTGAAAAGCAAAGAATGTTTCTGACCCTGAGGGTCATAGGGCGTGGAACAGGATACTTCTAGTACTGGAGAAGAGTGTCCAGGGATGTATTTTCTTTTGAGAATAGCCACATTTCCATGATTGGAATGAATTTGAGATATATATAAAATCTCAAAATAATATAAAGAGATGTTCATTAGCAATTAAATGTTATCCCAGAAGGCTATGAAAGGAGAAGGCAGAATAAGATAGAATATAGGAGAGGTAGGGTCTAGGTCTGATGGCAAATCTATGGCACAAGTGCCAAAGATGGCATGCAGAGTACTCTCTGTGGGCATGTGACCACCTTTCCCTTTTCCTTCCAGTTTAATACTAGAAAGGCAGAGGGACTTAGGGAGAGCTGCTCCCTCCCTACCTCTCTCCACCACGACTGAGGACATTTTTTTTCATATGCCCAGCTGACCAATGGGAATGCACAGGGAGTAAGGTGGGTGACTCACAGGCTGGAGAGCTAGAACAAGCATGGCTGGGGGGGGGGGGCGGGGAGGCACGCAGCACTCCCATCCCTAAAAGAATCACCATCACTGGTCTAGGTGGATGGGAAGAGGAAACAAAAAATTGAAGCAGAAGAAAGAAGTTTTCTCTAATCCTAGGTAAACCAGCACTGGATAGATGCAAGAGAGAGTTTGCCTAACCATCCATCCAAAGTATATCACATGCTTCCTGTTAGCAAAGGAAACTAGGCCCCAACTAAGATACAGATTTAATTCTTGCTCCCGCATTGGGAACAGGAAGTACTGTGTTCAAAGTTAAAGGCAAAGCTGCCTAGTGATCAGTGGTGAAAGACTTGGGATCTAGAGCCTTGCTATTTATGGAGTCCTGAAGGAATTTCTATTTTTCCCTTTTCTTATTAACAGGAATAACTGTACCCCAGGCTCCAACTTGAAGCTGAGAGAGAGAGGTCAAGTTATTATATAGTAGAAAAAAATCAGGAGAACTGAGTTCATATCCTGGCTCTAACAATTACTTAGCTATGCATCAGTAGGCAAGTCACTTAATTTTCTTTGCTTCAGTTTCCTTTTCTACAAAGAGATCCTCTGATGACATTGGTACTATCTGTATCACAGGGTCATTGCAGGAAAGGTCTTTATAAATTATAAAGTACTATATAAATATGAGTATTTTGAGTAGAGTTTAGACCTGGTTCTCCCATTAAGTAGTTGTAGGGCTTTTAGGAAACTTTCTCTGGGACTCTTTGTTTCACTATAAAACAAAGGAATCAAGCTTGATACTTTTCTATAGGTGCCCTTCCAGTTCTGTGATCCTGAGTTCCTAGAAAAATATAAAAAAAATTTACTTTTATTTCTAACATATATTGTAGTTAGATAAATCTTCCACCTGAAGAAGAGAGTTCATTGGGGGTAGGTGGGGAGTCAAGTTGCACAGGGACAGTGTTTGATAGTATAATTACTACATTTTTTCTCTTTTGTAGCCCAAGCCCAATTGAAGGAGCTGTATGATGAAATGGCAACAGTTGAGCAGAACATTTTAAAAGCAACAGAAGAATTTAAACAACTAGAAGAAGCCATAAAACTGAAAAAAGTATGTAAGAACCAAATAATGCAAAAAAAGGCCTTAGCCTGAAGAGACATTAGCATAGATAAATATTTTATATATGGCATTCTTTAAAAATAAATATAGCTTTCAGCTATATTTCTCAAAGTATAGTTCTCTAGATGATGAAGTTTTTTTGTATGGATGATTATTGGCTTTAATATCTGGGGCACTGGAATAGGGGGAATGATTTCATATGTAATGTTTCTAAAACATAATAACATAAACAGTATTTTGAGAGTTCCTATTAAAGATCCATGATAATTTTTCAAATAGTGTCTAATATAAAACAATGCAACAGAATTTTTTTTTTCATAAGATAAAAAAATCACCCAAATAAGATAAGGTATTTGTGTATCTTGAAGACGATACTACCATCCATGTGGGTTATTTTGAGTGTCCACTCTTAACACATGGAAATTGGTTTGTCACTAATTAAATATCTACAGAACTGGAAGAATGGAATTTTCTGATATGAGAAATGTTTTTATAACAAGTAATATTTAAAAATATATATTCCTTGTTATACCCTCCCAGTTTCTTAGCTTGCTTATCCTTTAATCTTATCTCTGTTGTGAGCAATGGAAATTAGATGCATAACATAGAAATCTCAATACTGATAGATTTGAAAGCTAACCAAAAAAAAAGACTGCAATTTTCTCTATTCTTTTTCAGAATATTCTTTCCAATGCTTCAACCATTGTTCAGACCTCTTTTTTTTTCTTTTTTAAAGTCTAGCATTAAAGATTGCTAGATATGGTGACACTAGAAGCCCTGAGTTTTAAACTTGACTCTAACATTGAGTAGCTATTTCCTTGTCTATAAAATGAGGGACAATATTACTTATACTACTTCACAGGCTTGCTGTGTTGGAAGTTCTTTTTAAACCTTAAAATGCTATAGAAAATATGAGTTCCCAGTAGCAGAAGATTGCTGAAGTAGATGTATATTTCAGGCAAAATACCACCAAATGTATTCAGTGAGTGCATGATGTTCTTTTGCATTATAAGCCTGCTGTAAATAGAGCATCTAGCTGTTCTGAGTTTTGGAAGGAAGGAAGGAAGGAAGGAAGGAAGGAAGGAAGGAAGGAAGGAAGGAAGGAAGGAAGGAAGGAAGGAAGGAAGGAAGGAAGGAAGGAAGGAAA
>NC_058131.1:323177845-323474112 GCF_016433145.1 Gracilinanus agilis | reverse complement strand
TGTGTATAAGAGACAGAAGGAAGGAAGGAAGGAAGGAAGGAAGGAAGGAAGGAAGGAAGGAAGGAAGGAAGGAAGGAAGGAAGGAAAGAAGAAAACAGTTGTAATATGAAATCTCAAAAATGTTAAAGCTGTAGAAAGAAAGAGAGAGAGAGAGAGAGCAAGAGAGAGAGAAAGGAAGAAAGAAAGAAAAGCTGTTTTTACCTTGTCTCTATTTGAAGTATTATCCCAATCCCAGTGTATTTTGTGTTTATATGAGCAGATGTGGAAAGGTTGCACAGGGGGTCACACAAGACTAAATGTGGTCTTGTGGTTAAAAACTCTCTGCCCCTGCTCTTTGGTGGAATTTTCAACATTCTTGTTATAGTACAAAATTCACTGTTTTAAATTCTAAGTCAGTGTTTTCTCTCCATGCTTAGTGGAATATATGGGGGCTTTTCAATTGCTTTTGTGCACATTTTTTAGGTTTCTGAAACAGAAAAAGACGTTGTCCTCAAACAATTAAGTGGTAAGATACAACTCCTAAATCAGTTACGTCAGGAAGCAATGAATCTAGAAATGCAGATGGAGAAGCAGAGTGCAGAAATAACAAAAAAAGAGATGGAAATAAAAGATGTGGAAAGTGCCCTAGATAATCTAGATCACACAGACCCAAGACATGTAAGTAAGTTAATAACTATATTAATAATATTTGAAAGCAATATGAATATAGCTGATGTTTAACTTTTCACAATTTATAGACATGGGTGCAAGGAATACATTTAGTGAGTAGTAGGTTTAACTATTACAATCACAATAGTAACCAATTTGGATTTTTATTTGCTTTGCTAGAAAATTAAAGGGTTGAATCAGATTTTTCTAAGGGTCCTTCTGGCTCAACATTTTGTGGTCTGTGTTCCAGCATTTTGCATTCTAATATTTTTTTCTCGATAGTCAGTGTTCTAAGGTCTCTTCTGTTCTAAATGTTAGATTTGGTAACATAACCTAATACTTATGTATACCCTCCAAATCTCCCTTTCATTCACCCTCTTTTTTCTTTCTCTTCCCTTCTTTTCTCTATGAAGATGGTAGAGTTGAAGTGGCAGGGAAGCATCTTATTATCTCTGAGGTTCTTTCTCAGCTAGTGTTCCAAATTCTAACAGTCTGTTCTAAGGTCTTCTATATCCATCTTTTAAAACCTAACTCAAACATCAATTTCTTCATAAAGTCTTCCTTGATCCCTTGGTGTGAATTCAAGCCTTCTCCTTCAGATTCCACATAGCACATTGTTTATATCACTTTATCATATTTTTTCTATAATATTGTGAGTTACAGTTATCTGTGTTTGTTTGGCCCATTGGTGTAGATACTATATTATATCTAAATGTTGCATCTCCTCCATTATCTGCTACAGTGTTGTACACACAGTAAGTTCTTAATAAATCTGGCCTAAATGACTATACAGAAGATAATTGTGTTTCAGGGATCTGAACAAATGCTGGATTTTCTAGAGAACATAAAGTCCAAGTATGGTGAATTTGAGCATGTAAAAAGGAATACCTACTATCAGAATAGTTTTCCTAAGTTTTGATGTATCTATAAGCAAGCCTGAGTGAGTGGAGATGGTGCATCTTAACTACATTAGCCCTCAGGACCTCTTTGATTTTGTTTGAACACGTGCAGATCAGTTCCGAAGTCTAAAATTTCAAAATTCAGTTAAATTCTGGCATTCCACGGACAGGTAGTAGAATGAGCACTGTACTAGGAATCCAGAAGACCTGGTTTTATGTTTGATTCCCTTGTATGGACTCATTGCACTCTTCTGAAACTGTTTGCTTGCATTCAAGATGTTATTTGCACTTCTTGCCTCATAAAGTTGGGCAGATTTTTAAAAATTCATGTAAATTTACATTAAAATGTGATGTCTTATTTAACTAATAGATTATAAACTCCTTATAAAGAGAGACATTTATTTTTCTTTATTTTTTTCTTTATCTTTATTTCCCCTACAACTCCATTCATAAATACATTTCATTTCCTTACTTTTAAACTGGATTTATGATCTCAGGAGATTTAGGGATTTCACAGTGAAAGACTTCTATCAATGCTTAAAAAAAGATACTTTCTCTGCAGCTTATAGTCTCTGAGAATTTCTTGGACTACTTAGAGGTTAAGTCACTTGCTCAATATCACATAGCTATTATATGTCAGAAGCAAGACTTAAACCCAGGTCTTCCTGACTCTTAGGCCAGTTCTTTGTCCATTCTTCCCCACTGACTCTTGATAAGTAAGCATGTGTTGAATGAATTAAAGAAGGTAGTCTGGCTTTCATTATAGATATCTATCAATTCAAACTTTTAGGTAACCTTTTATATACCTTTCTTCTATGACTGTGGTAGATGATGTATTATGCCCAGGAAAATGAATCTAGGGGACAGCTAGGTAGCACAATGGATAGAGTGCCAGGCCTGGGGTCAAGAGGACCTGAGTTCAAATCTGACCTAACATTTGTAAGAGTTATAACTAGATATTTAAGGTATGGTTGCCAGAAATCGGATTAACTCGATTTCAAATTAAAATAGACCCAAGTCAGGATGACTTTTATGGAAGTTTATTTACAATTAGGAAGATTGAAGGTAGGGAAATTGAGAGAGAGAAACTCTGGCCTAGACCAGAGGTCCAGACCAGGTAAGAATTTAGAGGCCCCAGCAAAGGGGCACAGAGGTTAATTAAATAAGGCTTCTAGTCACAAGGCCTTTTACAATTAGAGAGGCCTCCAGAAAAGCCAAGGGAGGAGAAAGGAAGTCAGCCTAACTTACCCACGTGACAATTCAGAGGGAAGCCCTCTGAGGTCTCACCAAAGATCCTTCTACACCAAGTTCCAAGCGCCAACTCCTCCATAGGAAGTTATGATCATATTTAAAAGATAGCATCTTTCATCACTTCCTGCATCCACCTCTAATTTCAAGTGGTGTAATGGCAGCCTCACCACTGTTTTGGACTGCCCAAAGGGCAGTCCCTTGTTTTTGATTTGTTACTTATTGTCCCATGTGGATTACAGACCTTCCCCTCCCCATTTAATTCTAAGTTGGGTGGGGTGACATTTTTCTGATGGCTGGAGTCTAAATGAGGATGAACTAATTCCATTTACACAGACTATAGCTGTGTGACTCTGGGCAAGTCACTTAACTTAAGTTGCCGATAGCCCTCACCACTCTTCTGTCTTAGAATTGATATTTTAAAAAGGTAAAGGAATTAAAAAGAAAAAAAGTAGAATGGAATGAATAAGGATCAGCTCAGATCTATATAACTTTCTCAAGTCCAAATAGGATTTTAAAATAATTTATGAAATTTACTATTACTTTATATTCCAAAACCTTTTATTTTACCTATAAACTTCAGTTTTTTATCTGTAAAATGGAAGTCATAGCTGCACTATCTACTTCACAAGTGATGTCATGTGGAAGGTATTTTGTAAAGGGGTACAATATAGTGGAAATGTGCATTAGATTTGTAGTCATAAAACATAGGTTCATATCTCTGTGATAGGTGCCCTTGCTTGTAACCAGGAATACTATAAGAATTCTACCACAGAGAGGATAATCCTTGATATAATTTGCCATGGGACAACTGGCAAGGATTCTTGCTAAGGTGACTATAGTAGCTTCTAGCCTGTAAACTCCAGGGGTCTTAGCTCCAGGTTAGATTGGTGAGCTGGGAGAGGGATGTAGCTCTCCCAGAAAGTTTGGAGTACATTTGAGTCACAACATTTGGGCATTAGATCAGCAAGCATATCCAGTGATCTTCTAGCCTAATTTCTCCTTTCCCTCCCTAGTTCACACCATCATCTTTCATCATAATCCCAGACCCTTTATCTGTATCTGCTGAGAAATTAATCAAACCCTTTGCTCCCCGTTATATTGGACTCAGGTTGCTACCCTGAGTTTAGGCATTTCTTCCAAGCATCTCCTTCCCTTACATACCTCTTCTGCTGGTCCTCAGAGTCCCAGAAACTGCAAAGTACAAAGCAAAGAGCCTTGAATAGGATTCAGGATACCCGAGTTCTAATTTCCTGCTCTGCTGCTGACTCACTTTGTGACTCTTGTGTAGCCCTTTTCTCTCTCAGAACTTTTTAAATTTCTCTCTATAAAATGGATAGTGAGGATGAAATTCTTCTGGCTCTGATGTTATAAGATTCCATGGACCTAATCTGCCTGGGAGTCATTGCAGGGGATTATGGATGGGGCAGGGAAGGATGGAGGGAAGGAGGCTAGTTAACATGGCACTGATTGTATCTTTAAACTGTAGAGAAACAAAACAAAACAAAACAAAAATTGAAGGACAAAGTGATGCAAAAAAGTGACCACTCATCCCTTCCTGAAAGAAATCCAGAAGAAAAATTCAAAAAATGTCATAGACAAAATCCAAAACTCCCTCATGTGAAAAAAATATTGCAAGAATCCAGAAATAGTTTAAATACCAAGAAACCACAGTCAGAATCTCACAAGATGTGGTAGCCACTACTATAAATGAGAGGGAACTCTGGAATACAGTTTTTCAGAAGGCAAGAGAAATAGGCTTATAACCAAGAATAACTTGCCCTGAAAAGCTGAGTAAATTTCCCTACAGAGTGAAAAAAAAGTGGATCTTTAGTGGATTAGAGGACTTTCAACTATTTCTGATGAAAAGACAAGATCTGAGTAGGAATCTTTAAGTACATAAAAGTTAAGAGAAACTAGGGAGATAAATTTAACTGAGAGGTTAAAAAAGAGTGGTATGATGATCCAACTACTGGTTTCCCTTCAGAACCTTGATATCTTTATAAAGTTTTAATAAAGTTAATGAGGAAAAACAGAGGATGTAGGGATAGATTATTCTGAGATTTTAAAGAAAATGGGAGGGGAAAAAAGGGGAGAAAATGAGAAGATAAAAAATTATGCTAAGGGGCACGTAGGTGGTTTAATAGATAGAAAGCCAGACATGGAAGTGTGAGGTCCTAAGTTCATATCTGACCCCAGACACATCCTAGCTGTATGACAAATCACGTCATTTCAGTTGCCTAGCCCTTACCTCTCTTCTGCGTTGGAACTGATATTTCAATAATATTGATTCTAAGACTATAAGAATATAAGATTCAAAGTAAAGGTTTAAAAAAATTATTATGCTAGTGCAAAAAGGAGGAGGAAGAAGTAGAACTTGCTATTTTTTTAATTGGGGTACATAAGAGTATACAAATATGGTGGAAGGGGGTGAATGTATTAGACATTGGATGAACCTCACTCATATCTGAATTGGACAAAGGAGACTTGACTACACATGCAGTTTGGTATGTAGAAATGCATCAAACAACTGCAAAATAAACAGGGATAGAAAAAAGGGGATGATTAAGAGGAAGGATAATACGTAGGAAGGAATAGTCATAAGCAAAACATTATTATAGATCTTGAAAGGGGAGATTAAAAAGAAAGGAAAAAAAGAACAAAAAAGTCCTAGACTCTAAGAGAGTGGTGATTGCCTTAGATGGCCTCTGAAACAACTGAGAAATGGATAAATAAATTCAAGTATTTGAATGTAAGAGAATATTATTGTTCTATATGAAATTATGAAAAAGATGGTTTCAGAGGAAAACAATGTATAGAATAACAATATAAAGAAAATAACTTTGGAAGACTTTTATCAATGTAATGACCAACTATCTCTCCAGAGGACTTATGACATATGCTTTAAACCCCCTGCAGAGAGGTTCCAAAAGGCACAAATATTTTTGGACAAGATCACAGTATGGATTTGTTTTGCTTGCCTATGCTTATTTATCTTGAGGGTTTTTTCTTTCTCTGTTTTTGATTGGGGGGGAAAGGAAAATTGGGTAGAAAAGGTAGAGTTACAAGTAGTGACACCCCTCCCCCATTTAAAAAAGGAGAGCTTTTGAAACTTTTTTTTAAATGCTTAGAAGTGAACAAAAGAAAGTTCAGAAGGAAGCACAGACCAGCAGGGAAGTTTTGAAAGTAAAGTTGGAATTTTATATTTGGGTGTGTGTTTTTAAAGCAAACAATTTGAAATAGTTATTTATGATTTGAAATAGATTTATGATTTCGCATACATAGTGTTCTCGCTTATTTATTTTCATGTTTAAATTCAGAATAAAATGGCAAAATCAATAGCGGGAGAAAGTTGTAGCTAGGAAAAAATTTTGTCACCCTGCATCCAACCTGGTAATGAGTATTTTTATACCTAACTAGGTTAATCTTTGGATATTGGGTGTTAGTCCATCACTGATACCAAACTTAAAGCACTATGTAAATATGGATCATTTCTTGATAAAGCTTAAAAAGGTCAATCATTTTAACATCAAATCACAATCTAACCAGGTTTCCAACAGGCATCAAAATTCTCCTTTTTTTTTTTTTTTTTTTAAAGAAAAAGCTACAATTGGAAAGTAGAATCCATTTTAGCTTGTAAAGTTTTGCAAGAGGCACAGACTTCCCATGAGTAGATATAAAACATAATTTTTATTCATCTTTGTATTGAGTATTTCCCATCTAAACAAAAAGAAGCCAGCTCTTCTCAGAGCTCTTCTCAGTTAGCTGAGCTCTTTTGCAAACCCTTCACTTCATTGGTCCTTCCCCAGCTTCCTGTGTTGTGATTTAAAGCACAGAGGGTAGAGACCAACCCACAGAGGCAGTTGGTGATTGGACAAAACGTCATTGGCTGCTGCTCCTTCACTGAGAATGTGGTCTGCCGCTATAGGAAGTTACCAAGCCTCAGGTTTCTTGCAGGAATTCGGCTGACAGAGAGGGAAGTTCAGATGAAACAGAAGAAGGAATCAAGAAGTACTTAGCATACACTTCCCAGGTATCACTGTTTGTTTTTAAGAGGAGGGATTGTAGGTGTAAAGGAGATGATTCTTCCCCATGTCTCTCTCTCTCTGAAAAAGAAAGAGAAGACCGAGTTTAAGTTCCTGTTTTTTTCAGTTGTCCTTTTGTGACCTCAACAACTGCAAAAATTTCATTGCCTAGTACTGTTGTTTAAACTGTTCTCTACTGTTTTAAAAATAGAATTGATTTGCATATTGCACTACCTTTTTGTGTTGCATGAAAAAAAAGAATTTACTATTAAGCTATAAGAAGTAATGATATCTATTAGGGTATCTTTCAATGTAATTTTGTTTTTTAGTCTGAGTCGTGTGGACACACACATACATCAGCATTTCAGTCTATTAGTATACATCCCACTACAGAGGAGTAAGTAATGGCTGTTTATTTCAATTTTGTTGGTATGGATATTCCCTCCACTGATCATAACTCTTCTAAAACTATATAAGTGGTCTTTAAGAGCTGCTAGTGGATAGGAATATGATAATGTGGGAAAGAGAAAAAATTTGGGGAAAACATTTTTTGTTATTTGTTGTAATTTTTTGTTTTTACAAATTTACAAATAATTGTAATGTTATTTTAATTAATTTAAAAATTAAAAATTTTTAAATAAATTAATTTAAAAGTAATTGTTTTAAGAATTATTATTTATTACTATTAGATTGGCAGTAAATGAAATAAGTATACATTTCCCCCGTCATCTTGTCCTGTCTTGTCTCTGTGCTCATATCATTATGTTCCCCCATTCTTTGAATAGACCTCTCTTCTCCCTACTTCCATCTGGAACATCCCCTCCTTAAATTTTTCCTGGGACTTCTCCTTTGCTATTGCTCTTCTTTTATTGTAGTTATTTAAATACTTGTCCTTTTTCTTCTCGAGCATAAGGTTCTTGAGAGCAGAGGCTTATCGTTACATCTTTTTTATGTTCTTAGCAACCAGTATAGTATTTTGCCTAAAGTAAATACTATTATATGTTTTAAAATTTTAAGTGATGGGGGGGCAGCAGACATCTAAAAATTGGGTTTTCTGTTTCGTTTTTCTATATTCAAATGAATCCTAGTCTTTGAGCTATGGCTTTATTTGGACTATAATATAGCTTCACTCTTCATAGGAGTGTGATAATTTATTGTTCTGTGCTTCCGATTAGATGGGGTAGATTTTCACAGCCAAGAGAATATGGCATGAACTTTAGAGAAAACTTTCCCTGGGGATTTTGTAACCATATGAACCATTACCTAAGGGAGTCCCTTGTGCTCCCTAATACCCAAAATGGCAATTAGATACAATAGAAAGAACGCTGGACTTTTAATCTGGAGACCTTAACTCCTCTTTGCTCACTTACTCTATTGTGGTGATCATGTGCAATTAATTTCACCATTCTGGGCTCTGTGTTCCTCATCTGTAAAATAAGAATAGTAGTACTTATATTTCACTTATCACAGGTTATTATGAAGAAAGCATTTTGTAAACTGAAAAGCACTATAGAAATGTGACTTATTGCTATAATTGTGGTCTAAAGTTGGTAACCTTTAAGGATTCTTTTAGCTGGAATACAGTGTTGAATTTATGAAATCTTTTAAAGTTAGTGAAATATTCTTTTCTTATAAAAAATGGCAAGACTGAACCTTAAATTTCAAAAGAACCGTTATTCCTTGGGTTTTCTTTACCATAATGCCTTCTTTCAAAAAAAAAAAAAAAGACAACCAATGTGGCTGATTCCAATAATAATTCTTATTTATATGGGATTTTATAGTTGGGTTCTTTTTTCTAACCCCTGTTTTCTGTCTTAGAATCAATACTAAGTACATTCATGTTAGTATTTGTGTGTATATATATATGTATACATATACACACACACAAACACACATATAAAGATACTAAGGATCAGTTCTAAAACAGAAAAGTAATAAGGGCTAGAGAATTGGTGTTAAGTGACTTGCCCAAGGTCACACAGCTAAGAAGTATCTGAGGCCAGATTTGAATCCAGGCCCTACCAACTCCAGGCCTGGCATTCTTTCCACTGTGCTACCTAGCTGTCCCAATAGTTGGATTCTTAAGGTAGAAGAATTTTTCAGAACATTTTTTTTTTTAATCTTTGCAATTTATAGATTCATGTGAAGGCCCAGAAGAAAAGCAGAGAACAGCAGCGTGACATCATGAGCAAACAGTATCAACAGCTCGGAAATCGATTAGATGATATACTTACACGAATTGCTAAGGAAACTGATGATATTAAGGACCTGGAACAACAGCTCACTGAAGGTGAAGAATTTGTTATTAATCATGGATGTTTCCCTGAATCAATTTCAATAAGGACACTGTAGCAAACTGTAGTAGCCACCTGAAATAAAACTAATCCAGTTAGTTTTTTTCTATCATTGTATGTTCTTGGGTCTTTTTTCTTTCCTAAGGTCCCTTAAGTGAGATAATTTTTGTAAAGTACTTAACACAGTGCCTGGCTCCTAGGAGACACTACAGAAATACTTATTCCCTTCCCTTCCCCCATTCTGTCTCTTTAAAAAAAAAAAAATCTGTGATCCTAGATTAAAAGAAGCAGCTGGAGAGTACCAGAGATAGCAGGATTTAAAGTCAGGTGACTTGCAAGTCTTAGCTCTGCCACTAACTTAACTGTAGCACATTGGGAAAATCAATTCACCTTCTCTGAGCCTTAGTTTCCTCATCTACAAAATGAGAATAATAATGCTTATGTTAACTATTTCAAAGGAATATTGTCAAGGGATAAAATTAGATTATTTATGTAAATTACTTTATAGCTATGGAGTGCTGTGTTAATGCCAGTTGTAATAATAATTGTAATTATTATTGTCATAAATATGTAATCATAATTTATACAATATTTCAACGGATCTATGATATTATCAATGTTGGCATTCACTTCAACACTGCAGATAAGAGTCCGTATCTTCTTTCCTTGTGCATCTCTCATAGTCTCATAAATACTTCAGAGTTCACTGAATGTGATTAAGATGTTCCTATAGATCAGGGCCTTTGACAATAAGTGGGATAGGATAGAGTGCTCAGGCTGTCCATTGATTATCCCTCGTTCTTGATAAATGGCCAGTCTACTTTCTTTCTAGTCACATACCCCTATAATATTTTTTTCCCCCTTTTGCTTCATTGGTAATATGGGAATACATAGAGCTGTAGCCTATTCATACCCTGTCATGTACCTCTCCATTACCCTCAGGTGATTCATAATTTAGATTTCTCAGAAATTATGATATTTCTTGATTCACAGCATATAACATCAGCAAAAAAATACTGATGTTAAAAATTTGAAGTTTTGTTTCAGGTATAAATTTGAAGATCAATTAAAAACATTACAGTTTTCCCAATCCTCTTCTTACTTTTCAACTCTGGACTCAGTTCATTGTCTAATTGCTGTGTCTATATAAAACATATATGCTAATGGACTGGTTCCATGGGTTATCCATCTAACTACATGTCTCATGGGCTGGACAATTAGCATCTTTCATCCTTATTTTTCCTTTATGGATAGTCAGATCAAATATTTTTTTCTAAAACCCTTACCTTCTGCCTTAGCCTTAGAACCAATACTATGTATATATGTATATATATACATATAGATATAGATATCTATATATATGAGTGGTATGAGCTAGGCAATGATCAAATACTTTTGAATGAATATAAATATTTAGGAAACTGAGAGATTATGTAGGGCTTGATGCATTTAGCATAGTGTTATCTTTAACAGGAGCATATGAAAGATCTCACCATTTATAGGGAATCCCTCTTCCATTTTTAATCTTCTTAAGTATTTAATAAAAGCATTTTCATTCATTTCATTTGTGATACTAGTAATATGTCACTGTTTTATGCTTCATTCGGTTTTAATAATCTGAGGATTGTTGAATAACGTTGCTGCTTGTCATATATTCTAGTTAATCTATGATTTTAACAGATGCTTGGAAGATACTTTGTTGGAAAAGAAATTTTAAGACCAAACTTTGTTCTAACAAATGAAATGCATTTTCATAATCAAGAAACAGCACAGCAGGACTTTATATTCTCTGTATAGCTTTTTGTCATTTGATTGTAAAATAGTTGGCTATGGAATGTTGTTTGTGAAAAGCCTGCCTGTTCCGTTCTTATTCCTTCAGTATTCTTTCCCTACATGTATAGATTATTGTCAGAAAGATTTTGTAGAGATGGAGAAATAGTCATATGGTTTTAACAATTACTGTTACTAGTATTTTCAGAGTCCCCTTTTTTCTGTGGCAAGAACATTCATAATATTTTTTCTCTATGTATAATGGTAATATAATTTAAAATAATACCATTTGTAATTTATATAATTATAATATTAAAAAGAAATAATTATTGTAATATTTAATAATAATGATGCTATAATTATTTTACTTTGAGAACTTGTTTTCATAACCTTCCATATCAATGCCTCTTTCCCCTTGTTCAGGTCAGATAGCAGCCAATGAAACCTTGAAGAAGGATTTAGAAAGTATCATCAGTGGCTTGCAGGACTACCTTGAGAATGTTAAAGGACAGGTAACAAAGGTCCAGGATGAATGCAGAGTACTACAAAATGATAAAGAAATTTTACTGCAAAAAGTGACTAAACTTGAAGAAGAGAAATCAGAGCTGGAAGTTGCTGCTATGGATGCAGAAAATATGAGAAAAGTATGTTTTCACATTTGTCTCTTATTTTAAATTTAAAAGACTTAGGTGTAGTGTCTAGATTGACTAAAGTTTTTTTGTTTGTTTTAAAATGGCAGAAAACATGTGAATCTATTTTAAAAAACAATAATGTCCTGAATTTTTTCCCATTTAAATTATGAGATTTCCAAAACCTCATATCCATTCTTTAATGAAAGGAAGATTCTTTTAAAGGACTTTCTGAATTTTGCTAACTTATCTGGCAAATTATAAAAGATATTGGGATTTGGATCTCTAAAACTTTCCTCTAGTTATAAAAATGTATGTTCTAACATTTTGTGTTGTAAGTGGCCCTTCTACTTGCAGTGGAATACAGTATTAATATTATACAGTTCTATATCTAATCTATGTGGTATATGTCATCCTTTATAATATTCTGCCCTCACTTGGTCCCTGTTTTCCCCCAAACTCAAAATAGGAACTGAGCTTCATTTATTTCAAAATTATTTTTGTAGTAATTTATCATTCTTGATCTTAAGTCTTATATTCATAATATCATGAACAAGTACCTTGAGAACCCAGCTTAATAAACCAAAAGTTAAATGCTAGAACAAAAACAAATAAAAGAATAAATTTAAATGAATGCAAATTATATTTTGTATAACTTCTATTTATGAGATGTTGGTATTATTAAAATTACCCTTTCTCTGGGGCAGCTGAAGATCTCAATCCACAGTGGATTGAGAGCCAGGGCTAGAGACAGGAGGCCCTAGGTTCAGATCTGGCCTCAGACACTTCCTAGCTGTGTGACCCTGGGCAAGTCACTTAACCCCCATTGCCTAGCCCTTACCACTCTTCTGCCTTGGAGCCAATACACAGTATTGACTCCAAGATGGAAGGTAAGGGTTTTTTTTGTTTGTTTGTTTTTTAATTACCCTTTCTGGCCTTTGGAATTATGATCCAACCAGTTGGTGCTTGTTGGTTTATTTATTTATTTGTTTGTTTTTAAGGAATAGCTCCTTAAAGGGACAACTAGGTGGCACAATGGGTAGAGTGGCAGTCAGGAGGAACTGTGTTCAAATGTTTGTGGCCGCATTCATTTCCTAGCTATGTGACCTTGGGCAAGTCACTTAACCCAATCATCTAGCCTTTACTGCTATTCTGATTCTAAGACAGAAGATAAGAGTTTAAAAAAAAAAAACAGCTCCTCAGTAACTTATTAGTTGTTTCACCAGTCAGACAAATTTTTTCCCAAATTTGTATGTGTTAGATAGCTATTATTACAGTACTAATGATGATCAACCTTGGTATTTTCAGGAACTAACATTATGATGCAGCAGCCAGAAATCCATATAATTAATCTTATTGTTTGAAATTTAGTGTCTAGGTAGAGGAAGATAATAGTTTTATTGTACTTTGCCCTGGTCAGATCATATCTGGAATATTGAGTCAAATTTTTCATACTTTATCTTAGAGTATTGACAAGGATGTCTCAGATGTTTGAGAGACTTAAGGGTAGGTCATAAAAAGATCATTTCAAAGAGATCAGGATGTTTAGTCTGGAAAAGAAAATCCTTAGGGAAGGGACATGAAAGTTTTCAACTATCTAAAGAGCTGTCATGTAGAAGATGGAGTAGATGTGTATGTGGCTTCAGAAGATAGTATTGGAACAAATGAGTAGTGAAGGAAAGTGATTATAAGGGAACAGATTTTGGTTTAGAATAAGGTAAAACTTCATTATCATCAGAAGTATACAAATTTGGAATAAGTTGCTTTTTCATAGAATGACTTTCTCTTATCACACTAGAGATACTTTAACTAGAAACTGAATGACCACCTGTTAAAGATGTATCAAATATCATGTGTCCCTAAACAACCTCCAAGGGCCTTTTCAGCTCTAAGATTCTAGGTTATATATATTCAAATATGTTACCCTGTGGCTGCCTTTACAAAAGGCCTATAGACTTAAAGTAGATTCATATTATAATTTGTACAAGCATCTAGGTGATGCCGTGGATAGAGTGGCAGGGTTGGAGTCAGGAAGACCGAATTCAAATTTTGCCTCAGATACTTACTTTGTGACTTTGCATAGGTCACATGATATATGTTAGCCTCAGTTTCTTCATCTGTAAAAATAGGAATAATAATGGCATCTATATCCCAAGGTGACTATGAAGATCAAATGATATAGTAATTTTGTTAATCCTTAAAGCTATTATAGAGATATTATTAAAAGTCATGTACTTTCAGGAACTTGCTGAAATGGAATTGTTACTTCAAGAGCATCAAGAAGCAAACAGGACCCTTCAACAGGCCCAAAGAGATTTAAGTGCCTATGAAATGGAACTTGAAACTCAGCTGAGAGCCAAGGAAGCTGAAAGTAACCAGCACAAAGAGGAATTAGAGAAGCTCAAAGAATTCCAAGAGGTGAGGGGTGGAACAAAGGAAGCACGAACCATGCTTAACCTTAAAAACCCAGGCTTTCTTTCATTGTATCTGAAGAGATGGTGTGCAGGTAGAACAGGAAGAAAAAGCACCAGCCTCAGAATCAAATGTATACTTGAATCTTACATATAACACTATCTCTGTGGCCATGGAGAAGCCTCCAAATTTCAGTTTCCTAATTGATGAAATGATTTTATTAATACTTTGCTTCCTCAGTGTAAGGATCTAGTAAAATAATGTAAATAAAGAACTTTGTACACATGAAGTGCTATATAAATGCAAGCTATTATTATTATTTTCAGCCTCATTAAGAAACTTTTGCCTTGCTTTTGAGAAGAGTTTCCAGAAGAGCTTGGATAAATACCATATAAATGATTTTAAATCAAATCTTATTATTTTCAGTGAATGAAAATCAAAGTACTTTATCTTCCCCCACCATTAGAAAAAAAAATGCCATTCTGAATTACTACAATAACAGTGAATTTTCATGCTTTTGCTTATCTTTTTGTATCTTACATTAGCTTGCAAGAAATATTTCTGTAACCATTTTAATGTGACTTTTCTCTGGAGACAGTTAGAACACTTAACCCTGCAAGCCGAACTTGAAAATGAAAGGCTGGCCCTCGAAGAGGCTTTCAGCAAGTCCCAGTTCTCAGAAAAGGAACAGGAAAACAATGAACTATGCTTGAAAGTCAAACAGTTGGAGGTAATATCTTTAATTGCACTGAGAAGTAAATGAAGCATGACTATAGCAGAAAGGACATTTGTAATCAATAGACCTGAGTACTATTCTTATCTTTGCCAATTATAATGTATTATAACTTTGGGCAAGTCTTTTAACCCTCTTAAGCCTTGGTTTTCTCATTTGTAAAATAAGATTAATGATATTTATATTAGGGACCCCACAAGGATATTATATAGGTCAAGTAAGCTAATATATCTAAAAAGCTTTATAATAGTAACATTAAATAATAGATATAATGTGTTATTATTCTAGATTAATCCATCAACAAATATCTATTAAGCAACAACTATGTACTAGACCTTAGAGATATGAAGGCAAAAAAAAAAAAAGGAGTAACCCTTACTCTTATACAAAATAATGGGAATAAGGGGTGAGGAAGCAAGTAACTAAGGTGATCAAGTAAAGCCTCATATGTAAGATAATAATTGAACTGAGTTTGGAAAGAATGAGAGACGGTGAGATGGAGTACATTCTAGTCATAGGGACAGCTTATACAAAGGCACAGTGATGAGAGATAAAATGTTGTGTACAAGCGTCAGCAAGGAGGTCATTTTGGCTTTACCTATAAAGTGTGTGAAGCAGAATAATGCATAATAAGGCTGCAAAGGTAGGTAGGAGTCAGATTGTGAAGGACTTAAAGCCCAAACAGAAGTGTTTGGTTTTGACCCTGAAGGAGCCAAACTATAACAGCTATCTCAAGGATGGATTGAAAAAGAGAGAGACTTGAGGCAGGGAGACCAGTGAGGAGGACTGTGCAATAGTCCAGGCAAGATCTCAAATCACAGATCTCAGAGGTGCTTTATGTTTTATATTAGTTTGAAAGGACCTCACTTGAGTTAGTCAAATCAAGTATTTATTTTACAAATTCCTGAGAAACTTAATTTAGTGCCTTTAAAGAGAAATTAAGGAAAATTCTAAAAGTAAAAGATTCCCTTGGAAGTATTCTGCCTTCCGTTCCATAAATAACAGTCATTTTGAAAAATATTATGGTTGTGTTAGTGATGCAGAGGAATAAAGATATTTTCTGGGTTAACTGAGTATATTCACTGTTGAAATTTTATCAGTAGAAGGCATCAATGAAACAAATTGGTGGTTGTAATAATATAATAATAATAGATGCAAATTAGTGCTAATAGTATTTCAAATTTCTGGAGGGCCCCATAGTTTATAAATTTCTTTCCTAATAACTCTGTAAATATTAGTTCCATTTGATAAGTAGTCCTCCCCCTCACATCACATAATACTGAGTTCTGAACTTATGTATTATAGTTATTATTTGATATTATGTTTTAGTTAACTGTACTGGTATTTTACCTCCATCCTAGACTGTAAGTTTCATGAGGTAGGATACATCTTATCTAAACTTTGCATCTCCCCTATTCTGAGCACATAACTTTTTTTTTCATTTCTTTCTTTTCTTTTTTTTTTTAAGAATTTTTATTTAGAATATTTTCCCATGATTACATGATTCATGTTCTTTCCCTCTCCCCCCAATCCCCCAATCCCACAACCAACGTGCAATTCTACTAGGTTTTACATGTATCATTGATCAAGACCTATTTCCATATTATTGATAGTTGCACGAGGGTGATTGTTTAGCTCAATGATTCCGAAAGTGGGCTCCACATGCCCCCTGGTGGGTGCTGCAGCGATCCAGGGGAGCGGTGATGGCCACAGGTGCATTTGGGGGCGGTGAATAACTGTAAGGGGGTGGTGATAGTATGTGACAGGGGACACTAAGTAATATTTTTTCTGGAAAGGGGGTGGTAGGCCAAAAAAGTTTGGGAATCACTGGTTTAGAGTCTACATGCCCAGTAGTATCCCCATGAACCCATGTGTTCAAGCAGTTGTTTTTCTTCTGTAGTTCTACTCCAGTAGTTCTTCCTCTGGATTGTGGATAGTGTTCTTTCTCATAGGTCCCTCATAGTTGTCCTAGATCATTGCATTGCTGCTAGTAGAGAAGTCCATTATGTTCGATTGTGCCGCAGTGTATCAGTCTCTGTGTATAATGTTCTCCTGGCTCTGCTCCTTTCACTTTGCATCAATTCCTGGAGGTCTTTCCAGTTCACATGGAATTCCTCCAGTTCATTATTCCTTTGAGCACAATAGTATTCCATCACCAGCAGATACCACAATTTGTTCAGCCATTCCCCAATTGAAGGGCATACCCTCATTTTCCAATTTTTTGCCACCACAAAGAGTGTGGCTATAAATATTTTTGTACAAGTCATTTTCCCTATGATCTCTTTGGGGTACAAACTCAGCAGTGGTATGGCCTAGCACATAACTTAATAAATGTTTATTGAATGAATTAATAAGGTTCTGTGGCAATGTAAATAAATTAAATATATAGAGTTAAATGTAGAGTTGAATTTTAGCGATCTTTAGTTTACCTTTTGGAGCAAAAGTTGTTCCTTTTTGTTCCAAAAAGATTGTTTGAAGCAAAAGGTTGGTTATCCTAAACCATTTGATTTTGATTTTTACTGTGTAGGACGAAGGTATGTGAATCCCATTGGTGTAAATTTAAGCCATCCTGCTTTCAAATCCAACAGGGTCTTGCTATAAGCCTGTTCTCAGGATCTTTGTTATTGGACCACAGGATAGCTTAAGTAGACTTTAATGAAGTCTTTTTCCTTCTTTGATAACTAAAGCATCTTGATAGTAGCCAAGATGTACCTATTTTGTGGGTTTATAAAGTAGAGAGAAACCACTGAAAAGAGAAGTGAACTTAGTGCAAAAAGACCTGGATTCCAGTCCTCTGTTCTACCACTTCTTAGTAGCTATGCGATCTAAGAGGTGAGGCACTTCTTCTCCCCCAGCTTTATCTAAACAGGAATAATAAAACTTTCATTATTTATCTCACAGAGCTCTTAAAAGATACTTTGTATGTTAAGCAATGATCTACAAATGAGGTAGAATTTTTTGGTTGGAGAGTGAGATTTGGTTTCCTATATACTAATTATTCAGTCCTTGGGCAGGGCAAGTGAAAGAGACTGCCATTATTGGCTTTCTTAATTCTGTACTTTGAGGATCTCTCATTTCATTGGTGTGAATTCATTGTATTAAAGCAGGTGAAAATTCCTACATACCTCAGAGTAGGGGCTCTTTACCTGAGCTCTGTAAACCTGTTTTTAAAAATATTATGCAAATGCATTTCAGTATATAATATAGTGATAAATTTCTTTTGTGATCATACATATTTTATGTATTTTAAAATATTGATCTGAGAAAGGATCCTTAAACATTATTCTGAAAAGATTAGGTTTCACTAGACTGGCCAAGAAGGCCATGATACAAAAAAAAAGTTAAGAATTCCTAAAAATAAAACAACCCTTCCCCCTCCTATCCTGCCCCCCAAATCTTCATGGGTTTCCATGACCAAAATATTTCATCTCCTGGTTGCCAGCCTTCTGAAGATGAGCACCTAGCTAGGATAATCTTAGAGGAAGACAAAAAAGTCCATTCCTGTATTGTTTTCAGCTTGGTAGGTAGGACATACCATAACTTCAGCTTCCAGGGCAGTGCATTTTGAGAATGCATGATGAGACACAGAATCTTAGTAGCTTTCTCAGCTTTAGATTTTTACTGTCTTAGAAATACTTTGAATCAAAGTAATTGGAATTTTAGCAGTTTATTTTTATTTGAAAGATGGAAGGAGCTTTATTTTGCTTCAGGAAATTATAAATTTATCTTACCTATGAAATAGCTAGTTAAAAAATGCAAATTTAAAACAGCACTTCTTCATTCTTTTAGGTGCTGTAATAGCCAAATTTTAGCTTTTAATTGCTACGAAGACTCATGGTATTGTAGAAAAAATTGTTTTCAAATAAAAAATAGGTCAAAGAAAATGTGAAAATTATGTGATAAGGAACATAAATAGTAGTTTTCAAGACTGTGAAATCTTTCCCCTTATTTTTCCAGGATGACAATAATCTCTTAAAACAACAGCTTAAAGATTTTCAAAATGAATTTGACAATATGGTTGATGGCTTGCTTCATCCAGAAGTAGCAGCAGCTCGTGTGGAGGAATTGAAGCGAAAGTTAGAAACAGGAGTTGAGGAAATTAGGTAAGTTGATTCTCAATAAAATATCTGAAATTCTGCATAATGCCCAGTTATTAAAGCTGGAAATAGAGACAAATTGGGGGCAGAAGAATGAAGAGTTTTTAGAATAGAACTTGAGGCCTGCATTTTTAATAAGAAAATTCAACTCTATGGCTTGTTTTTTATTTATTTTATGTGTTTCATGTCCTTGGTAAATAACAATGACTCATAATTCTAGAGGATGATGTTTCCTTAACAGAAACAAGGAAGATTAGGGAGAGGAATCGTTTTAGAAGGGAAGACAATATTTTATATATTGAGTTTGAGATACTTGAAGAAAGTATTGTATAAACCTTAAAATCCCAACTTTTATTTTTAGCTATTTGTAACACTAAACCTACAATATTCATAGATATTAGTACTAGAAAGGACCTTAGAGATAATCTAATCTTGCCCTTCCACTTTATGAATGAGAAAAACTGAGAACTGATAACAAATAACTTACCCAAGTTTACACAGTAGATTAATGGCAAAATTAAACTCAAACCTACATCTCCTGACTCCCAAATATTCTGTTCTTTCTACTATACTGTAGAGAAGACAGCCTAACATTAATGTTACAAATAGTTAAAGCTCAGTAAATATTTACTGATTGACTATTGATTGTCAAAACAAAGGCCGAATCTTGTACTAAACTTAATAATTTTTCACTAATTTATCAGTCTCTTTTTCCGTATGACTACAATATGAACTGACATTTTCTGTTTATATTTTTCATATTTTTTTTCTCTACCAGGTGCCTCAATCCTTCAGATGTTCTAGGGAAAAGTCTTGCTGATTTACAGAAGCAGTTCAATGAAATCCTTACACATACTCAGCAGGAAAAGGAAGCGGCACTAAGTAGAGAGAGGAAACTACAGGAAGAAATGGCATTTCAAAAGGAGAAACTGGTAGAGGGACAAAAGGACTACAGGAAGGCCTGTGAAAAAGCAGCAGATGCAAGAGTAAGAAACCAGGTCAAGAGCTAAATAATAGTGATCCAACAGCATGGGAGTATTGCTTGTCACTCAATAGCTTATGGTTTTTCCCTTCTGGGGAAACAATGTCTTTGTTTCTGTCTACAAAGAATAAAACTAGCTACAGGTGATTGAAATCCTGTCTGGAATATGGCTACTGAAAAATGGATATTTGATATCCTGAATTTTATTCCTCACTTTGCTTCTTAGTAGCCATATCATGGTAGGCAGGGCCCTTCCCCTCTCTGGGCCTCAGTTTCCTTTCCTACAAAATGAAGGAGATAAATTACTTGATGTGTAAGGACCTTTGTAACTCTAATAGTCTTTGTCCTTTGTATGTTCTATTTACTGAAGTCCCTTTTGGTGGTAATGTTTTATTTTCTGACAGTAGATCTTTCTATGGTTTCTTTGAGCTGTAGTTTCCTTCTAGTTCTAACATTCTCTGCTTTCTATGTTCTTGGATCTTTTCCAAGTCAAAAAAAAAAAAAAAAGAAAAACATGGATGTCCTTTTTTCATGTTTTGCTCTATCTGCTTGGCCTTTGGGATCCAGGGAGGTGTGTTCTTATCTCTTTTATACTTGTGTATCAAATTTCTGAAGTGTAATGGTACAAGGATATGATTCTTTCCATGATATATTGATGACAATGAAATGAATACAGAAAAGCTTTCAAAATTAAACTATAATTTGTCTTCTTGTACAGTCCTTTCACACAAAATTCAGTATTACTTTTGATAATGAAAATGTAAATTCCCTGAACATTTGTTGAGAATACTCTTTAATAACTTTTTTGAACACCATAGTTGAAACTTGCTTCCTTTGCAGATTCAGTCTGATAAAAAGCAATATGAGGCCAAGATTCAAGAGCTGGAGAATGAAATTCAGTATTTGCAAGAAAATCTAAAGAGTATGGAGGAAATTCAAGGCTTTACAGATCTTCAACTTCAAGAAGCTGATGAAGAGAAGGAGAGAATTCTCACACAGCTGGAAGATTTGGAAAATAAGGTGGGGGAGAAGAAAGCAGGGTACCAGCCATTTAAAATATTTTCTAACTTTTAGTTATTATAATTAGAGGCAGTTATGATAAAGTAGGGAAAAAAAGACCTTGAGTCTAAATTCAGAATCCTGTTTCTGCTGTTTACTCTTGTATGACCATTAATCAAATTAACCAGGGCTTTATCTATTTTATTTGTTTTTTTCATAGAACTAGCTCCTAGTCTTACTGATTAGTTCCATAGTTCTTTCACTTTCAATTTTGTTGATTTCTCCTTTCATTTTTAGCATTTTCAATTTAGTCTTTAATTGGAGATTTTTAACTTGTTCTTTTTGTATTTTTTTTTTTTAGTTGCAGGCCCAGTTCATTGATCTGCTTTTTCCCTATTTTGTTGATATAAGCACTCAGGAATATAAATTTTCCCCTGAGTACTGCTTTGGCTGTATTCCATGAATTCTGATATGTTGTCTACTCATTGTCATTCTCTTCAATGAAATCAGTGATTGTTTCTATGATTTTGTTCTTTGACTCAACTGTTTTGAAGCATTAGAATAGTTTCCAATTAGTTTTTAATTTGGCTTTCCATGAACCCTATTGATTAAAATTTTTATTGCATTATGATCCAAAAAAGTTGTATTTATCATTTCTGCTTTTCTGCATTTGGTTGTGAAGTCTTTATGCCTAATACATGGTCAGTTTTTGTGTATATACCATGTGCTTCTGAAAAGAAGATATTTCCTTTTTATCTCTATTCACTTTTCTCTGGATAGCTATTAAATCTAACTTTACTAAAATTTCATTCACTTCTTTTATTTCTTTCTTATTTATTTTTTGGTTAGATTTATAGTTCTGATTGGAGAAGGCTGAGGTCCTCCACTCACAGTGTAGTTTTACTGTCCATTTCCTCCTTAAGCACCTTTACTTTCTCCTTTAAAAATCTGGATGCTATACCATTTGGTACATACATATTAAGTACTGATGTTACTTGATTGTCTGTACTACCTTTTATCAAGCTGTAGTTACCTTCCTTTTCTCCTTTATTCAGATATATTTTTGTTTTAGCTTTGTCTGAGATCATGATTGCTACTCTTTTTTTTATGTCAGTTGAAACCCAATAGATTCTTCTCCAGCCTCTTACCTTTACTCTGTGTTTACGTGCCCCAAATGTGTTTTTTTTTTGTAAACAGCATATGGTAGGATTCTGTTTTTTAATTCATTCTGCTATCAGCTTCCATTTTATGGGTGATTTTATACCATTTATATTCACAGTTATGATTACCATCTGAGTATTTCCCTCCATCTTGATTTCCTCTTTTAATCCTCCCCTTTCTCCTTTTATTCTTTCCCTCCACACCAATGTTTTGTTTTTAATCACTCCTCCCATTCCCCCTCACTTTTTTTTTTTAAAACCCTTGTACTTCGGTGTATTGTCTCATAGGTGGAAGATTGGTAAGGGTGGGCAATGGGGGTCAAGTGACTTGCCCAGGGTCACACAGCTGGGAAATGGCTGAGGCCGGGTTTGAACCTAGGACCTCCTGTCTCTAGGCCTGACTCTCACTCCACTGAGCTACCCAGCTGCCCCTCCCCCTCACTTTTATTACTCCTCTTCCCTCCACCACCCTTTTTATTCCCCTCCTACTTCTCTAGAGGGTCATTTAATCACCCCCCCACCCAACTTCTCCTTCCCTTATATTACTCCCTCCCTACTGTAAGAGGGAGATTTTTAGGTATTTATAGATATATATTTAAAGTGTGGCCGCCAGGAATCAACAATTCAGATTGATTCCGTAATTAAAATAGACCCAAGTCAGCATCCAGTTTAAGGTAGTTTATTTACAATTAGGAAGGTAAAAGGTAGGTAAAAAGAGAGAGGGAGAGGCCTGGACTGAGAGAGAGGCTTAAAAGCCTAATTAAACTAGGTAACAAGCCACAAGACTTTAGAAATCAGAGAGGCTATAAGCCTACTTAAGGCAGAGTTTGGAAATGCCAAGGTAGGCCAAGGAAGTCAGCCTAACTTACCCACGTGACAATTCAGAGTAGAAGCATTCTGAGGTCTCAGCCGAGCACCTTCAGCACCAAGTCCAAAGCTGGAACTCCTGAACTCCTGAACTCCTTCCACTCCTGAACTAACTTTACCAGGTTGTAACCCACGTATTTAAAGAGATAGCGTCTCTTGTCATTTCCTATGGGCCACCTCTAATTCAAGTGGACCAATGGCTACCTCTACACTGATTTTGGACTGCCCAAAGGACAGTCCCTTGTTCTTGATTTAATACTTATTGTCACGTGTGGTTAACTTATCTCCACTCCCCTTTTGAGGGAGGTGGGGATGATATAATCTAGATGCCTAGGGTAAGTAGATTTTTGACTATGAATGGGCTAGAGTTAATTTCATTTACACACTACCCACACCTTTCTTATTCTCTTTTTAGGTCTCTATAGGGTAAGATAGGATTCTATACCCCAATGAGTCTGACTCTTCTTCCCTTTCTGAGCCAATTCTAATGAGAGTATGGTTTAAGTATTACCCATCACCACTCTCATCTTCTTCTCCACTGTAATAGTTTTTCCCTCCCATGCCTCTTTATGTGGTATAATTTACTCCATTTTACTTCTCTCTTCCCATTCCTCTTAGTGCAATCCTTTTTTACCCCTAGATTTTTTTTATGTATCATCTTAAACAGCTTACTATCACACTCACTGTCTATGTATACTTCTTCTAACTACTGTTATAACAGTAACAGTTTTTAAGAGTTATAGATATCATCTTTCCATATAGGAATATAACCAATATGACCCTATTGAAGCTCTTACATTTTTTCTTTTATTTACATTTTTATCCTTCTCTTGAATTTTGCTTTTGGACATCAGATTTTCTATTTAAATCTGGTCTTTTCTTCAGGAATGCCTGGAAATTTTCTATTTTATTAAATGACTATACTTTACCCTAAAAGATTATAGTCAGTTTTGATGAGTAAGTGATTCTTGGTTGTAAACCCAGGTCTCTTACTTTCCAGAATATCTTATTCCAAGCCTTCTAGTCCTTCAGTGTGGAAGCTGTCAGATCCTGTGTAATCCTGACTGGACGTCCATGATATTTAAATTGTTTCTTTCTGGCTTTTTTGCAGTATTTTCTCCTTGGCCTAGAAGCTCTTAAACTTGGCTGTAACATTCCTAGGGAGTTGTCATTTGGGGATTTATTACAAGAGGTGATCTGTTAATTCTTTCCATTTCTATTTTACCCTTTTGTTCTAGAATATCAGGAAAGTTTTCTTTAATAATTTCTTATAATATGATGTCTAGACAGCTTTTAATCATGGCTTTAAGGTAGTTGAATAATTCTCAAGTTGTCTGTTCTTGATCTATTTTCAGGTAGTCCGGTAATCCTTAAATTGTTACTCTTGGATCTATTTTCCAGATCAATTGTTTCTTCAGTGAACTAGTTCATATTTTCTTCTATTTTTTCATTCTTTTGATTTTGTTTTATTGTTTCTTGATGTCTTGTAAAGTCATTAGCTTCTATTTGCCCAATTCTCATTTTTAAAGAATGAGTTTCTTCCATGAACTTTTGATCCTCCTTTTCCATTTTGTCCACTCTAATTTTCATGGCACTCTTTTCTTCATTGGATTTTTGTGTCTCTCTCTAGTTGATCAATTTTGCTTTTAAGACAGTTATTTTATTTTTGTGTTACTTTCATTTCTTTTCCCCATTTTTCTTCAGCTTGTCTTATTTGATTTTTTAATTCCTTTTTAAGTTCTTCCAGAGCCTGAGACCAATTCCCATTTTTCTTTGAAGTTTTGCATGTGGTTGGTTGGATCTCACCATCCCCTGTTGATTCTGTGCTTTGCTCTTTGTCTCCATAGACATTTTCTAGGGTTAGATGTTTCTTTTGCTGTTTGCTCATTTTCCCAGCCTTTTTTTGCCTGTAGACTAGGAGTTTTGAAAGCTGATGATTCAGTCTCCTCTTCTGATGGCTTGTAACTCTCAACACTCAGAGCTATTTTGCCCTGGAACTAAGGGCTTCACTTCAGCATGGGCTTGAAAGGTCCAAGCGCAATAGACTTCCAGGCCTCAGAGCAGGCTGGTGCCAGGACCTGGGATTTCAAGGGGTGGGTCGGGGGTACTCTGTTGATGGTGGTGTAGGCAGGGTCCTAGGATCCCAAAAGTTGGCTTAGGTCTAAACTCGGAACCTGGCACAGTAGCTGGGGGAGAGAGGAGAAACAGAGTGGGGTGTCCCAGCCAGCATTCTTCTGTGTGCAGTTTTGCTTCCAGTTCCCCTTTATCTAATGAAAATTCCTTAAAAATCTACTTTCTCTGCCTACTTTTCAACTTATATTCAGCAAGAGAGCCCCTCACCTCATCTTGCTGTTGGTTTTTTACTGCTGTTGTTTTGAGGCATTTTTTAAAGATTGATTTAGAAGGATTGTCAGCCATTTCAGCTTTCACTACTACTAAGCAACCATCTTGGCTCTGCCCCCTTGTATGACCATTAGAAGTAAATATAATACTGACAGCTCCCATTTCTGGTCATGCCACACATTTTACAGAGCACTATCTGGGCATCTGTTTGTGTAAGTCACTTAACTACTATGCACACCTGTTTCTTTAATTGTAAGACAGAGATGTTATCACTTTTATTATTTCCATTATAGGTTTGTTATAAGAAAAATGTGTTGAAAAGCAACAAAGTTCTTGTAGAAGTTGTTAACAACTGTTGCCATTGGTAAAAGTCACAATTCTGGGAATATTGATGTTAAAACTGATGAGAACACCAGTTTGGTTTCAGGTCTTTCATTTATAGGTAGAGTATAATTTGAAGAGTAGGAAATGTGAAAAGTCTAACCAGTTAGGATCATAAGACTTTAGATGTCATCTCAACCAAAACCTCTTCATTGTACAGTTAAATTGGCGCCTAGAGATCTCAATGTCATGTCACATATAGGAAGTATATAGCAGAACATATAAGAATCCCAGCCCAATCCTTCTGACCTCAGATCTGATGGTCAATTCCAGTATCTCGTAAAATCTCTTTTTGTGATACAGTCTTTTTTTTCCTCCTCCTAAATCTTATTCTGTAAAGTGATTCATCACTTTTGAGTTTTATGTTTTTGTGTTTTGTTTTGTTTTCTCTAGAAAAAGCTAGAAGAGGCCAGATCGCAGAAGCAGTTTCTTGGTTTAGATCGGGAACTAAAGGAGCTAAAGGCTGCTGTGGCTGCTTCTGATAAGCAAGCAACTGCAGAACTCTGCATTGCCAAGGACCAGCTGAAGTCTCTCCATGGGACTGTCCTCAGGATCAACCAAGATCGTGCTGAGGTAATTCTGTGTATATATAAATATCACTGAGCTCATTTCCAAAGATGCTGGCATCATTTGGGTATGTAAGAACTTGTATTCTTTACATCTTTCTTTAAAAATTTCTTAGATTATCAGTAAACAATTATCAACAGATTCCTAGCTGTGAGGTAGGGCCTCTTTTTTCCTTTCCAGCATCCTGGAGCCAGCAAAAGAGAACAGATCAATAGATAAAGGCAATAATTCATTACTTTTCCCTACAAAAATAATATGAGCACTTACTACATGTGTATGCCACCCTATAAAGGACATGGTCCTCATTGTCACTTCTGTTCAACTCAATAAATATTGAACGCCTACTATGTGCAAGGCTAGGTACCCTGAGGGATACGTTATAATAAGACATGATCCTTACCCTCAATTCAACTCAACAATTGATCACTTCCTGTTTATTCTGCCTCCACAGCATCTCTTCTATCCATCTCCTTCTCACCAGTTACACAGCTACCTCTTAGTTCAGGCTGTTATATACCTCTTTTTTTGTTGTTGTTAATTTTAAACCCTTCCTTTCTTCAATACTAAGTATTGATTCTAAGGCAGAAGGGTGGTAAGGGCTAGACAATTGGAGTTTAGTGACTTGCCCAGGGTCACACAGCTAGGAAATATATGAGGCCAGATTTCACACCATGACCTTCCATTTCCTGACTCTCTATCCACTAAGCTACCTAGTTGCTCCCATCTGTCTCTCTTTCCTGTTCTAATGCAGTAGCCTCCTAATTGGTCTCTCTGGTGCCTGTTCCTCCCCTCTTTCCCTTTACACACTGCTATCAAATTAGTACTCCTGGAACAGTGACCATCTCACTTTTCTACTCAGAAATTTTTAGTAGTTCCCTATAACCTCTAAGATAACATAGACTCCACATCCTGATATTTAAAGTCCTCCACAACCCTACCCTACCTGTTTTTCTAGTTTTATGTCATATTATTATTATTATTATATACTGTCCCAATCAAATTGATATATTAGCTTTTCCATACACGATGTTCCAGCCTTTAAACTGATTTTAGCTTCAGATCCTAACTTAGTGGCTACCTCCTACCCAGACTTTCCTGACCTACCTGTCCCCAGAAGTTGTGAGGGCTCTCTGTATTTTATGTCACTTTGTGTTTTACATCTGCCTAAGCTTCTTCAGTAAGCTTACAGGGAGCTGTCCCTTGTTTATCTTTATGTCCCAGGTGCCTTATACGCAGTAGGAATTTAGTAAAGGTTTATTGAATTGAATTACTGTTCAAGACTCGTAGGGGAATATTGTAATATTAGCTACATCTCTCAATTCAATTTAATAAAGATTTATTAGTGAAGCACCTGTTATGGTCTTAACCTAATAAATTATGTAAGTCCCAGGCCTAGTGCAAAGGGTACTGCAGGAGACACCAAGAAAAAACTGGTCTGATCTCTGCCTATTTATATTCTATTGGGGGGGGAGGGGTAGATACATATGCAACTTGATATTCCACTTCATATTATAATCATTTGTTTACTAATGCATGAGATGGGTACAGAGTACTGGGTAAGTTCTAAAAGAAAGATCATTTCTGGTTAGTGGGATATCAAAGAAGGGTTCTGGGAAGAAAGGCATTTGAATGGAAAGGATGATGAACTTGAACTAAGGCATCCTGGTTTTTTCACTTACTCTCTCTGGCAAGTCACTTAACCTCCCTGAGCCTTAAATTTCTCATCTGTAAAACAGTTTAAAATGTAAAACAGCTAAAAAAAAAATACCCACCTCATTGGACTAAGCTAATGGTCATTATTATTGATATTGTTTTTTCATTAAGAATGGATAAGATTTCAACAATAGAGATGGAAGAGGAGGAGGGAATGATATGAACAAAAGCAAAGAGGTTAAGATCAGGGAAGGGCATGTCTGAGGAACATTGAATAGTACAGCCTAAGAGGAACCTGGAATCTCTGGAGGGGAGAAATGTGAGATAAACTCTTGGAGAATTTTCAAGTTACTATTATTGAAAAGAGAAGACATGTTTCAAGTAAAAAAAAATTTTTTTAACCTCCTTCAATGTATAAGGCAAAGTCCAAGATACCAGAGTACAGAGGTGGAAAGTGGCAGAGCCCCTGCTCCTAAAAGAAGTATACAGTCCACTGAGAAATGGACTCATGTGGTGTAGATAGATAATTCAAGACGGAAGGTGAGGTGACAATGGAGAGGTCACTTTCTACTGGGGGAGCCAGGCAGCGTTACCTGAGCAAGACCTTAAAACAAGGCTGCTATATGCTAACAGCCAATGGTGGGACATGATACCTAAGGGGATGAGATTATTTCATTCTTTGAAGGTCTCCCTTGTTATGTGCTATATGATCTGGTATAGACCATACAGACGGTTAGCAGCTCAAAAGAGAAACACAAACCTATCCAGCTAAGACTTCATAAAAGAGTCAAGGCCTGAGAGAAGGCTTCAAAGCAAGTAATATTTGGAAACATCGAAAGGGCCTTTTGGTACTGGAAAGCACATGAATGCAGGTTCAGGGGAGGGTGAATGTGTGAAGACTAGGAGGACTGAAGAGGGAAAAGAAGAGTCTGGTTGTAGTCTGAACCTTCCTTCTCATTTTATTCAAAGATACTTTATTTTCCCAATCACATGTAATAACAATTTTCAACATACATTTCCTGAAATTATAAGGTCCAAATTGTCTTCCCCTCTCTCTCTTCCCTTCCTCCTCTCAGAGATGATAAGTAATTTGTCCTTCTCACTTTAGAGGCTCCAGGAAGCTGAGCACTTCAGCAGGCAGGCAGCCCAAGCAGCCCGGGACCTCACCCGAGCGGAGGCAGAGATCGAGCTACTGCAGAACCTCCTGAGGCAGAAAGAGAAGCAAGTAAGTGCATTTCGTTTGTTTGTTCCTTCATTTATTCAGTACTTGCTCTGTGCAGTATTTATTGTGTCTACAATATGCAAGGCACTATCCAGGCACTGGGAAATGGACAGAGATCAGTCAAACAGGATTCCTGCCCTCAAAGACTCAATCTAGAACAGTGGTTCCCAAACTTTTTTGGCCTACCACCCCCTTTCCAGAAAAAATATTACTTAGCCCCCTGGAAATTAATTTTTTTTTAAATTTTAATAGCAATTAATAGGAAAGATAAATGCACCTGTGGCTATCACCACCTCCCTGGATCACTGCAGCACCCACCGGGGGTGGTAGCACCCACTTTGGGAATCACTGGTCTAGAAGATTGAGGACATAAACATCAATATGTGCCAAATAAAACATAATAATATTATGAGAGGTACAAAGTTTTATTTTAATTTTAAGGAAGGAGAGATCCTCCTATTTGGGGTGGAACATTTAAGTGGGGCCTTGAAGAAAAGATAAGAGTTCATCAAATAGAGATGGAGAGAGAAACAGCTTCCAAAGTGAGGGAAAAAATACAAATAAAAGATACCAAGTCCAGAAAGTGTGTATCCTGCAGTCTTTTCTTATTAGAATTATATTAATATGGCCTCTGATATCCTGGAACCAAATTACTGTGATAGACACCTCAAGGGGTTTTGTTGTACAACTTAATATGAAGTAGTATGAGATATGGACTAAAATTTCTGGGTAAAAATGATAACATATTTCTATGGGGTTTTAAGGTTTACAGAGTGCTTTTTGGAGAACACAGGATTGTCCTTTACTTTGTAGTCAGAGAAGCAAGGCTTAGGAGGTGAAGTGACTTGCCACTAGTTATACAGGTAGGAGATGATGAACCTAAGAGTCATAGAAAGGTCCAGCATCCCCTTTATCATATTATGCTATATATATATAGTGAAATTTTCTGGAATATGGTAAGTAAAGTACTTTGAAGAGAAACTTAATTGAAATCCTTGATATTTTTGTCTCAACAGTTTCAAATTGAAATGGAGAAAGTAGATACAGGTGCCTTTGGATCAAAATCCCAAATGCTAGAAATTGAGCAATTGAATGAGATATTGAAAAGACAAAGGACAGAAATTGAAAGGCTGTGGAGTTTACTTGATCAGACTGGGTCTGGTAAGGTATTTTAGTATGATTTCTTCCCCCATTTATATATCAGTGACTTCTTTTTGTTATTCTGTTTCATGTAGATCTTCCTTTTCTAAAGTTAAATTGTTTTACCTTCTTCAGAAAGTTCTTTCATTAGCTATTATACATAAATTTAGTTGATATTTTCCTCAGATATGCAGCTTCTACAAAAGTCCTTTTCTGATTCTTCCTCCTACCATGAAGGTGACCCTGAGTTTCTTGAAGCTTTTACTACATATTAGAAGCTCTGACAGGTCCTATCAGGTTGGGAAGGTTTCTTATATGGACCTGGTGATTTATTGTATGTCTGTCATTCAATTGCTGCCCTGGTGAAGATAAGAGGCTTATCACCAAAGGGTAAGCCACCAAAGAAAAGATTAATTTATTCAGATATAGTAACATATAGTTAACTAAGGTATGGAGGGATATGGTCTGTTTTGGTGTATAGGGAATACTTATACCTAATGAAGCCATAGATCCTTCAAAGTATAGCCATAAAGATATTAAATAGTATTCAGTCCTGAGAAATTTCAGGATAATAATAATAATAAAATAATAACATATAGGTCTTGATATAAGTATGTCCCCAGCTGACTTCTATAAAACCTGAATGTCACCAGTTATAAAAATTTCAGTCTGAAAGCTTTAAAATATTGCTAAGCTTCATTGAGTAGTACTTTGCAGATATTTTGAAGAAATCTTTATGGTTTTACCCCTACTTATGAAAATGTCATTGTTTTTTTTAGACAGCAAAGGAGAAATAGAAAGTCTGGTGGATGAAATCACAGAGCTCCGACGTACCCTATCCCACCAGAATGATTACATTAGCAGCATAGCAGATCCTTTCAAGAGAAGAGGATATTGGTACTTTATGCCATCATCGTCATCATCAAAAGTATGAGATCTCTTAGGCAGCGGGGCATAGTGACAGGGCAAACCATTACTTTTCTCTGGGAAAGTATCACAGAGTATATGTCCTCTTTCTAAATAGTGGTAAATCAGAGAATACCCTCAGAAAGACTAGGGGTTTCTGTGCAAAAATGTAAAGATAAGATCTTGATATTTTAAATGTATATGGAAAAGAAATGGAAATTTCCCAAGAGAGTTTATTTTTATTACTGTTTGAAATTGTACAACCTAGTGCTTTTCTCACAAGCCTTTGGAGTATTACAGTTATTGTGTTCCTCCCCTTTCACAGATGTAGATTTCATACTTGTATGTCATTGGGGCCCAGAGAAATAAAATGACTTAGCCATATTAACAAAACTAGAGCTGTGTCATAAAGCTAGGATTTGGACCAGTTATTTGACTTCATAGCTAGTTTTTGTTTTAGTTTTTTGGGTTTGGATTTTGTTTTTGTTTGTTTTCTGTTGCACCATGCTGCTTCAAGAAATAGGTAATACTTTTTTTACGAAGTTTTTAAATATTATACCCATTTTATTTTCACAGAATAGCCCAACTAAAATTTGTCCATTGAATTTTTTAATGTATTGAAGCCATCTTAGTTCATGTTTTTGAGTGATGTTATAATTTTTTTAAGTACAGATTAGCTATGTGACCTTGGTTAAGTGATTTCCCTTCAATGAGCCTTGTTTTCCCCCCTTTATAAAACAGAAGACTGGATCTCTTCAGTTTAGAATATAAGCTTCTCTGAGGACAAGAACTACTTTTCATGTTGCCTTTTTTCCCCTTATAACTTGGTGTTAGCCTGCTTTTTGAATTGACTGGAATTCCATGATCTCTGAGATCTCTTCAAGTTGAAATATTCCATATTCTAATATTCTATGTTCTGATATCCTTCCCACCTCTCTAACATTTAATTTAAGGGCTTTTCAAGGTGTAACGATCTATCATTTAGGTCATTCAGATTAGGAGGTACTGAGATTAACTTCAGTATTCCTAAAGATCTTATATTTAATACTTAGATCCTGTTAGCCAAACTCCAGAATTGTATATTAATTTCTAATTTTTTCCCTATGGTGACCATTGGAATTATTTTAATGATTCAAAAGCAGCACTTTCTAGACAGCCTTCTAGAATTCATGAATTAGAAAAATGTGTGTGGGATTTACATAAATGTTATGCTATTCTTAATTGTTTTAGGTTTCCAGTCCCAGGTCTCAGAGTACAAAAGACTCTGGTATTGGCTTAAAATACACATCCTTCAACCCAGTCCGAAAAGAGTGTGGCCATGACAAGCAAATTGAGAAAAAAGATGTCACATCAGGATGTTGGATTTATTCTCCAGTCAGAAGTGGACTACATAAAATCTATTCAAACAAAGGTCAGTTGGATCACAGAAAGCAAATTCACTTTCTAATCTTTGGGGGAGAAATTTTTACATTCCTTTAGCAAAAATGAACAATCAAAGTAACAACTAGAGTGAATAAGGAAAGAAGGAAATAAGCATTTATTAAGTACCTTCTCTATGCCACACACTGAGCTAAGTGCTTTACAAATATTATCTCTTTTGATTTTCAGAACAACCCTGTGAAATAGGTAGTGTTTATTCCTATTTTTCAGTTGAGGAAACTAAATAAAATTAAATCATTAGAATATCTTATTTCAAAAACATAAACCAAAGTATCTAAGAGACAGTGGGATGCATTGTAAAGATCCTGGACAAGGAATTAATTAGGCTGCCTGACCACATCAAATTATTTTAGAAGGGTTTCTTTTGAAGATGGCTTCTATAGTACCTTCCGATTCTGAGATTCTGGGAATCTGGATTCAAGGCCTGGCTCTGACATTTCCTAGCTGTATGATGAAGCAAGTTAGTCATCCATTCTGAGCTTAAGTTTTCTTATTTGTGAAATTGGGATAATAATGTTCACTTTACTTCCCCTCCCAGGCTTTTTATAAGGAAGTACTTGGTAAGTATTAAAGTGCTGTAGAAATACGAATATTTCTACATTCATATTGAATTAAAACTGAGTACTCCATATGAAGGAAGGTATATAGCAACTTATATGTTACAGTGGAAGGATGCCAGGGAAAAGGAATATTCACCTGGCTGGTTGACATTCCCTTGTATTTGACCTTTTCCATCTCCAAGTACGTAGCTAGTAGAAAAATTGCTTCTGTGTGCACTATGAGTGTTGGATTTGGAGTCAGGAAGAAGTAAAAGTGCTTTATAAATATTCTCTTGCTTGAGTCTCACAACAACCCTATGAAATAAGCGCTACTATTTTTTATGAAGAAGAAAACTAAGGTTGAAAAAGATTGTGACCCATAGTCACATAGTTAGCAAGTGGCTGAGGCAGGGTTTTAACCCCTAGATCTTCCCAAACTCCAAGCTAACCACCGTATTCACTGGCTCTTACAGGATTGTTTTGAAGATTAGCTGAGTTAATTTATGAAAAATGCTTAACACATTAGCATGAAAGTACTCTATAAATGGAAGTTCTTTTTAATCTTGGTGCTGAAGGTATATACTTAATTGTATTAATAGATATATAACATGGAAAGGGCGCTAGGTGGCTCAGTGGATAGAGTTCCAGGCCAGTTGGTACTTTATGCCATCATCGTCATCATCAAAAGTATGAGATCTCTTGGGCAGCGGGGCATAGTGACAGGGCAAACCATTACTTTTCTCTGGGAAAGTATCACAGAGTATATGTCCTCTTTCTAAATAGTGGTAAATCAGAGGATACCCTCAGAACGACTAGGGGTTTCTGTGCAAAAATGTAAAGATAAGATCTTGATATTTTAAGTGTATATGGAAAAGAAATGGAAATTTCCCAAGAGAGAGTTTATTTTTATTACTGTTCCCTGAAGATGGGAAATCCTGGATTCAAATTTGACCTCAGACACTTCCTAGCTCTGTGACTGAGCAAATCACTTACCCCAGTTGTCTAACCCTTATTGCTCTTCTGCCTTGAAACTGATAAAGGTTAAAAAAAAAGAGCATTTAGAACAAGGAAGGTGATAGTTCTACTCTCCTGCTTGTCCATGGATGAAGTACAGCATTCATTCATGTGTTTAGCACTTTAGAAGCATCACTGACAAGTGAGAGCTTATCCAGAGAAGTATAACTATGATAGTGAGCAGAGTTGAAAACATCTCATGAGTGTTCCGGGAACTCTAGTTATTTACTTGAAGAACAGAAGACTTAAAAGAGATGTTATTGTAATTTTCAGTTATTGGAACGGAGAGCAATCATGAGAGAGAGGGATTAGATTTACTTTATTTTGCCCTAGAGCACAGGAACTAATAGTACCAATGGATGGAAGTTACAAGGAGTCAAATTTTAGTGCAATATGAGAACTCCCAAATGCTATACCAGTGATGATGACTACCTTGATAGGACTTCACGTAGAAGACTGTATCACTGGAACCTTTTGGAAATGTGGGAAAAGGATTTATATGTCAAATTGGGATTGTACTAAATTGACTTTTAAACCCTTCCAGCTCCAAGATTCTGTGACTTAACTTTTTAAACTGGAGAACACAACTTCATGGCTATTTCATTCCATTTCTTTTTGTAAAGGTGAAGGAAATAGGGAAGAAAATGAATTGGATGATGAAGTGAACATTCCATTTGTACCTCCTCCTGGATCCGTTATTTATACTGTGTGTCCGGATGGAACACCTGTCCCTCAGGGAACTGTGCTGTATGCTTCTCCTCCTCCTGTACCAATCAATGGCAGACCACTTGAACCTGGAACAGTTGTTTATGGGCCCCCCCCTCCTGGAACACACATTGTTTATGGCCCTCCTCCTCCTCACTTTTCTATCCCACTCATTCCAATAGGAGTCCTTCACTGCAATGTACCTGAACATCATAACTTGGTAAGTCAAAAGGATTGATAACAGTACCTACCAGCTTTTCTTAAACTATGTTCTATGAAACCTTGGAATTCTATGAAGCACGCCAAGGGCTTCCAAAAAGAAAAAAAGGCATTACTGAGGACTGGGGACTGGCACATACAGCAAATCCATCTGCTTTGCTGTACATATTGAAAATATATGTGTTCAGCTGATGTAGATTGAGAACTCTCAAAGACTGGCCTAGAAACAATTATTTGATGCTCCCCATAATATAGGATGCACAATTGGTTGTCATTCAGTTTTGGTAGAGAAAATGTAAAATAAATCCATTTCTGTTTATGTTTTTGGTTTCATATAAATATTTTATTAAATGATTTAACATACACTTAACTTACAGAACCAAATAGATAATTAACATACATTTGCAGCTATTAACACTTTTTAGTTCTTACAAGTAATATATCTATAACAACTGATTACTTTCCCATATCCTTTTTCCTTTTCATTGTTCATTCTTCTCTGTATTTGTCTACTTTTTTTTTAAATCCTTGCCTTCTGTCTTAGAAGCGATACAAGTATCAAATCCAAGGCAGGAAAGCAGTAAGGACTAGGAAATTGGGATTAAGTGACTTGCTCAGGGTCACACAGCTAGTGTCTAAGACCAGATTTAAACCCAGGGTCCTCCTGACTCTAGGTCTGGCACTATATCCACTGAGCACATAACTGCCTCTTCGATATACATTTTTTAAAAATGTAATCATAGAAGTGTGAATTCTTCTGACTTTGCTTTCTTCACTAAGTATTACTTCATTTAGTCTTCTCATATTTATATCCCTTATATTTATAATTTTAATAGCATTGTAGGATTCTATTATATTGATAATACAGTAGTTTATTCAGCTATTCACCTGTTGGTGGATGTTTGTTTTCAGTTCTTTGCAATTTCAAATAATTCTGTTACCTGTGTTTTGCAGAAATCTTTACTTTTTTTTAAGGTGTGACAGTTTTAGAATACATTTCTAATAATGGGATTATTGGTTTAAATTTGTATTTGAAATTCTTGTTATGCTAAGAGATTGACCTCTAAAGAGATTCTCCCAATATTCAGTTCCACCTATTTCTCCAAACCATTTAATTTTTTTCTACATTTAGTCATTTTTGCCAATTTGATGGGTGTTTAGTGGTACTTCAAAATTGTTTTAATTTGCATTCCTCTGATTAGTGAGGGAGACATTTTTTCAAGTAACTATTTGAAATATCTATATTTCCTCCCTGATAAGTTATTTCTTGTTTTTTGTAGCAATTTCCTAACCTTCAGAATTGCTGCCTATTGAGGTGAAAACCTCTTTTCCCTATTAATCTACTTCCTCTTTTTTCTTCATTCAGTTAAGCCTTACTCTTCCCTAGTCATTGTTCTCTTCTCTCTTTCTCATTCTCTTCTATTGCACTCACTTAGTCATTTATAAACTTTTCTTTGTCCTAAATCTGTTCTTCTCACAGTCTTTGTAGGAAACACTTCATCTTTGGGCCCCCTTTCCAGGGACTTTTGCTCCTTTTTTGTTCCTCCCATATGCCAGGCCTGAGAGAAAAACCAACATGTTCTTTGCTCCCATTGCTAATTTTAGACTCCAATTTATGTTTACTTTTAGTTATTCTGATATGTAGAATGTGTTGTATGACTGCATTTTTAAAAGTTAGATCCACGTTTAGACCAAAATAGTCTGCATAACAGGTGCCAAGAGAATCGTTGAAATTTTTCATCAGAAATGACGATGAATTAAAGCAGTTCCCTCAAACACTTGTTTAGGAAGGTAAAGGGAAAAACTAAATGTCGTGAAACATCTTGGGGTGAGAACTCTTAAATACAACATTGTCTTTAATACTTAGAGCAAAAAAAAAAATACATCCTTCTTCTAAAACAAATTATAATATTCTTAGAGGGGTCAGAATAAAATTGATCCAAAGCTCTCTTTTTTTAAGCAACACAATTACTTAAGCAGCCTAATTTTTAAAAGATTCAGAGTAGAGTAGGAAAAAAACACTGGATTAGTAAGTAATCAAAACACATGAATGATTATCCTGGCACTACCATTTTAAGACATATGTGTTTGACCTTAGGCAAGTCACTTCTCTGTGAACCTCAGCTTTCCTTCCCTCTCTCATATGAGGGACCTGAAGGAAATAACTTTTAAAATCCCCTCTAAATATTGGTATTCTCAAGGGTTATTTATATTAGTTTTTTATCAAAAGTAAATGGTTCAGCAATAGCATAATTGAAAATCCCTTACTCATTTCTTGCTAAGGCCAAAGACATAAAGGACATATATGCTCAATATTTTTCTGGTTCCCCATAATTAAATTTAGCTATTATAAGGATCACAGTGTTTAGAGGAGAAAGAGACTTTAGAGACCATTTTATTTAATTCCCCTCATTTTACTCAGGGAGTAACTAACATACAAGGAAGTTATGCCCAAAGTATGACCTAGTAAAGCTGGGGTTCAAACCCAGATCCTCATTCCAAATCTAGTACTCTTTCTCCTACACTTTGCCTAACTTTTGAATGGATTGTATTCTGAAAGCTTGCTTATAAGTTAGTTGTTTGAAATTCAAAAAGTGTTTCCCTGGAAACAAAATTATACGTGGTGGCCATGTTTTCACACAAGCTTATTGTTATGAGTTTAACCCATGATTTCCCTTTGGTAATTCTAGGCACCACTTTTAACGTTGTTTTTATGGAGTCATGGGTTCCAAGTTCTACCTTAGAACTTGGGATGGCAGAAACACCCTCCCCTTCTAGTTTATTGCTGTGCTACTATCTGAAAGGACCCCTCCCCCACCATCACAGTATAGCCCCTGACCATACGCAGCAACAAAGGAGTACAGTGTCATTTTTCTACCCCGTGATGGAGAGGTAGAGGCACTGTCTGAAGGAAGTCTCTGGCTAAGGAGTCATGAGGAGAAAGGGAAGAGTCACTTGCCAGTCCAGAGGAAGACAGGAACTCCCCACCAAGGCACATCAAGGAGAGAGCCTCCCACAACATTGCAGCAGACAGAGAACCTCTTTCCCCCGTGGCCGCCATTCCAGGGTAAGGGAAATTATAAATCTGATAATATCCCAGGGTTTGCTTATTTACATAAAAATATTGACCTTGGTGACAAAATATGAGACTCAATCCTCATTACTATTATCCTGTAGTTTTTCAATGCCCTTTTTTTCCCCTTTTGATAAATAAGCAAGTAACTAAAAGTCCAAATGTCATCATTAACAAAACATACAATTAAGCAATCATAACACCACAGATTTCAAATTCTTTGTTTGCTTTGAAATATGTAAATTAACCTTAGCAAAATAACAACAAAAAATTTTATATCCACAGCCCTTTCTGATCATTTTCTTTTATGTACTTTTTTCCAAATTTTATTGTTTTTATACTTAGTTTGTATGTCCTGATTTTTCTTTCTATGCTTTGCATCATTTCATATAACTTCTACAGTTTCCACTTTTTTCTCACACAATTTCACTTAGAATCCTATAATTTTTTTGTTCTACATATATCTTATGCTTTTGCCAGTGGTTTTTTTTTCTCTCATTCTATGATTTATTTCATCAATCCCTCTGCAAATGCAGATCAGAGGCTACACTGCAACTTAGAATCATAGAGAGTAGCCTGGATTACTGAGAAATTAACTGACTTATCCAGAGTCCATGCCACTGAAAAGTCCAGGCAATACTTAGTACCCAGGTGGCACAGTGGATTGAGAGCCAGGCCTAGAGATAGGAAGTCCTAGGTGCAAATCTGGTCTCAGACACTTTCTAGTTGTGTGACCCTAGGCAAGTCACATAACCCCCATTGCTTACCCCTTACCACTCTTCTGCCTTGGAACATGGTATTGATTCCAAGATGGAAGGTAAGAGTTTAAAAATATATATATATATAACCCAGGTGTTTCTCATTCTAAGGCTGGCCCTATAACCATTATACCACAATACCTTTCTTGACCTGATATTTTGGTGAAAAAGGAAAAAATTCAAATAATCTACCATTTTTTTTTGTTTATACTAAAAGAAACCATAGACGGTTTGAGCAATTTTTTTAATGACTTCATTTAATTAAATGGTTGCTTGAGTTATCCTGAGGATAACAAATTGGTCACCTCCAAATATAGATAAGCAGACTATATGCTAAAATAAGATCTCTTGAAAGGAAACAAACAAACAAAAAAACCCCACAAGCTTATGTTAACAAAGACACTGATTATGGGCTGAACACAGGTTTTCTGTAAGCTAGACATGGATAAGTTAGGCTGATGTTCAAACTTATGCATTGGATTATAGGCACTAAGTGAAGGGAAATTCTCTTTTTCTAATTGTTGCTTTTTTCTTCATTTAGGAGAATGAGGTTTCTAGGCTGGAAGACATTGTACACCATGTCAAAACTAAAAGACAGGAAGACAAGGCAGCAAGGCAGCAGACTAAGAGAGAAATGGAAGAACTTCACCAAAATATTGAAGACCTTTTGAATGAGAGAAAAGACTTACAGGAAGAAATGGCAGAAATACATAGGAATCTCCAAAAATACAGCAAACAAAAGTAAGAACATGCATTTAGAGAGACAACATGACTTGGAAGGGCACTGGTTTTCCCAGACCACCCAGGTTGAATCCAGGCTTTGCTTTTTTTTTTTTTTTTTAATAACACTTAACACCTGTGACAGTGAGCATACTCTTTCCCTTTTTTTGAGGCTTAGATTTCTCATCTATAAAATGGAGGGAGGGGGCAGCTGGGTAGCTCAGTGGATTGAGAGTCAGGCCTAGAGACGGGAGGTCCTAGGTTCAAATCTGGCCTCAGACACTTCCCAGCTGTGTGACCCTGGGCAAGTCACTTGACCCCCATTGCCTACCCTTACCACTCTTCCACCTATGAGCCAATACACAGAAGTTAAGGGTTTTAAAAAATAAAATAAAAAATAAAATGGAGGGGAAAAAAATTAATTCCTGCTCCACCTACTTCATAGAATGATTATAAGGTTTAAAAGAAATGACCTGTATCATATTTGTGCTGCAAGGGTCCATGATTTCATCAATGTGGGTACTTCCTTCCTTATAAATCAGTCCCTCTGTACCTCAGTAGATGACTTTTCATTAGTTTCTGTGGCTAAAAAAATTCATTACCTTCAACTAACCTTCTGGAATTAATCTTCCCACATAGCCAGACTAGTCCTCAGACAATATTTCCAGACTCATACTCAAAAAACTCTTTCTGCATGGTAGAACCTCCCACCAGAAATTCTACTCCACCTTAGAGTAGCCATGTCACAATATGGCATCATAAAGGATGTTTATTGAGTTTATAAGACTTTAGCAGGAATTTATATAAAGTGTTATATTACATTTTGACTATTAGTACTGTATGAGTAGAAATTAGTTTAAAATACCAGGCCTAGAGTCGGGAGAACTGACCTCAAATACTTCCTAACTTTTGACCCTGGGCAAGTCACTTTACCCCATTTGCCCTAGCCCCTGCTGCTCTTCTGTCTTAAAAGTGATACTAAGACAGAAGAGTTGAAAAAAAGACAGACAGACAGACAGACAGAAAGAAGGAAAGAAATCAGTGCAGCTAGTTAAAGGGAAATGCATTTTGTAATGTTATCTTAAATTCAGATTATTATAATTTAGCTCATTAAAACTCTATCCTTTTAGTCAATAATCTCTCATTGGGATAGAAATTTTATTTGGTAATTACCTAGAAGTCATGAGGTCATAGGAAGCAATCATTAATTGCTGCAGAGGAGAACTTTGAGATCCCCAATTTTAGACCAGATGAAACTGAGGTCCATAGAGGAGAAGTGATGTATATGTTTCAGTTTCAGTGAACATCTAGTAAATAGTAGACCTGAAATTTGAATCAGGTCCTTGGACTCAAAATGCAGTGTTGTCATTGTTTCCTCAGTTCCCAAGTCCCATCAGTTCTATGAGACAGCCATCTTTTTAAAGAATTTGAAACTTCCCTGGTTTCCAAAATAAGAAGTAACTCAGATAGGACTCAATTTACCACTGTGTCCAAGGTTCATAGCTAATACTTAAAAAAAAAATTGATTACTCTTGTTTTACTATCAAGCATTCCTGTATGTGTCCCTTTCATCTCCACCACTTTGACAAGTAAGCTTTCCATTGTGACAAAAAATAAATAGTTGGGTAAAACCAACTGACACCTTGACTGTATCTGACAGTATGCAGCATACCATATTCATAATCCCCCATCTTTTCATTGGAAAAAATGGAGGCTTATTTACTCTTTTATTTGAGGAGCAAAATTGAATATCTTACTCATTCAGCATTGTTTCTTTTTAAATTGCTCTTGTGATTATATTGCATTTTCTTATTTCTGCTCACTTCAAATCTGTATTGGTTTATATATATTTTCCCATTCTCTAAATTCTTTATATTCATCCTTTCTTACAGTGTGATAACATGCCATTATATTCATGTGCCACAATTTGTTGAGTCCTTCTCTAGTTGATGGAACAAACCCATTTTGTTTCTAGTTCTTTGTTAAAGAATACAATAAGTAATGCTATGAAAATTTTAGCTTTTATGGGATCTTTCTGTCTGTGACCTTCTTGGGGGATATTTGTCTAGCAGCAGAATCTCTGGATCAAAAGATATGAACAGTTAATGACTTCTCTTAGGTAACTTCAAATAGTTTTCCAGTGCCACTTCATAGCCTGACCAAGAATATATTAGTGTATCTATCATCCTACATTCTCTTCAATATTTGTCATTTCAATTTTTTCCCATCTTTGTCATTGTATAAGAGACAAAATCTGAATTGTTTTAATTTTCAATTTCTTTTATTCATGAATTGGAGCATTCTTGAGAACTGTTCACATACTTCGACCATCTTTAAATCTTAGTCTTTGCATTAATCACCTTATATCTGGGATGTTAGACATCAAAAATATTTTAGCAAATTTTTATTTGATAGTTCACTTATCAACTGCATTCATATCCCATTTGAACAAAAAGTTCTCAAATTCATGTAATCCAAATTATTTGAATTTTTGTGATCATCTCTACTCTCTATTTCATTAAGAATTTTTCTGTTAAAGAGCATTCCTTTCACTTTACTCAAAAAAAATTTTTTTTATGATGCTGGCATATAGGTCACGTGTCCTAACTTATTGTGGCATATGGTGTAAAATGCTGGTCTAATTCTATTTTTATCAAACTGTTTTCATTTTCCTAGCAATTCTTGTTAAATAAGGAGTCTTTCCCTAAGTAGTTTTTGTTCTTAGGTGTATCGAACATTGAGCCATTAAATTTAGTTTCTGATTTCTGTTTTTCTTATCTGTTCTAATGAACTAATTTCATTTTTTAAACCAGTACCACTTTATGGTTCTGCTTTATAAAGTAATTTGCTACCTGGAAGTATTCCTTCTTCATTCCTACTTTTAATTAAATTTTATTTTTGAAAACCCTTACCTTCTAGCTTAGAATCAATACTGTGTTTTGGTTCTCAGGTAGAAGAGTGGTAAGGGCTAGGCAATGAAGGTTAAGTGAATTGCCCAGAGTCACACAGATAGGAAATATATGAGGCCAGATTTGAACCCAGGACTTTCCATCTCCAGTCTTGAACTTTATCCACTGAACCACCTACCTGCCCCCTTCACTCCAACTTTTAAAAAATTTTTTTTCCTTAAGAAGATAGATTTTTGTACTTTCAAATAAATTTTGCTTTGTCTGCCTTTAAAGTAACAATTGTTATAATACTGTCTGAACTTTAATTTAACTATGATTGTCTTCTCTATTGTATTAGTACAGCTCAACCATGAACAGTGACTATTCTCCAATTATTTAAGTCTTTACTTATTTCTTTTGAGGGATTTTATGGAAGGACGTGGTGACAATGTCATTACTGAACTAGGAAGAGATGCATCATGCAAACACCACATCCAGATTATAGATGAAATTACGTGCATTGAGTCAACTCTTCTGAAACGTCGGGCAGAGCTTAGAGAAGCAGATCGACTCCTAGCTGAGGCTGAAACAGAACTTACCAACACAAAAGAGAAAGTATGTCCTTGCCTTGCTTCTAGTGCTTGAATAGTTTAAGCCAAACTCTTGGCATTTTGAAGATTCCAAAGGCTGATTTATTTGCTTCATTTATTTTACTGCACTTCAGCTATGTTACATATGATTAGTAATGGAACTGAAGACATTTTGGCCCTTCCCTTCCTGAATGTTTTATGTTCATTATCATCATCATTATCATTATCATTTTTATTGTAAGGCATATATTTATATGTAAGCAGTTTGTCAGATGTCAAAAACTTAACTTTCTAAAAATTTTTAAACCACTTATAAGACTGAATCCCTGTAGTAGAAAAGCAAAGGTACGGTCTCTGTTCTCGAGGAGCTCACATTCTTAAGAGGCAGACAATGTGAAAATAATTGCCTATCATACAAGATATATGGGGTCTTATGGAAGGTAATCTTGATTAGGTTGATAGGAGGAACTTGAAATGAGTTTTGAAGGAAGCTAAAGTTAAGTAGAGTTAAAAGTGATGAGAAAAAACATTCTAGGCAGAGCAGATGTGCAGGGGTGGGAGATGGTATCATGAGTGAAAAACAGAAGAGGTTTATTAGCTAGTAAACACAGTCTTATTTGATTCTTCTTCAGAGAAGGGCTTAGCTTTTCTTGTATATACTTTCAAGATGATTGAGTTCAGTTGTAATATTACTACAAATAGCCCTATAGGTTTTCTGTTTCTTTAAAAACTCTTACTCTCTGTCTTAGAACTGATACTTAGTATTGATTCCAAGGCAGAAAACTGGTAAGGGGGGGGCTAGGCAATTGGAGTTAAGTGACTTGCTCAGGATCACACAGCTAGGCAGTGTCTGTGGTCAAATTTGAATCCAGGGCCCTCCCATCTGTAAGCTTGGCTTTCTGAGTCATTTAAAATTGCCCCTAATAGCCCTACATTTAAAGGTAATGATTTCAAAAGAAGGTAATGTAATTAACATCTTTAAAGAATCTCACTTCACTTACTGTCAACATCTGTCTTTCACATGTTGGCCCACTCTTTGCACAAGAATAGTGTGATAGTAGAAAAAACAGTGGATTTCAAGTCAAAAGAATCCTACTTTGACATTAACTAGCTGCAGTTGTGAACAAAACAATTAACATCTCCAGACTTTAGTTTCCTTATTCTGTAAAAAGAGGGAATTAGTGGTCGTGATATTCACCTCCCAGAATCAGCACAAGGATCGAGTGAGATAAAGGATATAAGCAGTAAAGAGCTAGAAAAAATTGGGCTGCTTTTTACTATTATAAGAAGTATTTTTATTAAATGTCTTTTAAAATAAATGCCTTTTTAAATCATTTTTACAAGATTATTTGGGGGGTGGGGGGCCCAAGTAGGTAGCACAATGGATAAAGAACCAGACCTGGAGTCAGGAGGACTTAGGTTCGCATGTGGCCTCAGATACTTCCTAGCTGTGTGACCCTGGGCAAGTTACTTAATTCCCATTGCCTAGCTCTCACTGCTCTTCTGCCTTGGAACCAATACTTAGTATCAATAAGATAGAAGGTAAATGTTTAAAAAAGGATTATGGATCTAAAATTAGAAGGGATCTTAAAAGATTATCTAGTCTATCCCTTCTATTTTACAGATGAGGAAACTGAGACCCCTGGAGTTTCTGTGACTTGCCTGTGGTAACAGATTCTGATATATGTGGAATTTTAACTTAGGTCTTCCTGTCTTTTACTGAGTAGTAATTAAGTTTTCCTTGAAGCAAGAGATTTTAGAGGGAAGCAGTGTGGTGATATGGGAACTTTGCTTGATCTGGAATCAAAAAGCCTTGGTTTAAATCCCTATCCACTAGTTACTACCTGGATGATCATGGTCAAGTCATTTTATTCCTTGGGCCCTCGGTTCCTTATTTTTCAAATGAGGTAGTTGAATAAGGTGACCTAAGGTCCTCTTCAGCTCTAATTCTGAATCTTAAGTCCCAACTCCACTACTTACATGGGCAAATCATCCACAACCCGGAGCCTCCATTTTTTTCTTCTAAAATAGGAATAAGGACTCTTGCACCATTTTCCTCTCTAGATTAATTGTTTTTTTTAAAACATCACCTTCCATCTTGGAGTCAATACTGTATATTGGTTCCAAGGCAGAAGAGTGGTAAGGGCTAGGCAATGGGGATTAAGTGACTTGCCCAGGGTCACACAGCTGGGAAGTGTTTGAGGCCAGATTTGAACCCAGGACCTCCCTATCTCTAGGCCTGGCTCTCAATCCACTGAGCTACCCAGCTGCCCCCTCTAGATTAATTGTTGAAAGGTTCAATAAGATAATAAATGAGAAAATATTTTGAAATTAAAAAGACTGTTTTAGAAACAAATTATATAAAATACCTACTATGTATACAGAGCTGAAACAAATACAAAACTGAGTAAGACCTTGCCCCTGCCATCCTCTATCATGGAGATTACCAACTGATAGGAGAGGCCTAATATAGGCACATAATCAACACCAGCACCCCACCCCACCCTTTGGCAAGAAAAAATCTCATTGTTCATTTTGTTAACTATATCTCATACTGATATATCATTCTATAGTTTACAACACACTTTGTAATAAATCTTGTGAGAAAAGTTACATTGATTTACTTTTTTTTTAACCCTTATCTTCAGTCTTAGAATTGATGCAACTGTTGATTCCAGGGCAGAAGAAGGGTAAGGATTAGGCAATCAGGGTAAATTGAATTGCTCAGGGTCACACAGCTAGGAAGTGTCTGAGATCAAATTTCAACCCAGTTCCTATCCACTGAGCCATCTTGCTGCCCCTTTGATTTACTTTGAAAGATCCTTTATTTGTTTTATTCACTCCCTGAAATGTAGTCTGTCTTGGTGGATAGAGGTGGTCTGAGAGTCAGGAATAACTGGTCCAAGCCCTCCTCTCATATCATTGGCTCTGTAGTCTGGCATTACTTTTAGCTTCTCAGTGCCCCTGGGCAACTCCCTAATTTCAGATCTCAGCATAGTCCAGGGACCCCTAAGGATCCAAAATTATTTTCATAATTATACTAAGATATACTAAGATGTTTTTGTTTCTAACATGGTAAATATTGATAGATAATAATCCATATTGGAGGTCCATGATAATTTTTAGGTAGGTGAAAAGGTCCTGAGACCAAAAAGTTTGAAAACTGTTCTCAGCATTGCAAATTGCAAACCAAGAGCCAGTCTTCATTGGTAGTAGGAGTTTTCCTCACTGGGAGAGCCAGTGAAATCATATGTCAAGCCAAAATAAAAAGCGCCTCATGACTCTTCCACATTTTTAGTGTCTGTTTTCATGAATGACTAAAACAATTCGTGTGTAACGACCTGCTGATGAGTCAGCTTTTGCCAGTTTGGTAGTAGGATCTGCCTGGATGTGTGTTCCTTTAGCCTTGGCTATAGGTACTCTGGCTCATTTCAGGAGAGCTTTATTATTAAGTAAGTAGTAAACTCACCTCATTATTTTTACCATTTTACAGGTGAAGTGACTTCCTCATAGACTCACAGCTAATAAATGTCAGAAAAGGGACAGCTGGGTGACTCAGTGGATAGCGAGCCAGGCCTGGAGTCAGGAGGTCCTGGATTCCAGTGTGGCCTGAGATACTTTTTAGTTGTGTGATCCTGAGCAAGTCACTTGACCCCAATTGCCTAGCCCTTGCTGCTCTTCTGCCTTGGAACCAATACTTAGTGTCAGTTCTAAGACAGAAGAGTAAGAGTTTTTTAAAAAATGACAGAGAAAGACTCAAAATCTCTTGCCTTCCATGCTGTTTCTGCTCTTTCAGTTTGCCCCTGGTTATTTACGTAGCATCCATGATCCAGTAAAGAGTGCCCAAAGAGTTGGGTAATCATTTCTGTGCCACTTAACTGGGTTGTTTTAATGACAGTTTCTTTTCTAGACCAAAGATACTATTCAGAGGTACAGGGAAGTCAAGACACACTTGTCATGGGCAGAGCTGGATGCAAAAGAGCTAGAACGCAGAGCCCAGGAAACAGCTATCAATCTAATGAAAGCAGATAAGCAGCTAAGGTATTTTTGAATTACTAAAGCCAATATTTATGGGGTCAAATGAATGAAAACAATTTGGTTCCAGGCAATATCATGCTGTTGGATGATCAGATAATACTATGATATGCTTTCAAAAAAGAGACAAAATTCAGTTTAACAAATACTTATTGACACTTGAATACATTTTAAGTGCTTATTATTTACTAGGCCCTGAAGATATATAAAAACAATGTAGTCTTACCTCCAAGTTAACAGATATTAATGTATTCTAGATCACTTAAGGTTGATGGAAAGGACTTCAAGCAGAACGTGCCAGAACAGCAAGAAATCTTGAAAGACCCTGATTTCTACTCTTTAAGTCATAAAGTAGAAAAATTGATTGAAGGGTGAGTAAACCAGCATTCCCAACATTAAGTATCTTCCATATTCACATGGAGGATAGGAAGTGATCTATTTTACCTATAGTTTATAGTCCCTGGGACAGAGTAGAAAATAGAACCAGGATATTAGGACGATGAATCACTTAGCTATTTCAGAATACCGGGCAAGCTTTAATGGTCATTGAATTTTATAGACTTCAAAAACTGCAGATGGACCCAGAAGTTCCTCAAGGTTGTAACAAAGATCATCATCAGGGCATCGGTGGGCCTGAAAATCTTCATACTAAAAGAGCTGAGCTAGAAAAGGTGAAGAGTCAGGTATGGCATTGATTTTAAACTTTACTTTAGAAATAGTATCTTTACTGTTCTGAAACCTATAAGCACAGGACTTGAAGGCAGACCACCCAGTCAAGCTTTGTTTGTGCCAAGTCACTCTACCTTTCTGAGCCACGATTTTCCTCATCCATAAAATAAGAAAAATAATGAAAAATAATACTTGTGCATAATAATATTTCACAGGTCTGTTGGGAAAGGGTTTTGTGAATAGCACTGTGGAAATGGCAGTTATTAATTATGTTATTAGACATCTCTGCTACATGTATTTGCTTTTTTGTTTAAAACCCATTACCTTCCATCTTAGAATCAAAACAAGTTCTAAAATGGAAGAACAGTAAAGGGCTAGGCAGTGGGGGTTAAGTGACTTGCCCAGGGTCACAGAGCTAGAAAGTGTTTGAGGCCAGATTTGAACCTAAGATCTCCCATCTCTAGGCCTGACTCTTCATTCTCTGAACCACCTAGTTGCCCCCCCCCTCACTAATCTGAAATATATTTGTGCTTAGCCAATGTAACAGCATTACACAACAAAAGTTAGGAGCTGAATAATGATGGATATGTTTTTCCTTTTTAATATATGACAGACTTCAGAACACTCATCTTTTGAAAGGCCCATCTCTAAAGGGAATACAGGTCAGATGATAATATATGTCAGGCCACATTTTAATAGAGGTAAAGTTGCAACAACTATAAAGAGCAATCAAAGCAGTAGATGTAGGAGGGGGAAGGGCAGGACATACTTAGTGTAGTCAAAAATGCTACAGCTATTTGGACACCTTAGACGAGAGATCATTCCAAATGGATCCTTTAATTCAAAGAATATCAGGGATTTTGTCTGAGGTTGCAAAGTTCATCTGGGCATCACTGAGCCTTACCTGGCTCCCAATCCATTGTTCCTTCCACTCTGCCAGACTAACTTCCCCCATTTCCCTTGGTGATTTTGAAGAATTTAATGTGTTTCTTGTATGTCTCTGAGCTATGGGTTTCTTCCTTCTAACCAAGCTACATAGATTATTACCCAGACACAAGGTACCTGGTTCTTGGGGCAGCAGTGAGATCCATTAAGGGCTTAGTGTCTACCTCAGTTCTCTGTACCTAAGTGTGATGGTCCTGCCAAAAGAAGTTAAATTTGCCAACCTCTATTTTGGATGTTAAATGCCTTTACTCCTTTCTTCCCTTGTAGATAGCAGCCCAGCAGCAGGAGATGTTGGTCTTGGATGTACATTTAACTCGTAAGAAGGAAGAGCTACATATGCTGCAAGTAAATGTGAGCAAGGCAAAAACTGATCTCCAAGAAGCCTTCAACTTGAGAGAAACAGAAATGACAGAGAAACGGAATCAACTTAGGGTAAGTTTTTAGAAGCATCTTTTTGCGGTTTTCTTCTATGAATCACAGTGCCATGCAATTAATTTATTTTAGGTATTTTCATATTTGTCTCTCTTTAAATTGCATGGTATAGAATCCTAGAGTTTCAACTCATTCAAAATGTGTTCAGCCAGACTATTCTATTACCTCCATCCTCGAGACCTCTATTTCCTCATCTGCAAGATCCATCTTTAACATTTTGTGCCATGTTTTGACTGGCCCTTTTTAGCTTGTTCAAGCCACACACGATGAATAAATGGCCCATGTCATTACAAAACTCTGTCCTTTTCTTGATTTCCATAATAATAAGTTGATATTAAATTATACCACTAAAGCCTATTCTTCTCACTATCCCCCCCCCCCCCCCCCTCCATTCCAAACCTGCCCATGGGAGCTGAATTCTTCCCCCTCCTATATCTCAGAATCCTTTGTTAGGAACGCTCCTTTGCATTTACAATTCCAGTTTGTTCTTTATTAACTTGATATTTGTCATCCTTTCTTCCCACTATTTCTTTCCCCTATACACATACAATATTAGATAATAAACTCCCTATACATATACAATATTAGATAATAAACTCCATGAAAGTAAGGACTGTGTCTTATTCATCTTTTTTCCTTTTTAAATATTAAATTAAAATTTAAATTCTAAATACTTAAATTTTACTTTCTTATTAAAATACAGTTTACAGCATCTTTTTTTTAATATCATCAGAATTTCTTCCAGTATCTTCACCCCTCCCAGATAGACATCATACATAACAGATATTAAAAAAAAAAGAAGTCTTAAAAAATTACTTAAACCAATCAATACATCAAAAAAAAAAGTGAAAAATACATTCCATTTCCCACAGCTGTCTATCTCCTATTACTGCAAAGGAATAGGATGGCGATATCTTCTCATCTTTCTTCTTTATGACCATGTTTATTCTTTTGCACATGTACTTTTTAAGAATAAGTTTTTATTGACATTTTCTGTTTTTTATAGCACCATAATTATCCCAAGTATCACTTTCCTTCCTACTCCCTGAGAGCCATCCCATATGATAAATAAAATTTTTTAGAGAGGAAAAAATATCTGCACAACTGTTCAGTCTTTTGAAAAAGTCCAAAAACACGTGCAATGCGTAACACATGTGGACCTCCCACCTCCCCGAGAAAAAGGGGTAGGTTGGTAAGGGCTTTTCATATTTCTTCATTTGAGTCCTACATGATCTTTATAATTTTTTTTGTTACATTTCTTTTTTCTTGTGTAGTTCTTTCTATTTACATTGTTATAATTACTGTATTTGTTGTTTTCTTGGCTCAGTTGTTATATCATCTAGATCTTTTCTATGCTTCTCTATATGTTGTATCCCATAACATTTCTTACAGCATAGATTCCATTATATTCATGGTCCATAGTTTGTTTTGTCATTCCCCAATTGATGGGCATCTTCTTTGTTTCCAATTCTTTGCTATCAAAAAAAGTATTCCTATAAACATTTTGGAGTATCGAGAGACTTTCTTCTTATTGATGGCCTCCTTCAGATATGAACCTAATAATGAAGTCTCTGGTTCAGAGAGTGTGGACATTTTAATCACTTTATTTGCATTATTCCAAATTGCTTTTCAAAATGGTTGTAACATTTCATAGCTCCACCAACAATATAGTATCAATTTTAAGAAAGTATGGGTTTAAAAAAATAATAATAATACATCATATTCCAAAATAGATAGAGTAGCTCTTTTTTATGATGGCAAAGAACTTGAGAGGCTGTTCATGGATTGAGCAATGGCTGAACAAGTTGTGGTATATGATTGTGATGGAATGCTACTGTGCCCTAAGAAATGATGAGCAGGTTACTTTTTTTTAAACTTGGAAAGACCTACACAAAATAATGAAGAGCAAGATGAGTAATGAGTAAAACCAAGAGAACATTATATAAAGCTACAAAATTAATATTTAAGAATAACTTGTGAATATCCACCTTCAGGAAAGAACTGATAAACAGAAAGATGATATAATTTATATATACTTTTTTTTGTCAAGTATGCCTTCTATGGGGTGGGGAAGAGAGAGGGAGGAGGTGAGATATCTGGGTATTTTAATGTAACCATCAAACAAATTAATTTTTTTAAAGGGAAAAAAAAGAATACATCTCTTGCCCATAATAGTGAGGGGAATATGATTTGTTTTTAAATATTTTATTGTCTGCTCTTTAGTGGTTGTGTATCCACCTCCTTATCCATCTTTGTACACACAAGCAATCTATGATGTAATCTTATCCTTAAAAAATCTGAAAGTATCAAGGAAGAAGGAATAATCTTTGCCCTCAAGAAGTTTACAATATGAGAAAAATGATAAAATTGTAGTGTGCATTTATGAATAGGCCTTACCTTAATGGAACTTCTCATCATAAATCATCTTGTTTTTCTTCTCTCCTCAACTACTTTTGCTACAATGTTTGTGCAGGAAATAAAGTCGCTCTTGGAAGAACTGAATTTTCAGAAAGCAGAATTGAATGTCCAGATAAGCGAAAAGAAAACACAACTCTCACTCACTACACAGGAAATAGGAAAAGAGGAGGAGATCCTTCATGAACTTGTAGGACAAATATCTAGGCATAAAACAGGTACATTTAAATTGCTGTGATCATGGGCAATGTAGTAGAAAGAACAATGGACAGGGAAGCTGAAGAAGTAGGTATAATTGGCTTTCCATTTGTTAGTTTTGTATCCTTGGGTGTTGGCACTTTGCCTCTTTGGACTCATTAACAAAAATCCAATTCTAACATTTTGTGATCAATGTCCTAAATATCTGTGTTCTAATCTTCCATATTCCAGTTCTATCATTCTTTGTTCTAAGGCCCCTTCCAGCTAAACATTCTCTAATTTTGTGATTGTGGTCTAACATTCTCTAATCCATATTGTTCTTTGCCTTGTTTCTGGATATAGAGATGAAAAATTTCATGGACAAGTTGCAGCATGAAAACAACGAGTTGCAATTCCTTAAAATGCAACGTAACCAAAAAGTGACTGAACTAGAGAAGACACATATGGAGTTGGTACAGGTAAAAAACAAGAAACAAAAACTCTGGTTGAGCTGCCCTCTGAAAACTTCAGCCCTTTGGCTCCTTTGAGTCATCTAATGTTCTGTATCCTCTTCTTTAGGAGAAGTTGGAATTGGAGAAAGTGCAGCGCACTGCCCAGCGCCAGAGAGAGGAAGTTGAGTGGCAGAGACAGCTTCTGGAAAAGGAGAAACAAGAAATCAGTCAGCTGACATCAGAAGTAACCACCTTGCAAGCCAATGTGGAAGCTTTGAATGAGGAAAAGGAAGATCTTGAAGAGAGCTGTGAAAGTTTGGAGAAAAAGTTGGAGCAAGCCAAAAGGTGAGAGAAGGAATGATGAGAAAATCCTGAAGAACATTTCTAGAGTGCTAGGTAATATCCCCAAGTGGGGTAATTTTTTCAATAGACCTCTCCTGACACTGCCATATGGCTACCCTCGGGATGATTTGGTATCTATGTAACTTTATAAGGTTTCTGTTTAGTGAACCTTTTTCAAGGCTGTCTGATAAAATGGTAATAATAGTGGTAACAGCAATAACAATGATATTAATAACAACAGTAGAAGTAATAGCTGCTCTTTATATAGCATTTTAAAGTATAGAAAGTCCTTTACAAATCTTATCTCACACCTCAGGGAAGGCAGGTACAATTGTTATCTTCATTTTACAGAAGAGGAAATTGAAAATCTGTCAACTGAGATTGATAGAAGTTGAGTAATTTACTCTGGGACACACAGCTAGTAAGTGTCTGAGACCATATTTGAACTCAGCTCTTTCCAACTCCAGGTCCAGCACTCTCTCTGCTGTGCCTATCAGACTCAGAGTCAGGAGATAATTTGTTCGATTCTCAACTGTTTACTTAATACTGAAGCAAGTCACTGCACCAGTCTCAGTTGTAGTCTCCTTATGTGTTAAAAGTGATAGTATTTCTTATGATACCATCCTGATAGACTCAGGAATTAAATGAGATTAACCCAGAAATTAACCCAGAAATACTCCAGGAACGTTGTTTCGGTGGTAATTGTTGTTATTCTCTAACCTAAAGAAAGTGTACAATAGAATCACCCTTGGAAAGAAACATTCATAGAATGTTGACTATCAGAACTGGAAGAAAAGAACTTAAGAGATCATCTAATCCAACTCTCCTCATTTCATCGATTAGGAAAACTCAAGTTCCATAGAAGTGAAGGGACTTATAGATTTGTGGCAGAGGAACACTGAGATGTGCCTGTTAGCATCGTGCCCTTCTCACTCTACAGATGCTACTGGAAGGATAGAGGCTCCTCCTCAGCCTCCACAATTGCACATTGATAAAATAATGTTATGTGCAAAATATAGGGAGGTCTTTGTCTTGTTTAATGTTATGTTGTGGCTATTTTTGAGTTTCTCTCTCTCGTTGGTAGAATGTTAGCAGCTACGGAAGATAGCAGCAGACTAGCCACATCTAACTTAGAAAAGATGGAGCTGGATGTCAGGAAACTGCAGCAGGAAGTGGACCAGCTAAACAGAGACAAGCTCTCCTTGCACAAAGATATTGCCAACATGCAGCAACACTTACAAGGTAATCAAGATATGATGAGGGGCTATCTTCAGAGTATTTCAGGCTTGTGTTTTCTAAGAGTCCCAAAAAGGATGTGGTAATCACCAAGAGCTGGTACAGCTTCATCAAAAATGTCATGCCAGATTAATCTCATTTCTCTTTTGGCCTAGTAGATCAGGGACATATTGTACATATACTTGAATTTTATCAAAGCATTTAACAGATTTTCTTGTATTTTTCAAATATACAAAGTGGAGAAATGTTGACTTAACAATAGTATAGTTGGATGAATTCAGAACTTTCTTTTTCCTTTTTTTTTTTTGGGACATGGCTAATGCAGGAATTTGTTTATATAACTCTTCATATTTGTATAGGTTTTGTTTTTCTTGCCTTCTCAATAGGTGGGAGAAGGAATAGAAGATAATTTGGAACTGAAGATAAAATAAAATTGAATTTTTTTAAACAAAAAAATAAAAATAAAATTTTAAAGGCATTTATTTAAATAAATAGGCTTAGGTAAGTGACAATAAATGGACCACTTATTCTAACTAGATTCCGTAGATTCACAATTTAGCACGGAGTAGGTTCTTAATAAATGTTTATTGGTTAATTGAGTGAATCTAGGCAAGGCGAATAATAAAAGGGCTACTAGACCGGGTGTTTTTTCTAGGTATAGCTATCCTAAATAGCCTCACTAAGTATTTCCCATTTCACAAAGTGATAAATTCTTTGTTTCAGAAAAAAGAGAAGAATTAGAGTCCCTAAAAGATGAACTCACTCATGTTCAGGATGAGTTGAAGATGACAGAAGAGGTAAAATTATTAAGAGCATAATAATAGAGTATAAAGGAGCCTTGGCTCCTTTTTTTTATTCTATCAAATCTGAACCATTGAGATAAATGAGTTAATCATTTGCATTTTGCTACTCCTCACCCCTCTTATAATGTACAGAAAATAGACAATAATAACAATTTAACACATAGATTTTATGCTTTACAAAGTACTTTTTACCCACATTTTTTACATGAGTTCCGCCACAAACTATCATCAATGAAGTAGGCAAAGCATAAGGGAGCTGAAGATGGAGAATGGAAGTGACTTGCCTAATCTAATTTGTGGTGGAGCCAGGATTCATGTATCCAAGGCTCTGGATAAGGCATCGAATACATGATGGGGAGTAGCATGAGACAAGACTAGAAAGATACACTGACTATCCCCTACTAGAATGTAAGCTCCTTAGGGCAGAGACTCCTTGGCAGTTTCATTTCTGCCATAGTACCTAACAAAGGGCTCTAGACATGGCAGACACCCAATAAATGTACAATTGAATTAAAATGTCTCCCTTTATAATGTAGTGCACATCACAACATTTTTTACATATGAATTTACATTTATTAATAAGCAGCATATAGATGCTAAAGTCTGAATATTTCATAACGAGAATTAGAATCTCTAAATATGAAGTCGAAGAATGACAGTCATTTCTGTATTATACCTTACCTGCAATTCGTAACCATTTAAAATTACGCAGATAAAGATAAAAGTTGCTAAGATTTATAATTATAGTATTTTTGAAGTACTTTGCTGTTTCCAGAACACTTTTCCTACAGCTCTATGAAAGTAGGTACTCCAAATATTACTTCTGGTTTGAAGTATAAGAAACCGAGGTTCAGCTGTTCAGTAATTTGCTGAAGGTCACACAGCTAGCAAGTTTTGGAGGTGAAAATCGGAACCTTTATCTGCTGGCTTCCAAGTCTACTTGCTGTCTCCATTACATCACACGGCTGGTCTTTTGGGAAAAACAAAACAAAACATTTAGTCTAAATTGAATAGGCAACTTCATAATGAAGGTATTCTGCTTTGGGCAGTTGTATACATAATTAGTTCTAAACTTTTTCTTCACATATAGGATCTGGAAGTGACTTCACAACATCAGACTGACTTGCTGAGTGAGCAAGGCAACCTGAAAGGTAACATCAGTGAACAGATGAAGAAGCTCCACGAATGCCAAGAGCAAGGAGAAAAGAAGCAGTTGCAACTACAAATACTTCAGAGTGAGATTGAAGAACGGAAACAAAGGCTTGCCCAAGAAGAAGGGGTAAATGAGAATTGACAGAGTATAACTATATCACACAAGGACCCAAAGAATCTGTGATTTGATCAGTATAGGGAATTTTCCTTTGCCTATATACTCTGATCAACCAAAGCAGATCCTAACTTAAGCTATGGCTTAGTAAATAAGTCCTAGGACTTGCCAGAGGCACATAGAGGTTAAATGACTCATCCAGAGACATATAGCTAATTGTCAGAGGTCAAAATTTGAGCCAAGTCTTCTTGGCCCACTATTCCAAGTACTATGTCACACTGTCTCTTAGATGTCCTTCACAACAATGTAAAAACTTACCTGAGCAAAAGCTGCTAATAGCTAACTTTACTCCATTACTTACCCCTTGTTTCTAAGAGAACACAAGCTAAAAACACAGATTTTGATGTCATGAAACCTTAGTATCGTTGAATATCAGGAGGTCTTTAATGACATATTCCTGGAATGTATCACTGGCCCTATATTGCTTAACATTTTTATTAGTGACTGGGATGATGGCATGGGTGATATGCTCATCAAACCTGTGAATGAAGGAGAGCTTGGAGTGAGAGCTAACTAATACTTTCACTGAGTGACAAACTCCAAATTCAGAAAGATCTCAGTAGACTGGTAGTGTGGGCTAATAAATGGAGTAAGTCGAAACTTAATGGAGACAAAGTTCTACTCTTGGTTTGAAAAACGTCAAATAAATAGGTGGGTGGCACATGACATCTTGGGTTGAACTAGATGGCATCCATGCTTTCTACTAACTCTTTAAGTTCTATAAGCCTTTTATTTTACTACACCAGGCTTATTAATCTAACATTGTTTGTTTAGTATCTTCATCAAATCCAAACAGAAATAGAAAATGAAGAAGCAAAATTAGAAGCCTGTAAAGCAAAATTGAAAGACCAGCAACAGTTACTGGACTGGGAACTGGCGAGTCAAAAAAGCAAATTGGAACAAGTGATCTCAAAGGTGGCACTGGCAGAGGAGAGAGTCAAGACCCTGGAAGAAGAGGAAAAATGGAGTGCAACCTTGGAGAAGACACTAAACCAAACCAGTAAGTACTACCACATGACTCATACAGGCCTACAGAATGACCAACAAGAGTTATCAGTGTGAGTTTTGAACTATATAAAAGGCGACCAAGACCCTGTTCTAAGATTGACTCAGTGCTATGTTATTAGGTCATAAAATAGTTCCTTTTAAGAAAAAGAACCATGTTGAAGAGGAAGGTTAATCTTGGGACTTTCTGTTAATTTTTTTTTTAATTTTAAACCCTTAACTTCTGTGTATTGACTTATAGGTGGAAGATTGGTAAGGGTAGGCAATGGGGGTGACTTGCCCAGGGTCACACAGCTGGGAAGTGTCTGAGGCCGGATTTGAACCTAGGACCTCCCGTCTCTAGGCCTGGCTCTCAATCCACTGAGCTACCCAGCTGCCCCTGTTAATTTTGTTTTTGCAAATTTTGAGGTCTTGAAATCTTAAAGAGAATATTTAGTCTAACCTGCTCATTTTATAGATAAGGGAAATTAGGGACCAGTGTGACTTGCCCAGGGTCAGAAAAAGCAGCATATGGTAGAATCAAGGTTTGAACTAATGTCCTCTACTCCAAATTTGCTAAGTAAAAAAAAATCCTACATCTACATAATTTTCCCTTTGATGACCCTGGTTTCTTAAAGGCTTTGCCAATGGAGCTTAAACTATTGATGGATTCTGTGAGGTTGAAAAGGCTTTTTGAGTATGGACCATATATACCTCTCATGCAAGGACCATCTTGACTAGAGGTGGGGAAAAAGAATAGGGTTTTTTTTCAATCTTTCTCAGCTACTTTATTTTTTTTTTAAACTCTCACCTTCTGTCTTAGAATCTATACTCTATATTGGTTCCAAGGCAGAAGGGTGGTAAGGGCTAATGGGGGTTAAGTGACTTGCCCAGGGTCACACAGCTAAAAAGTGTCTGAGGCCAGATCTGAACCTAGACCTCCTGCCTGTGGGCCTGGCTCTCAATCCACTGAGCCACCCAGCTGCCCCTCAGTTACTTTAGTAAAACATGGTTTTATACTCACTAAGAACTAACTGACCTAGACTCAGTGAACAGTCTGAGATTTTCAATAAATATTCTAAGGAGGATCTTTTAGAAGGCTGTATATGACATAAATGCAAACAGAATCATCATGTCAGGTTTCCTCTGCTACTTGTAAGTTCCCTTAGTTCTTTGAGACAGAAATATCCTATGCTGCCTAAAATGTCTTCTAGAGATTTCTAGGATGACTCTTTATAGATTAGACATTTTAGACGGAAGATGGCAGGAAAGTAAACGAAGGCAGGTGAACCCATGCAAAGTCTTTGTAGGTCTTCAAAAAGCCCAAGTTAGGGCCTTGGCACACTTTAGATTCATAAAAGATTAGAGCTAGAAAGGACCTTCAAACAGAATAGTAACAACAGCTAACATTTTAGTGTACTGCTTCATGCTAGATGCTTTATCATTATCTCATTTGATACTTACTACAACCCTGAGATGTGGTAAGGGCTAATTATCCCCGCTTTACAGATGAGGAAACTGAGGCAAAGAGAGGTTTAAGTGTCTTGCCCAAGGCTAAGTATGTACCTAGCAAGTATAAGGGCTTCATGTTGCAGGGATTTGGGGAAACTTGGGTTACGTAATCCTTCCTACTCATACTAGATTCCCATGGCTGGCATTAGAGCTATTGGCTAAACCTGCTCAAAAATATTTATTCTAGGACTTCAGCTCTCAGAACGTGAAGAGCAATTACTAAAAAAATCAAGTGAACTCTTAACTCTGCAGCAAGAAATGGACCTCTCCAAGGCTGATATAAGCCGTCTTCAGAGCTGTTTCCGGTTTGAGAAGGAGAAAGCTGAAAAACAAATTATAGGTCTGAAAGAAGCCATCAGGACCCAACGGACCCAAATGGAAAAAGCCCTTCTCGTATGTATAACATTGCCTTGGTTTTCTGGCTTTGGATCCTAGAGCAGCACAGATCAGACTGGGGAATAGCCACATGTGGTATTCTCTCCTCTTTCCTATGGGGAGATGACCATATCAGGCTAGCAGAATAATGACTTGTAGTCACTGAGGCCCACATCAGACTCTAGCCACAGAGGAATCTCATGTGTTCTTGGGGTTAACATAAGGAATTTGCTGTCAAGAACTATGTCTTAGGAATTTAATAATCATAAGGACTTATGATTATTAAATCATAAGATTTAATGCTAGAAAAAGATCTTGGAGATTTTCCAGTCCAGTCCTTAGTTTTGGAGTCAGAAGACCTGGGTTAAAATCCTGCCTCTGGGGATGGCTAGGAGATAAGAGTGCCAGGCTTGGAGTCTGGAGAACTTGGGTTCAAATTTGGCCTTAGACACTTCCTCGCAGTGTGACCCTGGACAAGTCTCTTAGCCCTGATTACCTAGCCTATGCTGCTCTTCTAAGGAGTGAAACTAAGGATTTAAAAAATAAGGAATTGAAGTCAATATCATTTGGTGAAATGCAGTTGTTTTACTTCCTTGGGTTAAATGGAAAAGTAGGAAGGATGAACATGGTCACTAATCATTTTTTTTCCTTCTTGCCACCATGGTTGAAATTCAATTTCCTCCTTTTAGAGAATGAAAACAGGGCTTTTTCAGTAAGCTGATTTGATGAAAGTTCAGAGTAAGCAAGAGTGCTATAGAAATGCTTGTTATCTATCACAGTCACTGAACTCTTCTTACAGGATCAAAAACATGAGAACAGCTGTATGCAGAAGGAAATGACAGCAATCGAGCAAGTTGCACATGATAACCATGAGCAAGCCCGGCGCCTCATGAAGGAGCTCAATAAGATTCAGTTCGAGTATCTGGAAGTCCAGAAACAGGTGGGAGCTCTTCTGTCTGTCCAGCCCATTCTCCTTCTTTCTTTTAAGAGTCCTTCCCTGGTGACCCTTTTACGCTCTCCTTTGTGGTGTAGTCAACTCTGCGCTCCTCTCCCCTACACGATTGTAAGTTCCTGAGAAGCAGGCTGCTTTCCTGCTGGACTATTCACAAATCTTTTTTATCTCTGTAAGTCTCCCTTTCCTCATCTATCAAATAGGATGGTAATTTCATTACCTATGTCAGAGGTGATGCAGGATGTACTCTGTAAACCTTGAAGCACTATGGTGATTCATCTTCATTCCCTTTAGCACCTAGCACATTGCTACGTACTGAATGCCTAATTGAATATATGATGCATAAGATTTACAGTGTTTTCCTCATGATACCCCCAAGAGGTGGGTAATGTATGTATTTTCATCTTCATTTTACCAATAAGGAGCCTAAAACTCAGAAGTGGAGTGACTCGCTCAAGGTCATGAAACAAGTTCACTATTCTTTCCACTATACCACACACAGCTTAATGTAAACCATCTCAGAAGAGCTGACCGAACAAAGTTTAAACAGCTTCCTTACTTAAAACTATCCAACTCTTTTGATTACTGTTTAGCTAAAAAATCAAAAGGATTTGGAACAACGACATAAAGAAATCAGTGAGGCAATGAAGCTACTAAAATATGAAGTGAAAAGTGAACTCAAAACTAGCCTTAAGGATTTCAACCAGTCTCATGCAGAGTCATTTGAAGATCTAGAAACTGTTATTAAAAAAGCAGAAACTCTAGAAAGTGAATTGGAAAGTTTGAAAGAGAACTTCCCGTTTTCCACCAATGAGTGTCAATATTCCTTCGAAGAGAAGCTAAACTTATCCAAAGTTCACATCATGGTAAGCACTTACGACTCTTGCTCCAGATACTTCATCCCTTCTTTGCAGTTATTCCTCTTTGAAACTCCTCTCGGTATCCCCCAGAGCCTGCCCTTTCCCACCTCTGTGCTTCACATTGCTCCCTTTGCTTTAACCATCATTAGATTGCAAGCTCCATGTTAAGGCACAATCCTGCCATATCTTAACTGCCAAGGACCCAGCATAGTGCTCAGCGCACAGTTCTAAGGGGGAACCAGACCTTTGATTTCACCAGTAGAGAGAGCTCTACGTTGGGAAACAATGCAGATGAGCCTTGCTATATGACACAGAAAGGACTTCACAAGATAATTCTAGAAACAGGAATTCTAGACCCCATAGGGAGGAGGGGAGGTAATTTGTCAGTGGACAGATACAGGGAAGTTCGCTTATGGCTACTTTTTCCCTTGACAAAGGATGAGCACTGGCGCGGAGAAGCAATGAGAGAGAAACTACGTCATCGTGAAGACAGACTCAAGGTTGTATTTTTTATGTGAGCCGCTGATATTAAGGTGAAGTATTAGGAGTGTTTAAAACTGAGAGTTCATCCAGCCTCATTTTAGAGATGAGAAAACCAAGGTCCAAAGAGCTTAAGGTCCTCGCCCAAGATCTGAGCTGTGGTAAGAGAAGCCCCCAGCTCCTGCTGTAGGGAAGTATCTTGAGGCACTAAACATATCCAGTAAACCTGGCTTTGGTTCTGGAGTGCTGAGGTACCACATAACATTGGAAACAGCATTAAACCTGCCATGGGATCATCTGATTTAATGATATAGGATGACCTTGGAAAGGACCGGTTTGCAGATGAGGACACTGAAGCCCCAAAGATGAAGCGATGTGACCAGTTACACAGTGTGTAAGTGGCCAAGTGAATATTCTACTCCAGATCTAAAGATTATAGATTTAGAGTTAGAAGAGACCTAAGAAATCATCTAGTCCAAACCCCTTCCTCTCACAGGTAAGGAAACAGGTCTTCTCAGTCCAAATCCTGAGCTTTTTCAACATCAGTCGAGACGTGTGGATTCACATCTTGGATCTACTATGTGCTTGACTCTGGCATCTCCTTTCTCTGAGGCTTTTAAATCACTTGCCCTGCCTAACTTACAGGGTTGTTTTGAGGGGATTATTTTGGCAGCTCTAAAGTGCTATAAAAGTAAGAATTACTGTATCAGGATCAAAATTCTGGGATTCAGAGAGCGAAGGACCTTAGATCATTTGGTCCAAACCATTCATTTTACAGATGAAGAATCTTCCAGTGGCCACTGATTTTAAATGAGTACATTTCTGCTATATAGCATTAGAAGGTAATGTTTAGAATGCATTTGACTGCTCATGTGGACATTCTAACAATTGCAGCAAAACAATTTTCAGGCCCAGCTTCGCTCCTCCATGTCCAGGCAAACAGAGGCCTTAATGAAAGGCAAACAACAAACTGAAGGCACTTTACACAGTTTGAAGAGACAAGTGGATGCTTTAGATGAACTAGTTACCAGTAACACTGCAGATTCTACATTGTTGGCGCCAAGTCTGTCACAACTAGAAATTTCCCTACTTGAAGACTCTCATCTCGCTAAGAACCAGGTAAGAAGCATCACTTCTTTGGATCCACTGGTTCTAACTCTTCATGAATCTTAGGTAGTGGCTGTGGTAAATATTTCAAAAGGTCCCCCAGATATATAATCGATGAGAGATGTTCTTGTTATATCCACTACTTTGCTCAAAATGGTAGTTTTTCCCTGTGCAAACTTCAGAAGGCATACATCCTACTCAAAACTAGTGTCTTTGAACAGGTGCCATGTGAAAAAAACACAATTCTTTTCCTTCCTCCCAGAAGGCAGAACTAATAGCATTTAGGGGTGGAGTTGCAGAAGGGCATATTCAGCTCTCACTGTGGGTGAGGGGTGAGAGGCATCTTTAAAGCTCTCCAAAAGTAAAAGGAATAAGCATTTATTTAGCTCCAGCTATGTGCTTGGCAAAAGCAAACGCTTTTACAAGTATTATCTCAATAAAGAAAAAATTGAGGCACCTCAGGACACTAAAGGTCTTCAAGTGGAAATCTTGGGGATTTTGTCCAAGGGAATGCCTGCTTCTGGCCCAATCTGGAGTGATGTCCTTATAGTTTTTTTCTAAATCTGAAGTTGAGTCAAGATTAGGAGGATGCCACAAATTCCATTGCTACAATCAAATTCTTGGGAGTAGTTTGAAACTCAAACTTTGTTACACTTCACAATGATTCTAACATTTGCAACAGTTTAAGTACTTTTGAAATAGTGGGACGATTCCTGTAACTTTGTTTCTCCATGTCCAAGTGTCTTATAAATGTGAGCTATCACAACAAAATCCTGGCCAATTTTACTAGTTTATTAGTTAAATTTTACTTAAACCATATTTTTCTGTCATTATTATTCAGTTCATCCTTATGCTATTTTATGTGCCCACAGGGAAGGGCCTTGTCACAATGACTTGGCCCCAAGAGACTACTGGGAACACTTTTTGCCTTCCATACCTGAGGAAATGTCTACTACCTCACTAATTTAGCAAGGCAGAGCCCCTCATATCTGACCTTGCTAGAAACCAACTCAGATCCAGGACCCTTCTTCCTAACGATGGCATGTTTTATGTTACAGATACAAAGATTTTTGTAAGACATTTGTACATATGGAAATATCAATGCATAAACTAGAAACAGAGTGTGAAGCTAATGCCACAGGTTTTTATAAACACATCACTCCTTTGAAATACACATTGCAAGGTGTAAATTGAAAGGTCTGTACTGATGTAGCAGAACACCTTGCTGAATTTAAATTCCTCTACATTTGTTAATCTTATCAAGTTTGTGTTTTGCGTGAAATATATTTTCATATAAAAAAGATTAAACAAAGTTGTCTTAAGTGCAATTTTTGTATGGGAAACTCAAACCACTTCTTATATTCAATGAAAGACAGGACCTTAGGTTTAAACTTCAAGACTGTTAAGGGAATATCATCTAATCCAACTCTTTTTTTAGAAGGGGAAACTGACTCAGAGGTTCAGAGGTAAGGCAGACTGCCCAAGATCACTCAGAAAGCGAGTAGCATTGTTATTTCCACTTCTATCTTACTTTCTCAGCCTGGACAGTAAGGAAGCACCTGCTTTTTAAGCCCACTGGAGAATAAGAGGCAACTGACATGACTTTTTACAAATGCACGTGTTTTTAATACTAGCATACTGCCCCATTTCTTGACTTTGGGTATTTTGTGGTATCACAAGCATTAGTGAAAACTTAAGACTAAAATACAACACATGGATAAGTGTTCCAATGTCTGAGAGCCCCTCATGAGGAATCCCAATTCCCCGCACCTGTGTTCATCTCTTTAGCTTCATCCCACCACAAAAAGCAGCTCAGCTTTCTGCTTGCATTTTTCTGATACCACATTTAGCTAGAATTCAGTCACTGAAAAAAATAGATATTCCTTCTGAATTCTTGGTTGCCTCCCAGATGATTTAAGTCTCTTTACTGGTATGGGGGGGAAACATAGTTTTAAGTGCAGCTCCAGATTTGACCCAATAAGCTAGCCCCACTCCCTTGTTTTAAAGATAAAAATACTGACTTGCCCCATGAATACCACCGTCTTTTAGGCCAATACTCTGACTCCTTCCTTTTTCCAAGGCCAGTGCTCCATTACCAGTAATTGGTTGAATTACGGTCAAGCAAAATTAGAAATGAAAAACGCAACATATTGAAGGCTTTTACTCTCCTGTTGGAAGCTGATTATGTTTTAGCTATATAACACCAATCTCTCTAAATATATACTACAGTTACTAAAACCACAAGGTATCACAGTTGCACTATACTAGAGATATGAGCTCATTTGAAAAAGGAAGTTTATAAAATCATACTCTTTTAACATCCATTTGACATTTGTTTTTCAAAAGATCTTAGGTTTGGGATTGCTAGGTGGCTTAATGGAGAGCCAGGCCTAGTGAAGGGAAATCCTGGGTTCAAATTTGACCTCAGATACTTCCTAGCTACGTCGTGACCCTGGACAAGTCACTTCACCCCCATTGACTAGCCCTTATTGATCTTCTGTCTTGGATCTCCAGTATTGATTAAAGACAGGAAAAAAAAAAACCCTAAGGAGCCCCCCTGGAAGTAATCTATTCTAATCCTCATATGTAAAATGAGGAAAACAAAGCCTCCTTGGCCAACTGGAAGCAGTTAAGTGACTTGCTCAAGATCTTTCAGGTAGCACTAAAGCAGAACCAAAGTCTTCAGATTCCAAATCCAAGATTCTTCTGTACCCATTATGTAAAATTCTAGTTCCATGGAAAACATGATTACTTCAGACTACTAATAGACAAGTACTATCTCCACATATGAACAAAAAAAAAATCAAGTTTACTGTATTGAACATGTAATTTATTGTACAATGAAAGTACCTGAACATTGTACCGAAATGTAATTTAACAGAATAGGCAATGAGCACCAGATATAAATTGGAAGCTTCCTCAGTGGTGCTGTAAACAAACTTAAAGCATGGTGTAAAGCAGTGTGCTGAAGTGTGACCTATGTCGTGATTTGCAATTTCTTTCCAACCAAACTCTAAATTTAGTGCCTAGAAATTAGTCAAACAAGACAATTCTACATACTCCCAATTTTGAGCACCTACCTTTAAGAGGGTCTACACATGCAATTAAAAACAGAATCTGGTCCCAAAAGTTTCGGGGTTTGTTGGGTTTTTTTTTTTTGGAGAATATCAGCACTATATGTAAAGTTACATGGAAGAACATTTTCATTGCCATTTCCTCTGTAAGTAATAAAATCTGAACTCCAGAGCTGAAGGACTTGGAAGCAATCTGGTTAAGAATGGCAAATAATGCCATTTCATTATGTTATGAATAGTCTGGCAATCAACAATTTCTGTCAAGCAAAAGCTTGATTGTAGAATGTCTAAATCTTGTAGATCACAAAATAAAGCAACTAATTATAATTTAATCTAGATACAGGTACTTTATTTACAAATATTTAGATTAATAGCATTTTGTTACATCAAATGAAGAGTACAGCAGTCTGAACAAATCCTTCTGTCACAGAAACAATTAAGACCCACTGCAACTAACTTTGGGAGTCTGGGTATCGCACCTAAACAAGCTGTAATCTTTAGATCGTGATTTCTACTTTATATCCCAGTGGGGGGCTTTAGTGTATGTGTGTATGTTTGTGTGCGCACGTACACACACACACACATATACACAAACACACACATATATATTTATATATACCAGTAGGTCATGGTCCCTGGGTGAACCCCTTGTGTGCAACTGTTTCAGCAAAATGGAGCGACTGTATACACCAATCTACATCAGGAATCTTATGTTGTTTTGTTTTGTTTTGTTTTTTTAAAAAAAGACAAAAACAAACAAACAAACAAAAAGGACAGTGCATAAAATTATCCAAATCCTATCATCTGCACATTCCAGTTTTGGCTTTTAACAATGACTATACAATATTCTAGTACCACCATGTTTTTACAACTCTGACAAATAGAGAATTTCACCTTAGTGTCTGCAACAGGGATTTAAAATGTGTACTTGAAACACTGCAGTTTTACTAAATGCATTATTTCTAACAGGCCAAAATTTACCCAGCAGTCTCCAAAAAGTAACTGCATCCCAACTTTCTTTACATAAAACAAATTTTAAATTAGTCCACAGAAGGGAAACACTTGATAGTAGAGAATATCTCTAGAGAAATCCTGACCTATATTTGAAGTAACTAACTTATCTCCTTGAAATACATAGTATTCTCTGAATGGCCAAACTAGCTAGTGTAAAGTTTATCCTGTCAGCACATGCACTGAGAAACACCATTAGAAATACTTTCCCTTTTACAAAACTACTTATGCCAACATGGCATAAAATGGCCCCCAAAGCTTTAAATAAGAGGGATCATATTACTGAAATGATTTCACTGTAGTGTTAAAAATGCACAGTTTAAAATCCCCTAAAAGCAGACCTGCCATTCTGGCTATCCAGTTCAGAAACTGACCACTCCAAAAAGATAAAGGTATAAAAGCTTAAAATGTGCAATAATAAACCCAGCCTTTTTTTTTTCTATACAGTAAGGCAGGAAACGCAGCCCAATAATGCAAAAATGTTTACAAAAGAGAAAAGCAGGTTAGCACATTGTTGATTGCACAAGAACAGGGTTAAGAACAGCAGATATACCGTAGTGCAGAGATGGAACAAAGGCAGCAATCGTTAAGTTCTGATAGTGTTAATCCTTTCCAATCGGGAGCTCTTCCCAGCACAATATCCCCTGCCAGCAAATGAATGCTCCAAAAACTGCCAGGGATAAGGAATCTAAGCCAATATCACTTAGTGAAATGCAGTTGTGTCTATTTCCTTGTGTTAAACGGGAAAGTAGGGGGGATGAACATGGTCACATATAAGTCATACTGTACAAACTGGTATTTTATTATATACTGTTCTAATGCCAGTAATCAATTTATTTTCTTCATTAAAATCATATACACAGAATGTATTTGTTAGTTCAGTTCCTTCAAATTTTATACATATTTATGTTCCATTAACAAAGATAAAGATAAAATGGGGTTGGAAGGAAGAGCTAAAGCTATTGAGCACAAGAAAAAAGATAAATGGATATTTTCCCTGTGCTAGGCTAAGACAGAAGTAAATGTACATACCCCTGCAAGAAAAAAATGGAACACCCACCCAACAGGGAAATTTCTCCAACAAAAAGATGCAGTTACAGAACCCCTTTCCTACTGTCAGAAGTCATTTCACAGCAAATAAACTTATCTGTTATAATGGACATACTTGGAACAGTTAGAAGTGGGGAGAAAGGCTTAAGAGACCATTAAATTAAACCGTCCAAGATAAACAAAGCCCTGCAAAAAAGTGTAAAAATCAGGAGTCCAGCATCAGTGCTCAGTTTAAATCATGTATTGGTGACATATCTATCACAAGGACAATCAAGGGGAAAAAAAACTTCTAGCTTTACCATGCAGGAGAGGTTTATTACTCTACTTGCCTTTGAGGACCTGATTACATCTAAAGTTGTTTAGCAGTTTAGTATTGTGTTAACCTGTTTTCTCAGCAGAGTTTTTAAATCAAACCCAGTAAGATGTACAGAAGACAAGGAGGCAGTAAAAAGTGCTGCTTCCAACAGACAGAGGTGAAGTCAGAAATGGAACTATGGCATCGAGGTCACTAGCAGCCACAGCCTTCTCTCTGAGGTTGGGGTTCACTAGTTAGCCGTCCACCCTGCGGAGCTGAAGGTTTGTGTTGTACCCCAGATTCTGCGGCATTCAGATCCAGGCTTCCATCTTGGATATTCTGATAGATTTTCTTGGCAGCCTCCAGGAATGCATCCTCTACGTTCTCTCCCCTAAGAAGCAATTAACAAAATCAATGGAGGATCGTGTCCTTTACTCCCACCCCTCACCAAAACAAACTGACACACAAAAACAACCCATGTCTAACTTCGCCCTCTTTGAAGACTCTTCTACCTTACCTCAGACAGCGCTTTCTTAGCCCACAACTCAGTAGAAGGGAAAAACACACAAAAAGCATCTTTAAGCAAAAACCAAAGACAGACTAGTTCTTAGAGTAAGAAAAGACCTTAAAGATCATCAACCTCATTTAAAGCTCAAGAAATCTAAAGCTAAGGGAGCCAAAGACAAGAAACAGCTATTAAAGAAACAATAACTGGAATAGAATTTAAATATTCTTATCTTTATAAAACAAGAATTAAGTAGGGATTATATCAGTTAATATGTTCCATTCAACAATTTTTAGCTGTTGGCTACTTCCGTGAAAGGTCACACAGTAGGAAATCCAGCTATACAAGGAAGCAGAAGAAACTTCAGGATACTGTCTCCATTGTCTTCACCCATTATCAATAAGACAGGAACTGTGCTGTTTTTGCAGACAGGGATTTATGCTAATCCTCACCCAACCAGTGGCACATGTTAGGTAGATTCCTGGCTGAGGTAAAAGGCACAAAGCACAGGCTGTGGCCAGGACTGTAAAATTTTTACAGACTTATATGGTGATCAAAACTAACAGCAATCTTTCCTTCCTAAAGTGATGAGAACCAAATAGCATAGAAGAACAATTAGAAAATGAATTGTGCTATGAATTTTAAAGACTAAATATTTCTAAGTCGTGTTTTATACCTTCAATCCAATGTATATGAAAATGCTAAGTGAATATGGATTGCTGGTATCAAATGGAAACAAAGTATGTTATAAAATTCACATCAAAAATCAAGTCAGGGGCAGCTGGATGACTCATTGGATTAAGAACCAGGTTGAGAGACTGGAAGGTTCTAGGTTCAAATCTGGCCTCAGACACTTTCTGGCTGTGTGACCCTGGGCAAATCACTTAACAACCCCCCCACCCCCCCACCCCCAATTGCCTAGCCCTTACCACTCTTCTGCCTTAGAACCAATACAGAGTATTGATTCTGAGGAAGGAGGTAAGGATTGTTTTTTTAAGTCCATTTTTTGAGCTGTAAGTATACATCTTTAAATAAACTTGGCTGAAACACTGAAAATGATACTTACGTTTTTGCACTTGCTTCAAGGAACAATAAGCCTAAAAAATAAAATGAAATTATTAGGGCATTTTAAAATTCTAAAAATAGCTCACATAGGTATTACTCAATTTTCAAGCTAAACTCATCCAATAATTAGTTATTTCCTTACATGTCAACTAAAGGAATTAATATAAATGTATGAAACCAGTAATACCTGTATTGTACATTAGACTATTTTTGTAGGTCCAGTTTATTTGTATTTACTTCATTCCTGACTTCCTGCAGTTTTAGGAACTTCATTAAACGTCAAACAATTTTCAAATCAAATCTGGTATTTTTTCGGACATTTCTCAGTTGTAACTGAGTCGTGCTACCTTAAAAAGAAGAATCTTAAAGGGAACCCACCATTTTCCTCTGCAAATTGTTTGGCTTCTTCATAAGTAACATCTCTCTGTGCTTCCAAATCTGCTTTATTTCCTATGAGAATTATTACCTGGTTAGAGACAAAAAATAAACATACCTTAAAATACAAGTAACTAACAATGCCAACCATGCAAATTATCTGAGACCAATAATATTGGTTATTATAGATTCTGAGTCTGACTTGAAAAGGAACTCTGTTAAAGCTGTACAATGAATGACACCACCTTTCCTAGATCTCTATAGTCCCAATCTAGAGTACATATCTATCTAAAATTCCTTACACTACCTTATGCCCCCATGAATCCTTCATGATCTCTGAATGGCAGACATCTTCCCTTATGAAAGGCTTCTCTCTTTGACCTGTCCCTACAAAAAAAAAAGGACTAAGAAGCAAACACTTGGGAGAATGTTAACGGACTGAGGATACTCTGGAGATGTGAATACCATTTCCTCTGTCTGCAACTGAGGTGGAGAACTGAGTCTAAAATAAACACTCCTTTGGAGAAACTGACAATCGAAACTGAGGAGCAGGAATCTACCAACAACAGGGAATAATAGTGCAAGTCTGCTATAGGGTCATGGAGGAGGAAAGAAGATCCAGACCATTAAGAGCTGGAAAAACCTGGAATCTTGAAGAGATCACCATCTAAGCCAACCCATTCATATTATGATGAATAAAGTGAGGCCCTGAGAGGTTAAATGACTTGCCTAAGGTCACACAGCTAGTAAGTAGCAGAGCCAGGATTCAAATTCAGGTCTTCTGACTCCAAGTTCACTGCATTTTCCACTATACCACATTTAAGGGAAATTGAGAAGAGAAACACAAAAGTTGCCAGGGACAGAGGTATCAGTAAGACTCCTGCCACCCGCACATACCACCCAGTTTCCCAGACAGCCAACTTCCATATTACACTATGGGCCCAGATTTGAGAAGAATAATCAAACATAATTAATCCTTAATAGAAAGGACTGTATAACTGTATTGCATACATATATATCTATTCAGAGTACACTTTAAGCTTCAAAGAGTTAAGAACTTCTGTAGACCAATGGACAAAATTTAAGAACCAAAATAAAAATCACTATTCTACACAAAATACTTTTATAACCCAAGATCCTTTCATAAAATGACTTAAGTGAAAAATTAACAGGAAAAATGATATTTTTAATTCAAGCATTTGTTTTAAACAGATTTAATTGTCTCAATGTGAAGCTCTGAAGTTTGTCATAATGGGCCAGTCTAACTCAAACCTTTCATTTTTACCATGAATACCATCATCAATAGCAAGAACATGTAAAAGCTGAGAAACAAAGGATGAAATACATTTTTCTTTAATGACCTAGCGACAAATTACATGACAATTTTTATTCCTTTTATCGGAAAACAAATTCAGTCATACCACTGAAAAGTTTTGCTTTTGTACATTCACTTAACTTGAATCTGAAATATATTTTACAATAAAATGTCATTCAACTTACAGTATTTGGATTGGTGAGATTCCTTGCATCTGTCAACCAGCTGCTTAGATGGTTATATGTGCTTCTTCTGCAAAAATTAAAGTTGAAAATTTTAATTGCTAACATACAGTTGCCATATAAATAGAGGACAATTCTATAGTTATCATCCAATCAACTATCTATTTAGTTAACTATCTAAAACCACAGCACTACAAAAACACCCAACATTACTACTGTAATCAAGCATCTCTTGAGAAGTAGTTCATTTCAAAGACAAATTTTTCAGTCAAAAGAAAGTGCCATATTTTTTAAAATTAGAAAAATACCCAACAAATTTGTTAATTATTTTTAAGGAATGATTTTATTGCTGCTTTAGCACAATGAGCAAAAGCAATAAATCTTTTTAGATCTGATAGAACAGTAATGTCAAACCTAAAGAGACATTTAATAACTTCCCCCAGGAGATTTTCAATCACAAAATTAATATTCAAAGTTAAATATAAAATATGCCTAGCTAATGTCAGATGAAGGGGAAACAACAATAGTTGTCTTTAAACTGAATTGTTAGAACCCTAAAACAACTATATTATTTTATGCTGATGGCAGAATGTTGACTAAATTTCTAATGTTTTGAGTTCAGAATTTTATTTTAAATTGTATTTTTTCCAATTGCGTGTAAAAACAATATTCTTTTTTTAAAATTTGAGTTCTAAATTCTTTTCTCTCCTTTTCTTTCCCCTTCCCTCCTTGAGAAGGCAAGCAATTTGATTCAGATTTTACATGTTCATTCATGCAAAACATTATTTGTATATTAGTCAAAGAGAAAATGTAGACCAGAAAAAAAAAGACATATGCTCTGATCTGCATTCAGATTCCATCAGTTCTTTGTCTGGAGGTGGATAGCATTCTTTGTCCTAAGTCCCTCAGAATTGTCCTGGATCATTGTATTGCTGATAATAGCTATGTTTGTACAATATTGCTGTTAGTGTATATTGTTCTCTTCATTCTTCAACAGTTCTTATGTATTCCCAGGTTTTTGTGAAGGCATCCTGCTCAACATTTCTTATGGCACAATTAGTATTCCATCACAATCATATACAACTTGTTCCCCATTCCCTGATTTGATAGATATCCTTCTCAATTTCCAATTCTTTGCCACCAAGCTGCTACAAATATTTTTGTACAAATAGCTTCTTTTCCTTTTCTTTGATCTCTTTGGAATACAGACCTAGTAGTTTTACAGCCAGTTCCAAATTACTCTCCAGAATGGTTGGATCAGTTCACATTAAGTTCAGAGTCTATGATAAAAGATTTCCTAGTGTTGGCAAGCCCAATCTTTGTCACTTAGAAAAGAAAAACAAGTGTTTTTGCTGGAAGGAGCTCTTTTTTAATCAATGAAAAAGGATCCACACATTATAAAATTGGCTGATCAAAAAGGTGATGGATTTGGTGTTAATCTCAACAGCTTTTTGAGCAGGGGATGAAGAGCACTGGACTGAGACTTAAGAAATAAGAGTCTACTCCTAGTTCTTCCATTAATTTACCTGTGTGACCTTGGGGCAAGTTGTTCTACCTCTCTTTCTCAGTTTCCTCATCTATAAAACTATGAAAGATAAACTTTTAGATAAACTTAGATAATCTTCAAAAGCCTCTTCTAGCTCTAACATTCTATGATTCTACTCATATTCTAAATGTCAATTAGTTTAACTTGCCAACATTGAGGAAATTTTCTCAAGAATTTTGAACTCAAATATCAAGTATTCTTTTTGTTTACCAGGTAACTAAATTACCTGGAGTATATCCAATCACTGTCCTGTGTTTCTCCTTCAAGGCTTTTTGGGGGGTTGTGAAAAAAAGCCCATTGGTCTGTCAATAAATACTAAGTACCTACTGTATATTGGGCAATGTGCTAAGTGCTGGAGATACAAAGAAAAGTAAAAGACAGTCCCTGCTCCTGAAGAACTCCTAATCTAATGGGGAAGATAACACAAATAGATCCAAATAACTTGCAAAACACAAGATAGGGGGGAAAAATCCCAACCTATAAGTAACAGATATTTTTCCAAAGTTTAGAAGAAATCCATTTCATAAACCAGTAGAATTTTAAAATCAGAGAGGACTCTATAGATCTAATCTCCTAATTTTACATAAGAGAAAACTGAGGCCCAGAGAGTTAAAAATTATTTGAGACCACATGGCCATTTAATGACAAAACCAGTATTAGACTTTGGGGGTCCTGACATCCCCATCCCAAACCTCTCTCCACCAAAACAATCTAGTTTTAACTAGAGCGTTTTTAAACTTTACAAACATATTCTACTTTATAATAGTTAATACTCTGAAATAAAATATACAATTTATTTTGAGCTCTTGCAATCAAAAATTGTTCCGAATAACTTATCCTTTTAGGATGATATAAATGGGACTCACTGCTCTGACCACACTTCCCAGGGAACCCTCTAGGAAATCCAATTGATATGAAAAAAAAAATCAAAATAATATACATCTTCTTAGGGCTTTGTATTTTCCAAAATATAACTGTTAAATGCTCTGGCAAACTAAAAAAAGCCACAGATAGATTGTGGTTGTTACTGCACAGCTTTCCATTATATGAGAAATGTATTTCTGAAAAGCTGATTATAAGTCTAATTTTATAACCATTTACTTAAAAGTACTCTAGAGGTTTTTTTTAGATGGTTACTTCTGGCAAACAAGAAATTCTCTCTGAAATTCATCTTCTTACACCTCACCTATAAAACTGCTATTTGTATGGACTTTACTGTGTCTTCTCTGCTTAGGTGGCTCCCTTTTGGCTATAGGATAAAATGTAAAATTCTACGTTTTCCATTCAAAGCTCTTTACAATCTTAACCTTTCTAGATTAATTTCACATAACTTCCCGATATGAATTAAATTCTCTATTTCAACCAAACTGATCTATTTGCTGTAGTCTATCCTTGACTTCTACAACTGTATACTTCCTCTAATCTGGAATGCTAAACTGCTAGAAAGTCCTACAAGAGACTTTTCCTAATCTCTCAGTTTTTAATGCTTTTCTTACTAATACCACCACTATTACCCCCACTACTACCAAGAACCTACCCCCACCCCAGAAGAAAAATTTAAACTTCTTGATAAAAAGAAGATATTTCATTTTTATCTTTATATTCACAGGGCCTGGGCCATAGCAAGGGTGGAATAAATGTTTATTGCACTGAAACCAATTTGCAATAATGAAAGCAACTCCCTAATGTATCCTGTTTTGCAAGTCTGAACTTTCTTAAAGTGATGCTCAACTTGCAATCGCAAATATTCAGGAAAGCTAGGCTTTGTCCTACAAGGCCTTTCTTCAATATTAAGAGCTTTTAATGGGAAAATTTGTTATTATGGTCACTTGAATATAAAATATGTTGTTAATGGAAGAAAAAATATAAAGTCAAAATAAGTCTAACTATAAAAGACAACCTGAAAGCCAATTTTAGAAAGGCCAATTTTTCCACTGAACTTAACTAAAAAAATTAAGTAGCTCTCTATGTGTGTATTCACTACACTAATATTAAAAAATGATCATCTTTCCTCAAGAAGCTTATAGCCTTTAAAGCCTGATCCTTTGCATCAATCTGAGAGTCAAAAACAACCTATTCCAAGGACTGAAATGTGAAACACAAGAAGAAATGAGTTATTCAGTTCAAAAAATTCAAATTGACAAGAATCTTAGTGCCTAGGCAAAATAGTCGACACTGAAATACAACAATGAACTAGGCATGGTTCCTGCCCTTAAGAAATTTATAACATATAAGGGGGATTAAATATACACAAATATATTGCAAAATAGGAAAAGTATGATAGAAACAGACAAAAGATTATATTTTGGTGGGTTGGAGGAAGGAAAGAGAAAGATATGGGAGTAAATATCATCAGGGCAGATTTCATGGAAAAGAGGTAATATTTGAGCAGAGCCCTAAAGGAGGTATAATATTTAAAGATGAAAAGATGAGGTTAAAAGGACAGGCAAAGCAAACTTATGTCCTGGTCAAGAAACAGCAAATGGTCCTAACCTACTTGCAGTACATGGCTAAATGTAAGGAGATAAGACAGGGGCAGATTAGGGAAGGCCTGCCAATTTTGGACTTTGCTCTGCAATGGGACAGGGATGGATGAATTCAAATTTTCGTCATCTCCTGAGTATGTAGCTTCACTACTGATATATCAATTTTGGAGTTTTATTATTTGATAAAGTATTTGTGAATTCTCAGAGAAAATCATAGTTATATAAGTAATAAAATACCCTCCATAGGCAAATGTAAGAGCTTTTTAATTATCTGCATCACTACAACCTTATATTTCTAAAAGTATATACTTTCAGTTCTAATTTTAACACTAGACAAATGGAATAAAGATTTTTAAAAGCTGAAAAGTGATGAAGTAATTCTGCAGTACTTTCTTGTCTGATTGTCAAGAGAAAAATGCATGCAAAGACTATTTCTGAACTATTACCCAAATTTTATTATTTTTATTTTAATTACATATTATATATAAACCACAAAATAAATTATTTTTTTTTTTGTTGTTGTGCGCACTCAGATTTCTGTGTTTTCAAATCCTAAGAACATATATTTAAATATATTTATATTGGGGCCTTAAAAGGGTGATCCAAACTTCTTATATTTTTATATATCCTTGTTTCCAATCTATACTTTTGGGGAAGGAGAGGGCAGCATTTTGTATGGCTCAAAGAACAAGTTGCATTGTTGTTTTCCCCTCCCGAATCTGGATTGTATTTAAAACAAGAATGTGGCTTATAAATCAGTATTACTTTTCAACTCTTAATTTTTCTTTCAAAAAGATCTCATTTTTCGGGATGTAGTCTAAATTTAAAGCAATACAGCAATACATATTCAAGTTTTGCATTATTTAAATTAAAGGAACAACCAAGAAACCCAAATATCTCACAAAAAGTAGCAAACCAGAAAGACAGATATACCCAAAGTAATTTTACTAAGAAGATGAGATGTCACTTCTTACCTAGTAATATCATAGACCATAAGTGCTCCCGCTGCTCCTCTGTAGTAGCTTCGTGTAACAGCCCTAAATCGCTCCTGTCCTGCTGTGTCCCAAATCTGCAGTTTGATTTTTTGGCCACTAACTTCAATTATTCTTGTACCAAATTCAACACCAATTGTGTGAGGACAATCAGCCATAACTGTCACCAAAGGAGGGGAAAAATATATATGAACTTCTGGTATTCCTACTAAAAATCAAGTCACACAATCATAGAATATTAGAGCTAGAAGAAAACTTTTAGAGACAAACTAGTTAAACTCCCTTATTTTACAGATGAGAAAATTGAGGCCCTGAGAGACAAAATTCTGTCTTAAGTGAAAAATAATTACGAGATCCCCAATTGCAATACTAGTATCTTTTTTTAACCACCTCACAGGTTTTTTTAAAAAGCAGTGCAAGGGGCAGCTGGGTAGCTCAGTGGAGTGAAAGTCAGGCCTAGAGACAGGAGGTCCTAGGTTCAAACCCGGCCTCAGCCACTTCCCAGCTGTGTGACCCTGGGCAAGTCACTTGATCCCCCCCTTGCCCACCCTTACCAATCTTCCACCTATGAGACAATACACCGAAGTACAAGGGTTAAAAAATTAAAATAAAATTAAAATTAAATTAAAAAAAAGCAGTGCAAATATAATTTTCTCTACTTTACAAATGAGCCTAAGGGATTTGCAATTGGTCACATTGCAGTTAAGTTTTTTTTTTTTAAACCCTTGTACTTCAGTGTATTGTCTCATAGGTAGAAGATTGGTAAGGGTGGGCAATGGGGGTCAAGTGACTTGCCCAGGGTCACACAGCTGGGAAGTGGCTGAGGCCGGGTTTGAACCTAGGACCTCCTGTCTCTAGGCCTGGCTCTCACTCCACTGAGCTACCCAGCTGCCCCCTGCAGTTAAGTTTTGAAAGTGACTTGCCTCCAAAAGCCTTTGGACTCCAATTCCAATAATGTTAACATATATAGCACTTTAAAATTTATAAAATGTTTCATATGCATTATCGCATCTAAACCTCACAACCCCATAAGGCAGATAAAAAGTATCATTCTGCAGAAAAAGAAATTAAAGTTCAGAGAGAGGCTGACTTTCCCCTGATTAACAGATTGTAATTGTTGGGCAAGATTTCAATCGAGGTGTTCTGACTCCAAATTCAACATTCCATATCTTACACCACATTGCCCCTGCAATACTGATACATCTGAACTAATCCAGGGTGGAAAATCCAATGTACAACTGAATGCCAGTTCATTACCTTAATAAGTTCTACTCTAGCTGTACTGACCAAGAGGTCCAAGATCCTAAAAGAAACTAGATGGGGCCAAGGTATCAAGCAAAAACAAGAATTTTGATTTTAAAAATCAAGTATTTTATAGCACACCAAGTGAATTGGCCGAACTATTTAGATTCAGTGCTATCAGATGCAATATGTGTGGGAAGGCTTAATGAAAGCTCTGGAGCACAAAGATTTCTTAAAAACTAACTCCAAGGTTGAATTACAAATAAAGTTGTAATCTAATAAACTAACTCCTCTTGAAAAGAAAGATGTAGAATTGGGATCCTATGAGTCACTGGTCGATTTTTTTTATTTTGAAAAGCTATCATGAGTGTTTCAGAGAAAAACACAAGGTATTTAATTAATGTGCATTAAGAACCTTTAACTGTCTAGCTGATTAGCATAGATTTACTAGTCCTTTCTTCCATAAGCAGGATATTAAATTGCTAAACCAATATTCTTGAGCATATGCAAAAAAAAAGCACGAGGAGGCACCACCTAAAACATTACAACTCCACATAAATGGATAAATAGAAATATCAAAGAACCCTCTTCAAAATTTAGAAATGCATTCTCATAAAAAAACAATTTGTCCCCTTCCCTAAACTGTTAAAAAAAAAACTAAATAGCCAAGCTTTAAGCTGTTAAAACTTAATCATAACTGCTATGTTCATCTAGAAAATATTTAACTTCCTCAAATTAATGTTTTGAATCTCTATTACTATTTAATTAGTAATTAATACATGCAGATTTTTTGAAGAATTTTGGAATTGGAAAGGACATTATAGGTCATCTACTCCAGTCTCTCATCCAGTGAAACAATTACAATATCTACTTTGTGGAAATCACAACTTCTATAAGCTCAGAAGAATTAATATATTCTGTTTGAAAATTAGGTGTTAGCTTTTAGATTTCTTTTTAAAAGCTTTAAATTAATCAGATTTCCAATTAGAGAATCACAAAGAAAATAACTTAGAAGATACAAAAACCTAATACTATGAAAATGTTAGTGAATTTTCAGTTCTTTCTGCTTACTCCTATTTTCTATACAAAACTAGAAAAGCAACATTACTTCACAAAGACAGTTTTCAAATGCAATGGGAAACAGTTAAAATAGTGAGTTGCAACTATATGTGATACAGTAGAAAAGACAATGTACTTTTTTTTAGTGCATTGTTTTTAAAAGGTAAAAACACTATTAAATGGTTCTACTCTAAAAATTTACACTTACATTTTTTTTCTGTAAATTGATGTAGCAAGCAGGACTTTCCTACTCCCATGTCCCCTGTTGAAAAAGAGTGTATTAGTACTTTTGGGGAGTAAAATTCTTTCAACTACACTCCTATTATTCATAATCACAGACTAGGCCTTAATAATCCACATTATTTAGTTTTCTCACACTATTATTTGATATGGCAGTGACATTTAGAATAGTGATATTCTTCAATTCAAGAATATACAACAACTAGTACTACTATAGGTCATATTCTATAATGATGAAAAAGGATCGTTCCAATTCTTAGCTGCATGGAAATGTGGTATCAGAAACTGCTTTAAACAACTAAACAATCAACTGAACATTGGAAGTAGTTTTGCTCTAGACTTTATTTTAAAGATTTTTGTTTTTAAAGTTTCCTTTTTTAACCTATTTTAACTTCAGAGTATTTTGCAATCTTTTCAATCTTTGCTCAGATGATGTGATAAAGTAGTAGGTAACAAAAAAAAAAAAAACCTGCTGATTTCTCATTTTATGTACCTTGTTTCATTTATTCCCTCTCATGTTTATCCTATCCAAAGTGGATGGTCATCTGGAAATATTCCACATTAATAACGAAGCATAACAAAACATGGCATTTTTTTACTATGACTATATACACTTCGTAAATAAGATACAATAGGACTGTATTTTAAAACATGATTTATAACTGTATAAGCAACTCAAGACACTGATACACTATCATAAAATCATGGATTTTAGAGCTGAAAAGTCATCTAATGCAACACCTTCATCTTACAGATGAGGAAATAGAAACCCTCATTTAAGAAGGATTAATACTACTGCAAAAGCAGGCAACAAGAGAGTCATTCTTATTTTTTGGTCTGTTAAGAAAGTTAACATTACCTTTTAATAATGCAATCTAATTCTATACTAATTTGGGAGAAATCCAGTGAAACACTACTTCTAAGTTAATTCTAGAATCAATTGCATTATCACTATCATCATTATTATACTTTTTGGCTAAGAATTAGGGCTTTCAGATACTTCCATCTTTAACAAAAAATGCTTATAATAAAATAAAATAAAGCCACATAAGCAGTATTATATTTTTTAAAGAATCTAGGACAAAGTCAGAGATACATAGTTAACCAAAAAAACAAAAAACCCTTGTAAAATAAAGTTAGCTTTATAATATAGTTTTAAAATTCCTTATGAAATATACTCTTGGCAAAATTCAGTGTGCAAACTTTTCAATATATTAAAATTCTTAGTCTCAAAATAAAATGATTATGTGCAACTTACCAATAATAATGTACTTAAAGATGTAGGAGTAGTTGTATGGTGCAGTTGCCATTGTGGCACTAAAAATAAAAAAAAGATTGTGTTACTTGAGCAGTTTAAATTAATCTTCCTAAATATGAAATATCCTCTAAAAATACCTAAGACACTGAAGTGCAATCACATAACATTTCCACTTATGAAATTATGGTAATGTTGATTTCTAGATTTCTTGAATTAGTCAAAAACCAAAAATGCAAAACCACCCTAGACCAATTGGTTTTGTAGGAAATTTTACTTTAAAATTTTGAGTATACCCAGAGAAACCCTATCATTTACCCAAGAATATCGATTTAAAATTCTGAGCATCACGCACAAAAGTATAATAGGAAATCACACTTGTTTCACAAACAACTTTGGAAACAAGAAATTTTCCCTAATCGACCCTTTGGAAACACTTCTTCCCCCCCATGCAGATAGTTAACATTGAAAGGATCCATGGACAGAACAATGTTCTGATTGACATTGTAAAATGAAATCTAGCATTTTGGAAACATCTTTTTCAGAGAGTAAAAAATGATACTATTTAAACCAACATTAATTCCTTAAATTATTTCTGTGGTTGTAAAATCTAAAATTGTCCATCTTTTCTCTTGATGAGTCCCAGGGCCCTCTTTTTATCTTTATTTTTAAACCTTTATGTCAGTCTTAGAATCAATACTAAGACAGAAGAATGGTAAGGGCCAGGCTACTGGGGTTAAGTGACTTGCCTAGGGTCACACAACTAGGACATGCCTGAGGCCAGATCCTCCAGATTACTCCCCTGATTAGGATTATAAATAGCACTATTCACAGTGCTATCTCTCCCAGAACACACTGGATCCCAGACTTCATGAAAAGTAGATAGCAAAGTCAGGAAGTTACTCATACCAGTATTCTTGCCTATCCTCTCAGTCTTTATCATGTCAAATGTGATTCATTTTGTGACAATGTTTCATATTTTCTTTGAACACGTAGAATAGCTACCTTTCATAATCCAAATATATTTTCCCTTTTTATATAAGTTTTTTTTTTTTTTACTTTTTAAACCCTTAACTTCTGTGTATTGACTTATAGGTGGAAGAGTGGTAAGGGTAGGCAATGGGGGGTCAAGTGACTTGCCCAGGGTCACACAGCTGGGAAGTGTCTGAGGCCGGATTTGAACCTAGGACCTCCCGTCTGTAGGCCTGGCTGTCAATCCACTGAGCTACCCAGCTGTCCCCTACATAAGTTTTTAATATAACTTCCAAAGGAAATTATCAAGCATTTAATACCAGGTTTTGTTATTTGTCTTTTTGCTGAGTGTCTCTAACCAGAAATGTATTACAAAAAATTAAACATTTATTGAAATCTTATAGAAGATTCTGCCTAAAGCCCTGTTTTGGGATGAAGTGGCATTAAAAATAGAATAATTTTTTAAACTGCTTTTGTGATTTTCACATTAAATGCTATCTAATTTCAGTAGTGCCTTCTTTAATACAAGGCAATTATTAAGTCTTCCAAGACATCTAACTATCACACATCTACACTGATCATTCTGAGTCTTCTGAATCATCGCATCCACTTTAATCCAGTTAACAGAATACACTCATTTATTGAAAAAAATTTTCTTCACAATGCTCTCTCCTAGTTCTCCTTACTGATTTCACTTCTCAATCTCTTCTAATTCATCATCTGTATTATGACCACCAATTGAGGGTATACCCCAAAGGCTCTATTCAAGGCCCTCTTCTCTCTCCCCTGGCAAGTTTATTTACCCCAAGGGGCTTAACTATCATATATATACATATATGTATGCATATCCAGGTCCAGTCTCTCCCCAGAACTTCAGTCTTATACTACCAATTACCTTTTTTTTTTTTTTTTTTTAAACCCTTGTACTTCGGTGTATTGTCTCATAGGTGGAAGATTGGTAAGGGTGGGCAAGGGGGGTCAAGTGACTTGCCCAGGGTCACACAGCTGGGAAGNCCCCACCCATGGCCAATGCACTTTTCCACTTGTTTTGTCATGTGTCCTTGATCAAGACCTACCAATTACCTTTTAATAATTTCAAACTAAAGACATCTCAAACCTAACATGTTCAGAGCTCATTATCTTTGTCCTCAAAGCCATCTTGCTCCCTTTTTCTGTCAAATTCTGCCAAGTTTTGCTGTTTTCTACCACTACAGCATGCCTCATATCAGTCCCTTTTCTCTTTACTCACATAGCAATCTACTCACTTTAATCTAGGTGTTGATCACCTTCCCTAGATTATGGCAACAGCTCCTAATGGGCCTCCCAATTGCAAGTCTCTCCACTCTTAATTCATCTTCCAGTTACCAAAATGATTTTAAACCACAGGTTTTACTCCTGTACTTAATCAATTCCAGAGACTCCCTATTGCCTCAATAAAATATCAGTCTGGGGCTTTTAAAGTTCTTCATGCCTTAAACCCAACTCATCTTTCTAGATCAAATGAATATCATGCCTCTTCCCTCATATTCTGTGATTCATCCTTATTGGCCTTCCTCCCTCACACTTGACACAACTACCACTTCTGTTTCTTTTGCCCTGGCCATTCCGCATTACTAGAATGTACAATCTCCTCACCTCCTCCTCTCAAAATAATACCTTTTCCTTCAGGATGCAGCTCAAGTATTACCTTCTAATGAAAGTCTTTTCCCCATTTGTAAGTTCCCTCTCTTAAGATACAATCTTGTATCTAAGGACTCTATATTTATCCTTTTTATACTTATTCTATGTATACTTTTTTTTTTAAACCCTTACCTTCCCTCTTAGAATCGATACTATCAAGTTCCAAGGCAGAAGAGCAGTAAGGGTTAGATAACTGGAATTAAGTGACTTGCCTGGGGTCTACAAACTATTATATATACTTGTTTTCTCATTAAATCTTAGCTCCTTGAGAGCAGGGATTGTTTCTTATATTCTTGACACATGGTAGGTGATTAATAAATGTTTTGTTGAATTATAACTGAGGCCTTTGATTAATGCTGAATCTAAAGGTAATAGAACTGAATGGCAAAGTATTTGTGGAATTTTAGAAGCCTCTAAAAGTTAACTTGGCCCTGACACCAATTTCTGTGACATGGATCATTCACTCTCAACCTCACAAAAACGAGTGTCTGAACATGTTCATCTAAATTTTTTGGTCAATATCTGTGATTTCATCAGTCTAGAAACTCTAGGTGAGGGATCTCTCTCTACCAACGGTAGATGAGCAACTGTTCTACAACTTAAAGAACTATCTTAGAAAATTCAAGTCCTGGTGGCAGATAAGTGAGTCAGTGAATAGAGAGCAAGGTCTGGAGTCAAGAGAACCTGGGTTCAAATGTGACCTCAGACATTTCCTAGTTGTATAACCCTTGGCAAGTCACTTAACCTCAACTGCCTAGCCCTCTACTATTCTTCTGCCTTGGAACTGATACTTAATATATATTCAAAGACAGGTGGTATGGGTTTTTTAAAAAATTAGTAAAGAATTATCTGAAGCACTAAGAGGTAACACATAGTTGATGGTGAAATATAATTTGAACCTACCTCACACTCCTAACAGGCACTTGTATCACAATGCCCCTCAGGCAATAGCATTAGAATATTTATACCATACAATCTTTAGCTCTTTCATGGATTTAAAAAAAAATAGGAAAAAGTAAAGCAGCATACACATCAAGAATCCCTTAATATAGGTACCTTCTCCACTTATAAGACACAACTCTGTGACCTCTTTCAACATGGGTCAACAAATTCATCACCCTGTGAACAACCTTACTCCATTTGCTACACTGATGCTCTGATTCCGGGACATACTCAAAATTTTGGGTTTGATAAAATTCCCTGTTTCAGGCTCTCATAAGCACTCACTTGGATGTTTGTAATGGCTTCCCTGCCTCAAAATTCTCCCTGCTCCAATCAGTCCTTCATGAAAGAGTTGCCAAAGTATTTTGTGCATCCATCATGATCACCACTATCGCTCATCTCCAAATTGTAGTTGATCTCTATTACTATTAGAATCAACTATGGACTCTTCTCTTTGATAAAATTCTTCATAACCCAGCCCCTTCTGACCTTTCTAGACTTCTTACAAATTACCTCCAGTGCTACAATGCTCTATCTCCAATGCCTGAAATGTTCTCTCTCTCACCTTTGTTCTTGAAATAATTGGTTTCTTCCCAGATGTTAGAGGCCTCCATTCCCCAGTTATTTTGTATTAATTATATTAGAAGTAATCCTCCTGGAAGACAGAACTGTTTCTCTTTTATCTTTGCATCCCCACCACTTAGCACAGAGCCTGACAGATCATAAATGCTTATTAATTGTTAAGTAGAACCTGCCAAAGCTTGTAGAGTCGGTTCTGATATAGCAGAAAACTGCATTCAGCTGAGGAAGGCTCATCGGTACTCACATTCAGTGCACATTTAACATTTATAAAGTGCTTTACATATATATTACTTAAAATGCTAAGGAGTTTAGATAATACTAACAAGATCTTTTACTTATATAACACTTTAAGATTATAAAATACTTTATATACAGGGTCTTCTTTGATTCTTACAACCAACTACCTACCATTCAGATGCAGATAGTATATAGGTAGTATTCATTTTTTCAGATTAAAAAACAAAAGTGAGCAAGATTAAATAACTTGTCCACAATCACAAACTATTATTTATGGGAAGTAGGGTCTCTCCAGATTTTTAGTCCAGTTTAGTACAGTAGTACACCATGTTGTCTCTCCCAAATGGAGATTAATAAAATAGACTGAACTGTCTCTGTTGGTTAAGTTTTTAATTTAAAGTTATCTGATACATCTGTATATCACAAGGCATAGGACTTCAATGGAGGATGACCTACCATATCTACATATTAAGTGATTTTTTAAGAAACCAAATTAAAAGAAAATCAAATTTCTGAAACTATTATCAAACAACTAGGAGACATAAGTGGATGATTTCTGTCTTGGGAGTAGGATGTAAGTTTGAATCCTGCCTCAGATACCTACTAGCCATGCGATCTGGACTCAAGTCACTAACTTTTCTCAGTCTCAGTTTCTTCACCTATAAAATGGAGATAATAGCTACTACCTCACAAGGTTGCTATGGGAATCAAAAGAGAACACATAAAGCATTTTCTGAAATTTAAAGCATTTTGGAAACAGCAATTATTTTTACTGTTATTAAATGTCAGTACTCATTCTCAATTCTTTTCTCCTTTCAGTTTAATGTTTTTATTCCTTTTGCTCTGTAAAAAAAAGCCCAAGAAGCTTGTCATTTAAAATGTTTTTTATACCATCACTGTCTAGCAATTTCTCTTTCCTTTATTATCTGGCCACCAGCTTTCCTTCACTCTTCCTGCTAAAGTTTCAATAATGCCCCTTGATTCATCTTTAGTAAATTAGGGTTATGTTTACTATACAAATTTATATTTTAAAAAGGTCATTGAAAATCAATCACAACTGCATAGTCCAATTCTAATTTTATTAACTTATCAATTTTTCTAATTTTCTCCTGGAAAAGAACTTAGTTCTTCCTTCCCTTTCTTCTTCAAATTAAATGAAACAGAAATATGGTCTAATTAATTACTAAGTCTGCAATGATCTGACTATTTAATTATTATTCAAAATATTAATATGGACTACTTAAAAAGAAGTCAAAAAAGTTACACTTTCAACTGGAATACTTATTTGCCTCTACCTCACCCCACCAATCTTCTGGATTCCTTAAAAAGTATATGTATACCAAAATCCAAAAGCATATATAAGGGGAATACTGCATTCAGTCTTAATTACTGAAGACAAGATCTGTTTCTGGTTTTGTTCTATTTTGCATTGAGGCTTTCCATTCATACTTAGTTTAGTTTCATTGTAATGATTACTCCAGACCTTGTATTTGATATATAAGGTCTGGAGTTATATATATATATATATATATATATATATATATATATATATAGAGAGAGAGAGAGAGAGAGAGAGAGAGAGAGAGAGAGAGAGAGAGAGAGTGCGAGAGAGGTTGATCTATAGTTGTCCCTCTGTTTAAGAAAGACTATCTGTTAAAAAAAAAAAAAAGACTAAGTTTGTGCTTAATCTTTAAGGAAAGACTTTTTTCACCTTATTATTTGAAAGCAATACAGGTACTGTGAAGAGTACATCTTATCTAGCTGTGAACTTTCTCTAAACAAAAAGTCTGAATTTTTAAAAAGCAGCTTCAAGGTTTTTGTCCAATATATATTCCCAAGGTGTTTCAGATAAAGACTGCAAAAAATGGGGAGGGGGTTAAACTAGATCAGGGATTCTTAATCTTTTTTGTTATGCTGTGGACCCCTTCGACAGTGTGCTGAAGCCTATGGACTTCTTGTCAGAATAATGTTGTTTCCATTCATAACTGAAGGAAGCATTGTGGCATATGGTTGTAACAGATTATTGAGCCATAAAAAAATGACAAACAGAATGAGTTCAGAAAAACCTGGAAAGACTAAAATGAACTGATGCAAAGTGAAGTGAACAGAACCTGGAGAACAATATATACAATAACAGAAACATTATAAGATGATCAGCTGTGAAGGATTAAACTATTATCAGCAAAATAAGGTTTCAAGATAACCCCAAGGGAACCATGATAAAAAATGCTATCCATAGAGAAGAAGGAACTATTGAAATCAGACTGCAGATAAAAGCACACCAGCTTCCATTTTATTTCCTTTGTGAAATCTTTTATTGTATGTGTATGTCTTCTGTCACTTCATGGAAATACATATTGCATGAAAGCACCAGTATAACCTATATCAGACTGCTTACCCTTGGGGTTGGGGCCTGCCAGCAATCTGAATTTCAATATGGCAGAAAAAAATAGTCAAAAATTATTTCTACATGTAATTTTTTTAAGTTTGAAAAAATCATTTGTTGAATAATGAAAATAAAGATATAAAAAGATATAAATTTTTCCCATCCAACTCCAGAGATACCCTAAAAACTATCTATGAAACCATGGTCAAAAGCCTTTGGACTAGACGATCTCTAAGGTCCCTTCCAAATCTGATTCCTATGAATCAATATGAATATCACAGTAGAATAACAGAATATTCAGGAAAAGTACAACACCTAACAAACAAGCTAGATTACAACTAAGTAGAAATATACCATGCATCTTCAAAGCATAGGCTATTACAGAGTTGGACATTTGTTTTACTTCCAGGCAATAGCTCCAAAATTTAAGAGCCAGGTGAATTATTCAGCCTTCAAAGAAAGAAACAACTGAGGAAAAGAGAAGCAAGAATGAGAGCATGAAGCCACAGGGTGGGTATTGGTTCCAATTACTCATATTTATAAGTTAACAAAGATTTCAAAGAAACAAGAAGTGACCCAAGAGAGAACTAACCACACATAGCCAAAGCACTAAATCTCAATACATATATTGAGCCATGAGAAGAACTGACAATAAGAAAACCCTTTCCTAATCTCTATCCCTCTTTTTTAAGTATTACCTGATAAGCCTAGGAATCCCAAGGGGGTCACCAATGGGATGCCTCTACTAACCTACACCATTCTATAAGATACTGTGAACTTTAAATTATTACTAGTAAAACAAGACTACCCAAAAGTAAGGGAGGAAAAAAAAAGAAGTGCCTTTCTGGAATTCTAATAAAAATGCAGTCAACATAGTATTCACAATAAAATTACTATCACCCTTGCAATCAAGGATTACTAGTAGTTTTTACTAACTTAAAATTTTTTACTACTCTCACACCCCAATGTAAAACTACCACTGTAATTTGTTTTTAAATTTTTAATTTGAAAATTGCATTTAAAAATATTGATTATCTGGAAACTATTCTTGATAAGACATAACTAAAAGAGAAGTAGGTTTTTTAAAGTAATTTCAATGTAGGGAAAGAAATATCTACTTTAGGTCAAGAATGCTTAGGTTTAGCTGAATAATCTACAAACTTTATGAGAAGTATGGGATGCAATATAGTCTAAGATAATTATAGTGCCAAGAATTATATTTACTGATGAATACAGAAAGACATGTAAACTATGAAAAATGAAATAAACAGAACACTATGCCCAATGACTCCAAATATATAAATGAAAGAGCATCAAAAACTGAAATGGCTGGGTGATACACTGAGAAATGTAGGTGAGGCAAAAAAAGTTATAAAGAAAAGGATTTTTTTTAAATTAGACATATATTTGTACATATCTTTTAATTCCATTAACTTTGACTAATTTTATTAGCACACCTTTTAAAATTCTTCACAGCCTAACTTTCTGGTATCAAGACATCATTTGCTTTCAAAAATTATAATAGCTTTCTATGTGAATAAATATCCATATTAGCAAGAATATTAATTTAGAAATACTAAGTACTTAATGGTTGTGCAAGAAATAAAATAAGACAGTTTCAGTTCACTGGATCTGCAGATCTTCCTCTTTTGGATCAGACACATACACACTTTAAAAGTATCAAAATGTTGAAATACAAATAATCCAATTGAAAAGATCTCCAAATCCAGACTATAAGACATACTACAAATAAAGCATTAAAAATAGAATTCCAACTATTTTAAGATACATTTGGCTTATAATTCTAATGAGCTAATATGCTACTTTCTACACTTTTCAAAATCATGCAGACTTGTGGTTATCTAAAGCTAATTAAGCAATAGTCTAAACTGAATTTATTGATTTAAAAATGATCTTACTGTCTGATTTTGCTTACTTATTAAGCTTACACTGTTCCATTTAGGATAAATTAAATGTTCTGTAATTATACATAAGTAAAATGAACATAACTAAAATATTTTCTCCCAACAAAATATTCTACCAAAACACCACCTAAGCCAAGATGGAATTCTGTTCTTGATACTCAAGAATTGGGCTTTTTAAAGTATATAAAGGTCCATTAAAGCAGAATGCCATTTGATCTATCAGGTGGAGAGGAATAATTGACTAGCCAATCTGAGTAGTCAACTTCCTTCCCTCATGAAGGTCATTCAATAGCAAAGCCATATTTGTAAATAGTTCCTTACTAAGATCCACAGATAAAAAAACCTCTGCATACCTGACAAAACACACTTTTACAAAAAACTACAACCCAACTGATATTTTCATTCACTTAAAAAAAAACAAAACAGATAAACTGCATCATAAACAGAATACCAAGTTTAACCACTTATTTCTGCCCTCCCTCCACTTATTTTTGCCCTCTCAAAGTTAACCATAATATTCTGTAGTGATAAGGAAAAAAATCTTTTAATAAAGAGATCCTTCTTACCAAGACAAAAGTTAATGGACCAGAAACACTAATAGTCAAATGAATTTGAATACCTGATATTAGAAATATTCATTTCTATTTATGACTTGAGTTCAATTGTTTCAAAATTGTACCTAGCATTTAATTCTTAAAAATAAGAGAAACTTTAAAAAGTGTAAATCAAGTACCAAGTCCTTGTTGACTCAAATTTGACATAGTCTGATAGTTGGCCTCAAAACAAATCAGCTTTACCTATCATTTGCAGTGTCTCACTACGGTTTTAGTTCAATAAATAGAAAAAGCAATGGCAGAAATAAAATAATCTAATATGGTTTCAACCTAAATGAGTCAAACATTAAGAATAAAAACTAGTTTAAAATATGAACTGTTTCAAAAAGTGAGAATTACTATTTAAAGATATGTGTGCATATTATTTTGAATTATATATATACTGACTCAGCTTTTAGAATGAATCCCAAATTTCATAATTCTATTCATAGAAGTACCTCTTTATGTCAGCCCTATCCCCTCCTCATTTTGCCAGTTTTAAAAAAAGAAAACTTTGGAACCCTTAAAATGTATGTAAACAGAAACCAAACTAGTGAATAAGCATGCTTCCTGTTTGTCCAGTATATGTTTGGAAGCATATCTAATGAATGTACATTCAATATTTCCTTTAATTTATAAAAATTTCCTGGCAAAATTGAGGTCAACTCAAAATCACACTCCTTTTTAAGAAGAATTACAAGTTACATTATTAATCTTATTGCTTCTCTAAAGCCTAACTATTCCCCAAAAATAGTACAAGAAAAGGCAACTAATGTAGAACCTCATTTTAACATACTTTGTTATATGTTATACTCTGTTCATTCAACAAGTAATAATTTACTTAGTTCTTTATAAAGATGAAGGCCAATCGAAACAGCATACCAATTCTGATTTTGTTAATTCAGGAACGTAATAATTCTCATATAGAAAAATCAGCTCCCTTCCCTCATTCTTCAAATTAATTGAAATAGAAAACAGCTGTCTTAATGATTCTCCAACATTCTGATAGTTTATATTACTGATTCTGAATACTATGTAAACTATTTCAAAATAAGGTTACACACTTCTATTATAAAACAATCTCTCATCTGAGCAACTTTTCAACAACTCTATTATCATTTCCATTTTACAGAAGAAAAAACCAAGTTTAAAAAAGTTTAAAGTGTTTTGCCATGTTCAAATAGGCAGTTAAATAGGAGAGGAGAGATATGAACCCAGTTCTTCCTGACTTCAGTTCAGCACTCTACTAATGAGTATCTGACATCATGCTGACTATTAGTTCCTGTAGCTGGAAGACATTAGGATAATAGGTGGTCTTGATCCTCATGGAAAGTTCAACCTGGCTGTGCAAACGCAACTAACAACAAAAAACAATTTGCATATATTGGTATTAAATTGTGTGGTGTAAATTCTGTAGTGCTACATGAGTTCAGATAAGTAGTTGAAAAAAAGCTTCAATAAAAATGTTCAAGCTGCCCTAAAATAATCAATATATTTGAATAGGAAGTAGATTTTGATAACCTAAGGGTCAAGTCATGTCCCCCAAAACTTGATGTGAACATGATTATTACCCTTGGCTTATAAAAAGTGCTCCCAAACACACCAGCATTTTAAGGGGGTTCCAGAGTATTCATATTTCCAAATAGCCATGTGTAGTATAATATAACCTTTCAATGAATCGCTGAAACAGGTTTTTGTTTTTTTTTTTTTTTAAATTACCAGATGCCATCTTGAGTAGAATGTATCTGTACTCCGTTCTACTGCAATTCGTGGGAGAATACACCAAAAATACAGTATCCCATACATACACATCCACCGTTCGAATCTTGAGAAGTAGCATTCTACCTAAATCGACAAGGGCATACACAGCAACCAAGTTGCCTGGGGAAAGGGAATTGGGAGCCTCTGAAATGCAGTCTTTTGTGTTTAGGGCAAGATAGTATCCTTCAGGAGAGAAAATGCCTCGTTCGTGACCCAGGGGCAGAAAAGTAAGCTAGAGCACTAGTGAGGCTATAAAACTGATTCTCCGACGCAAGGCAGAGAGAAAGGGAACACAACCAGGAAACGCGATTTCTCCCGTTTCTTAAAATTCACCAGGAGATGCCATTTCTTTTCTCAGGATGGGTGTGTGGTGAAAGAGGTGGGGAAGGTTATAAAGGGAACACACCCTTTCCCTTCCTTGCATCTCCAGGTCCACAGAGAGTAAAAACAATGATGGGGACCGGGGAGTGGGGGTAGGGGCAGGAATAAGAGGGAAAGGGAAGAAAAGGGGGAGACGGCGAGGGGGGGAAGGGGAAATGGGGGTTGGAAAGCACCTTCCGCCTTCCCTTTTGCGCATCCCCCACTGCCAACCCAGCCACACTCCCACACCTAGACATGTCCAGGGGATGAGGTGAAAGGACGGCAGAGGGCCAAGCAGCATTTCCCATCCCTGCTTGGCCTCCCTTCCCCGGCTGTCAGGAGCCGCCCCTCCCCCTCGACCCCCCTCCGGAGCGCTGCCCGCCCCCGCGGACAGAGAGGCACCGGCTCGGGAGCAGGCCTGTGGAGACTGCGCTACGGAAGAGGGCCTCTCTCCTTCCCTCCCCACCCGACACGCGCGCTCCAGCTGGGAGGGTGACGGGGGCGCCCTGGAGGGGGCCGGCCCGGGGTCAAGTACCTGGGGGGTGGCTGGTGGCTGGGCAGCTTTCCGAACGGGGCGTGAAGCGTCAAGAGGGGAAGAGGAGGCCCCTGGGCACCAAGAAGGAGAAGCGACAGTCACGGGCCTGGGCCCCAGGCGGCGGAAGAAACGGACTCGGATAGGCAGAGGAGACCGGGGGAGGGAGAGGAGGCGCGGGGCGGCGGCAGCTTCGGCAGAGGCTTCTGCGGCTTCCCTCAGGAAAGGATCCTCCTCGGACTCGTCCAAGATGGCGGCTCACCCTACACAGGGTTTCCTGTCACCCTCGCAATGGGCCGGACCACAAAAGAAGGGGGGGATGCGCGCGCAACCTGCCGGGCCGCAAGTGAGGGGGCAACAGAGGTGGAACCGTGACGACAGCACCTTCGCCACGCCCCCTTCCTTCTTCCCCACCCTTCGCCCCGCCCCTTTTCTCCCAGAAGAGTTGGAGTGAGAGCTGGCCTGACGTTCCTTCGTGCGCGCGCACCTGGCGGGCTCGTTCACCGCGTTCTCCAGCGCTGGGGGTCGCGCGCAGGCGCGCACTCTCGCCACCCAGGAAGTTTCTTGCGCATGAGCAACCACACTACTACTACCACAACTAAGGGCGGTTATGGCCGTTGCTCTCTGGTGGGTCTTGTGGTGTGGATTGCGCTGCCTCATACGTATAATTAGATAAAGCTCCGCCAGACACTTCCTAGCTGGGTGACCCTGGGCAAGTCACTTAACCTCAGTTGCCTGGCCTTTACCGCTTTTCTTAAGCGTATACTTAGTAGCAATTCTAAGAGTAATTCTAAGGTAAGGATTTTTTTAAAAAAAGATTTTTTTTTTAAGAGCTTCACACAGGAGTGGCTCCGACGTTGCCTTTGTGAGTTGGAAGAAAGTTGTGGAGAAATTCTCTTTCAGCGGAGAAAAATTTGAGACCTGAAGTCCGAGGACCTGTCTTCAAAATATATACTTTGCTCTGGCTCTTGCTACCGGGTGACCTCCGCAAGTCCTTTAACCTCGAGGTTTCCTCCACTTTAAATTGCGGGAGCGATGGATTAAAACAATTTTTTTACATTGCGCTCTTAAATTTGCGATCCTAAGACAGCCCCAAAGCTGGTCAAATTCTAGTTGTTCCCAGACTTCTAGGAAGGTGCGGGGATGAGAAGAAATCACTGCCTCTTTCTCCAGGTTCTCCTTTGGGAGCTGTGCCAAAGCCATACATGCACACTTCAAAGCACACAATCCAAACAAATATTTATTAAAAACCAACAAGGTGGTTTAGATGCTTTCCATCAAAGTGCCTGCTCTGCAGAAGCTTACAAAAAGGAAACATGACAAGATACTCCAATTTGGTAGACTGCTTGACAGAATTGTCCCATTTTTTCGGTATCTTTGTCTTGATTTTTGTTGTTAGGATGTGCCTCACTTTATCCACATCATTGCAATTTTCTGTATCGCCCCTAGTCCACACTCTTCTTCTGGGATGATAGGGTTATAAACTCAAAGATTTAGAGGAAGGAAACTTGGTAATCATCAGTCTAAATGCTCATTTTTTCAGATAAAATAATTTCTATTTATAGAGATTTTTAAAGCTTGCAAAACACTTTAAATACACCATCTCATTTGTGGCAAAACAACACTCTGAGGAAAGGGCTTTTACAGATGAAGAAACTGGATCAGAAAGAACTGACTTGCCCTGAGTTATGCAGTTTTGTTTTGTTTTTTAACCCTTACCTTCTGACTTAGAATCATTACTGGATATTGGTTCCAAAGTAGAAGAGTGATAAACATGCTAGGCAATAGGGATTAAGTGACTTGCCCAGGGTCACACAGCTAGAAAGTATCAGGTCAAATTTGAACCCACATCCTCCTGGCTCTAGGACTGGCTCCTCAAACCACTGACACACCTAGTTTCTTAATGTCTACTGCAGGAGCTGAACCTTAGTCCTAGTTCCAAGCTAAGTGGTTTTTAAAATATTTTTTTTCATTTGCTACACATCCTACTACTTTTGATACCTATAACAAATCTTACTGGAGTGCTACATACTTCAACCCTGAGGCTGACACCAAGTATGACTGGAGGAAGTATGCATATCACAAGTTCAGTAAACATCTTTTCCTTAACTTTATAGTACAATGTGTATTTGACCTCCCTTCTCCCTCCCCCAACCCCCACAAATTTCTTTGAGAAGCACATATTCAGCTCAGTGATGTGGAGATAGCTATGCATTTGCAGTTTAAAGGTTAGTTCTGTTTCAGATTTTAATCAGTGTAATGAAGTTAACCATTATGAGCCATAAAATAACTTTTCTTCATCTTGACCTTTAAAGTAATTTAAGATAAATTTCAAAAAATAATTTAAGGGTCTATTGATTTGTTTCTTTTAAAATTTTCATTAGTTTCAAAAAAATGGGAGGAGAGAGGTAAAAGAGGAAGCAATGGTTTGAATAAAGCTTATTGTCAAAACTCCATACACAAACTTTATAATGATTGCACTTGGAACTACCCAGTTGCTATCTATACTCCTCTGGCCCTAGAGAAAAGCAGATTTTCTTTACTGTTTTGCAAATTATGCAATGGCATCACATCCCTTCAAGCTTGCCTAGATTCTTATGCCGAAGTCCATAAATTCAACCAACACGTTCATTAAATCCCCATAATGTTTTCCTAGAAATAAAGTTAGGGGGAAATTCCTAAAAGATTATTGAGGAAATTAAAATTTTTTCAGTAAGAAAACCCTAAAATATAACAATAGCTACTGGATTACAATTGAATTGTTCAGGATTAAATGCACTTGGCTAGTAAATGTCAACTAAATAAAGTTCAAGAAGTTAATATTATAAATTAATAGATTATAAATCACTGAACTGGATAATTCTAGATATTTACCATGTGGGTCTGACCTAAATCACATTAAGACCAAAGTAGTCAGGGAACATAGATTAAAGTTCTGACTCTGCCGTTTACAAGCTTTGTGTGCTTAAGTAAATTCCCTTACCATTATTGAGACTCAGTTTCTTCTTTGTTAAAATAAAAGGGTTAGATGAGATGGTCTCAAAGAGTCTATCAAGACATATGTATTTTATAGTCAGAAATTTAGTTTAAAAAGTTTTTTGTAATCGGGATTCAAAAGAAAAAATGTTCACAAAAAGCAAACAATTTGCAAAATTTAAATTGCAGAGAATGATTCTTTGGTGAAAATTATGAAAATATAATGTTATTCTCTATATGTGCACATATAGTACTATAATATGTACCCTTAAAAGCTCTTCTTTGGGGAAGTATCTATACATATATCAAAATCATATAAGATTTCCTTGAAAGATGTCACTGAGACAACTGATGATCTGACAATTTATATCAAATAAGGAATAGAAAAGGAAGATATGTTTTCCAAAGTTGTTTGTTACCATCATGGAAGATGTCCAGTGAAAAAGAGTCCAGACTGAATGAAGGAATGAATGTATACTTACTAAGTAATGTGAATGTAAATAGGAAAGAGAAAGAGAGAGAGAGAGAGAGAGTATCAAAGAGAATAAGTTCTTAATAAATGTTTTATAAGTGTTCACTTGGTAATGGGAAAAATAACATACATAGAATAACAATGACCAGGAAGGAAGGTTAGTTTAAATAGGAAAGTCACATAGTCGTCAATAAGAATCATAGGATAATTGATATTTCCTTTCTAGGAATGGTATTGTTGACTTGATTGCTATTTATAGCTATGATGGGGCTTGGTTGGGATAGACACCTTGAACTCTAAGCTATCAGAAACATGGGGCCTCAAAGCACAAAGGATGCCTTAATAATTCCTTAATGAAGAAGTCTTATAGATACTCTTGTTGCAAATGTCATACTTCTGCTTGCATAAAGCTCTATGACAATGCATTATCTCCTAAACCACTCAAAAAGCAATCATGCAAAGGGTATAATAAATACTTGCATTAGCTACTTCATAGGATTGTTATGAGAAAACCACTTAACTTCTGTTAGACTACCAGGTGTCTAAGACCTAATATTAGGATCTCCAGGAAGAGTGAAAAAAGAGACTACAGTATCAGTGTAAAATAGTATAAAGTCAGAAGGGGAATCTGAGCAGACCATATAGGAAAATATTCCCTTCATCCAGGTAACCTAGGACAAAAGCAAAATTCTCAGGAGCCAAGGAAGGTAGGAGAACAAAAAATCATATCTCTTAAGATAACCTGAATTTCTGTCCCCAAAGATAAGCCTCAGAAATAACTTATTGGAGACCCATCAATCCTGGAAATGGTACAAGGTTAAAACTACCTCTAAAACTTTAATTCAAGCAATCAACAATAATTAAACCCTTACTACTTTCCAATTCACTAAGTTCTGAAAGTAATAGGTAGAGGCAGCTAGGTGGTTAAGTGGATAGAGCCAGGACTCAAGACAGAAGTCCTAGGTTCAAAATTGGTCTAGGATACTTCCTAGCTTTTTTATTCTGGGCAAGTCACTTAACCCTAATTGCCTAGTCCTTGCTGCTCTTCTTCCTTAAAACCAATATACAGTATTGATTATAAGATGGAAGATAACGATTTTTTAAAAAAGAGCCTACTAAAGGGGGCAGCTGGGTAGCTGAGTGGATTGAGAGCCAGGCCTAGAGACGGGAGGTCCTAGGTTCAAATCTGGCCTCAGACACTTCCCAGCTGTGTGACCCTGGGCAAGTCACTTGACCCCCATTGCCTACCCTTACCACTCTTCTGCCTTGGAGCCAATACACAGTATTGACTCCAAGACGGAAGGTAAGGGTTTAAAAAAAATAAAAATAAAAAGAGCCTACTACGACCAGGAGTGTGGGAATATGTCTATAATCTTTGCTGCTAGAGGAAGCTGAAGCTGGTGGATCACTGAGTTCAGGAATTCTGGGCTGCAATAGGTCTAAAAGCAGATCGGGTGATCTCACTATATCTGGCACCAATATGGTGAGCCCCAAGGAGGGCCTACAAACTGGCAAAGGAGGCGCAAAGTAGCCCAGGTAGGAAAAATGAAGCAGGCCACAACTTTCCTGCCATTTAGTATTTGACCTGGGCCTGTGAATAGCTTTGCAAGATAGGGAAACCCAGTCCAGTATTTTTTAAAAAGTCTACTCTGATGCAGGCATTGTGCTACCTTAGGTATACAATACAAAGATGAAAACAAAACAGTCCCTACCTTAAAATGTTTTGCCAATAGTTCATATTTATCTAGCAGATTTTAGTTTGCAGTACTATATAGAAACAACCTTTGTCCCCATTTTACAGTTGAGAAAACTAAGTCTCAGTGCAGTTAAATGGTTTACTTAGGCTTCGTAATAGTTGAACATAGGCTTAAATCTACACATTTAGCCTCTAAAACTCCTTCCTAATCAATGTGTATGATCATTGACTACGTATGAGTAAGAACTGCCCCTCCTTACTTTTGATGGCTGGGACATAGGAATTAATCTTTATTGAGAGAAAGCCCAAAGGCTGAAGTCCTTTGAGACTTATTTCTGAGAAGAGATATTTTGTTAAAGGAAGAATCAGAAACAAGAGAATAGAAGTTCTACGTAGAAAAAAAAATAGTTACAATTATTCCCAGTTCAGGATAGAGAAAAACAAGAATGATCCTATGCCCATTGATTTTCTAATGTAAGTTACTTGGCTGTTTGGAGTTAATTAAATATTTCGCTATTTGATTTGTGCCCTCTCCCCAGTGATCCATAAGGGGGCACAAAAGCTATTAGCTTAATGCAAAACATCCCCACTGAAACCAACTAGGTGTTCCACAAATTTTATGCCCTACCCATATTTTTATTTGTTTAATGAGGTCATCAAATCCATTCCCCTCTTTTTGTAGTTGAGGAAAATGGGATTTAGGGAACTTACACATAGCTAGTGTTAGAATGAAGAGCTCAAAATCATGTCTTACTGATTCCAAGTCCTATATTCTACCTACTATACCACACTGCCTCACTAATCTGAGTTCTTCTATGTGTCTCTATCCATTTGATGTGTAATTTCGGGGGGGGGAGGGGTTTACTTAGTTTTTGCCTTTGTATTCTCAGTGCCTAACATAGTGCCTACCATATAGAAATCACTTAATAAAAGTTTATTGATTGGTTGGTGTTCTTTACCTTAGTGTGTTAGTGAAATTATACTTTTAAGCTTATCTGTTGTTTATAAGTGTGTTCCCAAGTATTAAGACACCTGGAAAATTAGAGTTTTACATTAGATGATCTCTCTGTCTCTAATATTCTGTTTTAAGTTGTCTCCAACATTGAAATTATGAGTCTTGAGTTTCTGTGCTATCACCAATAATGCTTTCATTGACCAGAATACTGTCCAAAAGCCTAGGAAATAGAAAGGAAGGTGTGATTGAGAGTGTGGGTACTCTTGAATTAAGTCGGCCACCTGTAGAAGCTGTAACCCTTTCCCATCTATTCTCTATGGCAAAATTGAAAGTCAAAATTAACTAAAATTATCAATGAGAATAATAATGGCTGCTTTATAATAGCTAAAAATAAAAAGTGGAAGCAACCTATTGTTAGATCACTAGAGAATGATAGAATAAAGTATGATTTGTTAACATATTTTAATATTATAGTTCCATGAAAATAATGAGAAGAATACAAAGAACTATGAAAGAAGAGGAAATATGAAGGTGAGGCAAACAGGTTTGTAGAATAGAAATATATACACATTGAGTAAAACTAAATAAAAATTAAAAAATTAAACAAAGGCAGAAGAAGTAGTACTTGGAGAAACCAAATGCATTTTAGGCTTATTTGTTTAGTTCTTTGTTAAATGCTAAAGGCTTTCTTTAAGATTTTAATCCTTATTTTGTATGCCTATTGGAGATTATCAACACATGTTACTGGTGTCATTTTAATCTTTCTCAGTGCCTCAGGCAACTGAATACTTCTGGATCTGTTTTGTTTGAACAAATTTTCTAGGGGAGAAATTGTTTGCTTAAATTGTTGGTTACTAAATTTTAAAAATATTTTTTAAAAAGCAGGAATATATGTGTGTGTTTATAAAAATATATGTCATTAGCACATGAGAAAATTTGGCTTAGATCCTGATTGAGGTCTCTGGTTTTAACTTTGCTTGAAGCATAGAACTGTAGTCATATACCTTTAGTGTATTCACAGAATGATTAAAAAGGATATTTAAGGCTGAAAAATGCCCTCTAAAACTTTGTAATAAAACCAGAGCTTCAATGAATGGCTCAGACTAGCTTTGGATTTTTGTTATTGTTGCTGTTTTTTAATATAACTAAAGCTTAATTCCTTCATCTGCCAGAACTTTTTGAATGAAAATATCTCTAATGATATTGTAACATTGAAAGGGGAAACTTCCATACATAAGGAGGTTGTGCTGCACCTGTAACATTTAGTGGATATAAATATACATTTCCCCTTAATGGGATGATGCATGATTTCCAAGTGCCTCCATTGTGTTTGGGACTACTTCTAAACAGCTCTGCTCTTCCTTCCCTCATACATACCTCAGCCTCATGGGAATGTGCTTCTCTTCCAAATTTCTGGAGTTCCAAATTTCTCTCCAAATCTCTGAATATGCCAGTGTTAATCACACCAGACAAGGATTTAGTAGCCACCAAATTTTCATTTATAAAGTGAGTGAATGAAATGGTAACGACAAAAGGACAATGATCAATGAAGGAGACAAATGATTTGGAGAGAAAGAAGCTGATGACTTATACTGTCTACCGCTGGGGCAGAATCAGCTTCTCCTGAGTTCAACCATTTCTCAAAATGAAAAGAATTTGACTACCAGACTAATAAGCATAACAACAACAACAACAATAATAACATTTATATAACACTTTAAAGTTTGTATAGAGTTATCTCATTTGATCCTCAACAACAAACCTATGAGGTAATTTTTTAAAATTATCCCCACTTTATGAGAAGCAGGATAAACACACACACATATATATATGTCTTCTTTTACAACATGATTAATATGGAAATATGTTTTACACATTATCACACTTATTACCATCTCAGGGAGGAAAGAGAAAGGGATGGAGAAAATTTGGAATTCAAAATTTTAGAAAACTAATGTTAAAAATTGTCTTTACATGCAATTGGAAAAAATTAAATGTATTTTAAAATACCCTTACTAAAGGGTATTTTTAAAATTTTTTATTTTGAATATTTTCCCATAGTTACATGTTTCATGTTCTTTCCTTCTCCCCTGAATCTCCCAACCCCCCTTAGCTGATGCACAATTCCACTGGGTTTTATACACATTGATTAAGACCTAATTCCATATTGTTTATAGTTGGACTAGAGTTATCATTTAGTGTCTACATCCCCAATAATATCCCCATCAGCCCATGTGTTCAAGCAGTTGTTTTTCTTTTGTGTTTCTCCTCCCACAGTACTTCCTCTGAATGTGGCTAGTTTTCTTTCTCATAAGTCCCTCAGGCTTGGTCTGGATTCTTGCATTATTGCTAGTAGAGAAGTCTATTATGTTCAATTGTACCACAGAGTATCAGTCTTTGTGTACAAGGTTCTCCTAGATCTGCTCCTTTCACTCTGCATCAATTCCTGGAGATCATTCCAGTTCACATGGAATTCCTCCAGTTCTTTATTCCTTTGAGCATAATAGTATTCCATCACCAACAGATACCACAATTTGTTCAGCCATTCCTCAATCGAAGGACATTCTCTCATTTTCCAATTTTTTTGCCACCACAAAGACTGCAGCTATAAATATTTTTGTACAAAGCTTTTTCCTTATAATCTCTTTGGGGTATAAACCAAGCAGTGCTATGACTGGATCAAAAGGCAGATAGTCTTTTGTTTTTGTTTTTTTAATTTTTTTAAAACCTTAACTTCTGTGTATTGACTTATAGGTGGAAGATTGGTAAGGGTAGGCAATGGGGGTCAAGTGACTTGCCCAGGGTCACACAGCTGGGAAGTGTCTGAGGCCGGATTTGAACCTAGGACCTCCTGTCTCTAGGTCTGGCTCTCAATCTACTGAGCTACCCAGCTGCCCCCAAGGCAGATAGTCTTTTAAAGCCTCCAAAGTTCTAAATTTATCTCACTTGATCCTTATACCCTAGGTGATTTTTATTCTTACTTTACAAATGAGGAAACTGAGGCAAACAGTGTTCAAGTGACTGGCCTAGGGTTACATAGCAAGAGTCTGAAGCTGGCTTTAAATTCACTTCTTCCTGACTCTAGGCCTAGTGCTCTATTTGCTGTACCAACTAACCTCCTAAAATAATGGAAAATGCTAAGTTCCTTTCAGCTTCTAGATAGTCTCATCATGCATGCCCCATTAGTCGTTTATTTTTTTTTTTTAAACCCTTACCTTCCATCTTAGAATCAATACTATGTATTGGTTCTAAGGCAGAAGAGTAATAAGGCCTGGGCAATGGGGGTTAAGTGACTTGTCCAGGTCACATAGCTAGGAAGTATCTGAGGTCAAATTCGAACCCAAGATCTCCCATCTCTAGGCCTGGCTCTCCACTGAGCCACCCAGCTTTCCCCTACCCCCATCAGTTCTTGATGGGGAAAAAGGAGTAGTTGCTCCTTATCCTTTGATGCCAATACTCGGCAACTAGAGTTCATCAGGTCCCAAAGGAAAGGACAGGAGAGCCATCACCTGGAGAGCAAATGCCTGGCTGAACTGCCTACTTTTCTATCTACATGGTGAAGAACCAGAATAGCTGCTCATTCCAGCTTCTCTACCAACCTAAAAAGCCAACTTAAAAAGATGTTACCAACTGATAATCTCTGACATTGTGATTGTTTGAGTGTTTGATCTCCGTAGAGCACTTTACAACACAGAAGCAACATTCATCATCATCATCATCATCTTTGGCATTGGTATAACCTATAAAGTCTGCAAATCTCATTACTTCTTTTACCTTATTTCAAGCCTCACAACAACACTGTATGGGAGGAAAAGAGATAATATCTCTATTTTAGAGAGGAGTAGATGTAGGATAAGAAATGTTAAGTGACTTTCTCATGTTTACACCGCAGCTAATGAATCCTGTCAAAGGCAGGATTTTGAATCCAAACCTTCCTGACTCCAGGTTCAGTACTGATATTTACTGTTGCCACTCACTATGTCATGCTTCATTTCACAGCATTTCTTGGGTAAGACCCACAGGCCAGGGGGGAGGTTGCCCTCTTCTCACCAAGGAGCCCCAGCTCTGGACTCATGAACACCAGATTCATATCCTGAGGAAAGATTGCCACAAAAGAAGGTTTCAGGCTTTTCTTGAGCTCTCTGTCTCATTATAACCCCCAACCAGAGTAAAACCCTGGGGAAATAATCTTTCAAACAATGCTTGGAATGCCTCATGCTAGGGTCTCTAATCCCAAAAGGGATGAAAAAACCTCCTTCAAGGACTTATGACAAAGAATGCTCTCCACCTCCAGAGAAAGAACCTTTGGAGTCAGAACGCAGATGAAAGTATGAGATTTTTTTTCATTGTTTATTTGGGTTTATGTTTTAGGGTTTGGGTTTTGTAAGATTATTCACTTACAAAAATGAACAAAATGGAAATGTGTTTTACATGATAATACATGTATTACCAAGATCAAATTGCCTGCCAGCACCGGGTGGGGAAGGAAATGGAGGGAGAGAGATAAATTCGATCATATAACTTGGGAAAACTTGTGTGGAAATTTGTTATAACATGTTAATAAACATAATAAAAGTTTGTGATAAATAAAAAGAAGTAAAATAGTAGATATCAGGAATAAGACAGCTACTTATTTACTCCACAGCAAAAGAAATGCTTAAAAGACAAAAGACTCATTAGGATGTGTTAATAAATACTTAAAACATAACCCATAACAAAGACTCAGATATCTTTGAACAGATTCAGAAAACACTTGAGGCACTCCAAGGACCCATAGAAATCCTTTTTTTTTTTTGTATATTCTCCTGGGTAATATTGCATTCAAGGAGATTTCTGCTACCTGAGTGGATTTCATTTTCACCTCAGTCTTTATGATTAGAGTCCATCTTCTAGAATCCATCCAGAGTCTATCTTCTAGCTAGCCAACAGTGCATGATATATCCTCCTGGTGGTCATCTGGTCATCGTACCCAGCAGGAGAGGCCTGGTGAGATACTGGTAAATGTTTAACTACTGACTGGAGGGGTGGTGGGGGAAGGGCAGAACTATTCATGAATTTTTTTTAGTTTAATCTGTGTTATGAACTTTTTCTCCATCACTTAAGTATAGATAATCAACAAAACAAGAAAACAGGCCCTTATTTGTAGCATTTGCTGATTTCTGAGGTACAAATGCTGCCACTGAAAATTTAACAATTGGCTCTCTCAAACTGGAAGGATCTGGCTCTTGCACACCCCAGGGTGTAGCTGCAGAAAGTACCTCTTTCTGGGTAACCAGGAACCAATTCCTGAGCTCATCAAACTGGAAACAACTAATTCAGCACAGCTGTTCAATCACTATGTTCAGAAAAAAAGACATAAAGCAGAAGTAGCAACTGGAGACAAGATTGATTCTCAGGCAAACACATGAACTCATTGCCATTTGCCATCTTAGGTGTTGCTAGGGAGGGAGAAGATGGAAATAAATTCCCCTCTCTAGATCACTAAAAGTCTAAGGGAGACCTCACAGAATCACAAAATGTTCCAGGGAGGGGGATGGGAGACAGACAGGGACAGAGATACACACAGAGAGAAGTGTTTGTGAAATGTTAATCATTCACCGTATGAGAAAGCATGACTGGATGTAATAGGGGTGTGGCTGGTGGAGATCCCATGGTTTGAGAGGTCCTGGAAGAGAACTTTCTCCCTAAAACTGTTAAACTCAGAATGTGAAGATGAGGGTGGGATCCAGTTATGAGTATCCCCACCCATAGCTATCTAGATGCAGTGATTTCAGTTTGGAAGCAATAACAAGAGATAATTAGACAAATCTTATCTTGTCACTTATCAATATCATCAGCAGTTTCTGGGTTTCTGTATTCCCTTTAAGGGAAAGTTGGAGCTGTGATACTAATGGTATGAGCTGGAGAACAGCAAAAGGGTGACTAGATCCCATTCCATCATAAGCCCAGCAATACACATTCTTCATCCATTTGATTTTATCTGTGTGGATGGCTAGTCCTAGTCTCTTTTGCATGACCTTAGATCACATTGAAGAGGCATTTAATAGTCTGAGACTCATCGTAATCTGTACAATGTCATGTGCAAACACTATCATATGGAGAATTTTGTTATCAACAACTGTTATTTTTAGTAAAATGTCAGTTACAGATAGTCTAACATTTAGGTTAGAAATTGCTCTATTATGACATTATTCCAACTTTACCGTTGACAAAATAAACAGCAAGGGCTCAGATACTTTGGAGAAGACAACAGAATGAAAAAAAATCCATTGTTTTGAAATGTATATGTGCTTACTGACATGTGTTAGATCTGAAAACCTAGGGAGGAAAACATGATCTGATAAGTTAGGAAACCTGAATTCTAGTTCCAACTTTTGCTATGCATTAGCTATATGGTTAAGTGAACATTTTACTGTTCTAGCTCTCAGTTTTGACATTTATAAAAATAATGGGCTTAAACTAGATGATTTCTAAGGTCCTTTCTAGTTTTAATTTTCTATATTTCTTATTCTTTCATTCTTTAACTTCCAACTCTCACATTCTATATTCTAATATAGAATGTTCTAAGGTTTCACCCAACTCTAATAGTCTATAGTATGATAATCTTATTATTGAAAATTCAGCATGATACCCTTTGAACCAGCAATACCCCTCCTAAATCTGCATCCCAAAGAAGTAAAAAAAAAAAAAAGGTGGGGGGTAAAGGACAAAATGTACAAAAATATTTATAGCAGCTCTTTTTGTGGTGGCAATGATCTGAAAACTGGTACTGGCTGAACAAGCTATAGTATATGATTGTGATGGAATGCTATTTTGCTATAAGAAATGATGACAGAGATGGTTTCAGAAAAACATGGAAAGACATATGAACTGATTCAAAATGAAGTGCAGAACCAGGAGAACAATGTACACAGTAACAGCAATATTGTAACATGAACAATTGTGAAAATTAGCTACTCTGATTCAAAACAGTTCTAAAGGACTTATAATGGAAAATACTATCCGCTTCCAGAGAGAATCTGAGTACAGTTTGAAGCATATTTTTTCCCTCTATTTTCCTTGTGGGTTTTTTTTTGGCAATATGGCTAATATGGAAATGTTTTGTATGACTTCACATGTACAATTGATATCACATTGCTTGCCTTCTCACCAGGTGGAAGAGGAGCGAGAAGGAAGGAGAGAATTTAGACATTGAAAGTTTACAAAACAAATGTTAAAATGAAATATAATTTTTTAAAAAGAAAATTCAGCTTAGAGCAACTGTTTTTCAGGCCATTTCCAACAGTTAATGATTCCTCTTTTGGTCATTCTCCAAGTTTCTGATTTCAAGAACAGAGTATCAGTCAAATAATCTCTCTTTTTTAAAAACCTTATTCTTCTGTTTTAGAATTGATACTAAGTATAAATACCAAGGCACAAGGGTAAGGGCTAGGCAATTGAGGTTAAGTGACTTGCAAGGTATCACACTGGTAAGAAGTGTCTGAGACCAGATTTGAACCCATGTCCTCTTGGCTCCAGGCCTGGCTCTCTATCCACTATGCTAACAGCTTCTCCTCAAATAGTATTCATATTCAGACTATGCCCAAATCAGTTTTCACAGAAAAGTCTTTTGTATGTCTGTTGGATATCAACTTTATTTCACTGTGTATAACTAAAATGTCAACAGCTAGGTGATGCAATAGAGATCAGGCTAAGCTGTGTTGGTGAACCCATGGCACAGATGCCAGGGTGACAGAGGGGGCTGCTCCATTCTCCCTCTCCATAGTGCCTGAAGACATTTTTCATGTGCCATGGCCCTCTGCCCAGCAGCCCAATGAGAGCACTTCCTCCCTTCCCTGTCTGGAATAATGCAGGTGGCTTGAAGTTGCAATTTGGGCACAAGGTCTCTAAAAGGTCATTAAAACCTGTTTTCAAATCTGAGCTTAGACCCTTACAAGCTGTTGTGACCCTAGGCAAGTTACTTAATTCTGTTTGCCTCAGTTTCCTCATCTGTAAAATGAACTGGAGAAAGAAATGGCAAATCACTCTAGCATATTTACAACCCTAAATGGGGTCAAGAAGAATCAGATACTACTGAACAACAACACACTTGACTTGTGCAACTTTTTTACGTTAAATTTCCTTTATCAGCCACTTCCTCTCCTTTCTCTTTGTTTTTGACTTTTCTTCAAGGGTCTTGTTATATAAAAGCAAAGTAATGAATTTAGACTCAGGACCTACATTCAAATGTTGGTTTAGCTTTATGCTTATACGACTGTGGACAAATCATAAATACTTTTTGGGCCTCAGTCTCCCCATCTATAAAATAATGGAGTTGGACTAGGATCAGAGATGTCAAATGGATCTGGCATGCAAAACTCCTGAATGAAACCTGAACCAGATTAAAATGCAATTGGGAAATGTATAACAAAGTAAATAAAAATATTGTACAATATAGATGCTATTAATTCATAGTTTTCCAAGGCAATAGATAGCCAGTAGGGATCCATTTCTATTCATTTAACACCACTGGCCTAGATAACTCTAAGGCCAATTCCACCTTTAGATCCTATGATTTCCTAGAAATATATTAGGAAACATAGTCTCAGGATTACTACTAACAGTTGTTCAAAGATAATTTAGTCAAGCATCATATATCATTGTCCACAAGGGGGAGTTTCTCAAAAACTGAGAAAAATGGATAGCTTCCAGCTACTCTGTCAGATTCCTGAACTGTAAATTCAGAGTTAGAAGGGACCTTTAAGGGTTTCAATCTCCTTACTTTTCCCAATTAGAAAGCTGAGGCACAGAAAACTTACCTCTCCCAGAATCACATAGCTGGTAAGTGTCTAAGGAGGATTACCAGTAAAAATGCTAAAAGTTAAGGGGAAAGTAGGAGCATGAATCATGTAACCATGTTAAAAATGAATATTAATAAATGTTAAAAAAAAGAATATGAACAGAAGAAAAATGACCTGTTTTCTTGGACATAAAATAGAGAAAGAGGAGACTGGAAGCACTAAAATAAATGGCACTTATTTCTGAAAAAAAAAATGCTAAAAGTTCTTTGGAAATAGGGTTACATTTTTTTAAACAATCCATGGATCCTGTTTTAGTAATTACCCACTCATTAGGCAGCCCTATGGTTTTTCTGTAAAGCATGTTCTCCAGCTTCTCTTCTTACAACACTTGCCAAATTTTAGACAGCTAGGTGGCATAGTGGACCCTCTCAAACAACATGAAATAAAGCCTAAAGTACCTATGCATTATATTGGACCAAGAATACTGCATGCTGATTCTGTTGAGCCTTCCATTTGAGACTTAGTATCCCCAGTATGTATAGCAGGGTATGATTCTCACTGTGTGTCTCCTTGAACTATCTCACAAAGTTATGGACAAATTCTACTAACCTCAAATGGCAGCAAATTTATTATTATTTTTTTAGCAAATTTATTTTGAAAATGTAAGGCCTCTGCCTTCCTCTGTTCAAAAGAAAGTGCTATCAGTGTGAGCTGCTTATTTAGAGAGCATAAACAGTAGAAAACCCCAGATAAGTGGTAATTCATCCTTTGCACCAAATGTCCAACCCTACAGCTTCCTGTCAATCATGAGGCCTTTTTTTTTTTTAAACCCTTAACTTCTTCTGCCTTAGTATCAATTCTAAGACAAGAGCTATAAGGGGGCAGCTGGGTAGCTCAGTGGAGTGAGAGTCAGGCCTAGAGACAGGAGGTCCTAGGTTCAAACTCGGCCTCAGCCACTTCCCAGCTGTGTGACCCTGGGCAAGTCACTTGAACCCCATTGCCCACCCTTACCACTCTTCCACCTATGAGACAATACACCGAAGTACAAGGGTTTAAAAAAAAAAAAAGAGCTATAAGGACTAGGAAATTTGAATTAAATGACTTGCCTAAGGTCACACAGCTAGAAAGTGTCTGAAGACAGATTTGAATCCAGATCCTCCCAATGCCAGGCCTGGCACTCTAGTCACTGTGCTGCCTACCTGCCCCTAGATTTTTCTTTTTAAGCTATCCAGATTTCTCTATAGCAGTGATGGCAAACCTTTTAGAGACCAAGTGCCCAAACTACAACCCTCATGCTACACATGAGCCTCATACCTTTCCCCAGACAGGAGAGGGAGGAAGCATTCCCTTTGGGCTGCTGGGCAGAGGGGCAGGTGAAGTGAGAAATGTCCTTAGGCATGCTTGGAGAGGGAAGGGGAGCAGCCTTCCCCCTGCACCCCCCACGCCACCCCTCCAACTAGCACACATGCCATAGGTTTGCCAACATGGCGATATAGCATTGTATGTGGTCTCAGATGAGCCTAACTTCTAATTGGTCTCTAGGTTCCTCTATGTTGTTGTCTAAATGTAGACCTGCAATTTTCAGATAAAGAAATCAAAGCTATCAATAAACATGTGAGAAAGTGTTCTAAATCTCTTATAATTAGAGAAATGCAAATCAAAACAACTCTGAGGTATCACCTCACACCCAGCAGATTGGCTAAAATGACAGCAGGGGAGAGTTATGAATGTTGGAGGGGATGTGGCAAAATTGGGACATTAATGCATTGCTGGTGGAGCTGTGAACTGATCCAAACATTCTGGATGGCAATTTGGAAATATGCCCAAAGAGTGCTAAAAGAATGCCTGCCCTTTGATCCAGCCATAACACTGCTGGGTTTGTACCCCAAAGAGATCATAGATAAAAAGACTTGTATGAAAACATTTATAGCCGCGCTTTTTGTGGTGGCAAAAAACTGGAAAACGAGAGTATGCCCTTCAATTGGGAATGGATGAACAAATTGTGGTATATGCTGGTGACAGAATACTATTGTGCTCAAAGGAATAATAAACTGGAGGAATTCCATGTGAACTGGAATGACCTCCAGGAATTGATGCAGAGTGAAAAGAGCAGAACCAGGAGAACATTATACACAGAAACTGCTACACTGGTATCAGTGGTAAAATCTAATGTAATGGACTTCTATACTAGCAGCAATGCAATGACCCAGGACAATTCTGAGGGATTTATGTAAAAGATCGCTACCCACATTCAGAGGAAGAACTATAGGAGTGGAAGCACAGAAGAAAAACAACTGCTTGAACACATGGGTTGATGCAGACACAATTTGAATATAGACTCTTAATGACCACTCTAGAACAATTATCAATAATATGGAAATAGGTCTTGATCAATGACACAGGAAGAAACCAGTGGAAATGTGTGTCGGCTACTGGGGGATTGGGGGGTAGGGGGAGAGAGAGCAAGAACATGAATCATGTAACCATGGAAAAAAATTTTTTTAAATTAAAAATTAAATTAAAAAAAATAAATGTAGACCTGCAAGAAAAAAACAAGTCTTTTTTTGGAGACTCGGTTATGTTATCTCTTGAATGCTTTCCTTACAGAAATTCCTACTTGTATAATACTAAATTCTCCTCTCAAACAACATCTCACATTTTCATCACACTTACTTCACAATAACCCTGTGCAGTAGGTAATGCAAATACCTTTCAGATGAAGAAACTGAGGTTCAGAGATGTGAATTGAATGCTCAAGATTATATTGCTTAGGGAACAGCCTACACAGTGGATAAAGTTCCAATCTTAGAGTTGGGAGGACTTGGGTTCAAATCTGCCTTCAGATACTTCCTAGCTATGTGACCCCTGAGTAAATCACTTTACCCCAATTGCCTAGCCCTTGCAGCTCTTCTGTCTTGACAGAAGGTATGGGTTAAAAAAAAAAGATTAAATAGCTTATAAAAGTCAGAGCCAGGGTTTGATTTTAGGTCTTTTAAATTCCAAACACTGGTACTTTCCCCATCTAACCATGCTCTTTCTCCAATCTGCTTGTTCCTTTTGCCCTAAAAAAAAAATAGTGGGATGCTGTTCTTTTCTGTGCACCATTGGATCCCATCCATTGGAGTCTTCTGAAAATATAAACAATAATAATAATTGACATTTATGTAGTTTTTTCATACATTATTGTAATTGAGCCATATAAACAATCTTATGTGGTGGGTACCCTGACTGTTGTTATTCTTATTTTGCATATGAAGAAGTCAAAGCCCAGTATAATTAGGTGAATGACCTATAATTTATGTTTCTATCCTCTTCAAACTAAGATAATTATTTCTAAAAGGAAATGACACTGGATGGCTATGCTATACGATTAAAGGCCTTCTCCACCTCACACCTCTCTTTTTAGAGTCAAGACTTGAATCAGAATCTTCTTTTGCTAATCCCTACACTTTATCTTCTATGCTATGCCATTTCTGACAATGAGATGAATAACTTTCATTTATATAGAACTTTATGGTTTATGAAGTATTTCTTCACAACAAGTCTGTGAGGTAAATAGTGCCAATATTATTATCCTTATTTTACATATGAGGAAACTGAGGCAAAAAGAGTCTAAATGACTTGAAAATAAGTAAGAAGTAGTGAATTACAACTCAGCTAACCTACTGGATAATTCCACCAGTTGTCTCATAATCTTCAATTACTAGGATAGCATAAGACATCTGGAAGAAAAAAGAGATTCTCTCTACATAATATAAATATATATAATATACATATTTATATATGCAATACATTTATAATTTAGTTCTTTTAGCCCATTAATTTTATCAATAATAATAATTTGCATGTCTATAGTACATTACAACTTGCAACATGCTTTTTGTATATTATTTCATTTAATTTTCACAAAGAGTCTGTGGGAAAGGTATTTTAAATGTTATCTCCATTTTTTGATGATTATACAAAGCATTTGAGAGATAAAGAGAGAGAACATTCATTCTGTATGCCAGAAACTAAGTTAAGTGCCAGAAACACAAATAAAAACAAACATGATGGTCCCTGTACTCAAGGAGTGTCCATTCTAAAGGAGGAAGAAAACATGCAAAGTGGTGCAGGGAATGAAGTAGACATGGTCAGGAGACTGAAGGAAGAAGTGGAAGTGGTATGGTGGTCATGGTTTCCACCATGATAGGCAAAAACAGAACGGAGGCAGAGCCAGTGGTAGAGTCTAAGTTTCTGGTGGGGTGGGTAGAATCAGGGAGAGAGGCCTTGACAAGAAAACTCTAAGATGTAATAGGGGCCCTAAAATGCATAAGGAAAATTTTATGGTTTTTTCCCCCTCTAATCATCAACCCTACAACATTATATTACCATCAAGTAATTGCTATATTGATATTCAAAAACCCCCAATCTGAGGCCATTTAATTTATTAATAAGATTAGTATACATTCAGATCTTGGGAAGCATGCAAAGCTAATTTTCTTTCATAAATAATGCAAGGAAAAACCAGGGCATTTTAAAGGGAGTTTATTGTTCTTCCTGGATTCAGAAAGATCTGGTGAAAATCTCATTTACTATTGGTCATAGCTATATTTCAATGAAATCAAAGAGGTAGCCTTAACATATGTAGTTGTCAGGGCAGCTAGGTGATTCAATAGATTGAAAGTCTGGAGATGAGGGTCCTAGGTTCAAATCTCACCTCAGATACTTCTTAGCTATGTGACTCCGGACAAGTCATTTAACCCCATTTGCCTAGTCCTTACCACTCTTCTGTCTTGGAACCAACACTTACTATTAATTCTAAGACAGAAAGTAAGAGTTAAAAAAAAACAAAACATACATAGTTGTTTCAATGGTGTCTCCTCCATTAAACTTGTGTGGTCCTTGAGAACAGGAACTGCCTAGCCATGTATTGCTAGCACTTAGCACAATGCCTGGTATATAGTAGGTACTTGTTAAATACTAGTTAACTGACTGGTTAAATGAATGCTGGTTAATTTACCTTAATGAAGTAGAAGAAATGCTGTCCAAAACCAAAAGTCCTATGTGAAGAAGTATGACAGGTGTAGGGCAAAGAGAACTGCTCTGTGAGTCAGAAGGCCTGGCTTCTGGTCTGTGCTTTGCCATTAATTCCCTGGATGTCCTTGGGCAAGTAATAGGACCTCCTTTATTCCCAGTTGTAGTGGAAAGTGTCCTGGGATGAGAGTTAGAAGAACTGGATGGGTTGCCTCATTCTGGCTTTTGCTCCCTGTGTGACCTTGTACAATTTAATCTCCGTGAGCAACAGTTATGTAATCTATAAAATGGAGATAATAATACTTGTACTACCTATTTCATGTTGTGGTTTCAAGAATTAAATAAGCAAATGGATACAAGCAAGCCCATTGATATCATTCTTTGTCTTCTGAAATTTATTCCATGGATCATTCTTTCCCTGTCTCAATTTTTAGTTTTCTTTAGTACTGTTTTTGAACCATCTTAGATCTTCACTAAGCTAAAGAACCCTGCCTTCTCCCCAGGCTATTTTCTTTTCTCTCCAATTTCTCATTGGAAAATGCCTAAAAAATTTGTCATTCTTGCTAATTCTACTTCCTTAACCTTCACCTACTATGGAACCCTTTCCAACTCTTTCCAATCTTTCCAAGGCTAACACAAATCTCTTTATTACCAAATCTAGTAGTCTTTCTCAAGCCTTATCCTCTTTGAGCTCTCTAGCCTTTGACTCTGTCAAAACCCTTTCTTCCTAAATTGCATGAATGTCCATCAATTGGGGAATGACTGGACAAATTGTGATATATGCTGGTGATGAAATACTATTGTGCTGTGAGAAAGGATGAACAAGATGATTTCAGAAAGAGCTGGAAAGACCTACATGAACTGATGCACAGTGAAATAAGCAGAACCAGGAAAACATTGTACACAGTAACAGCAATATTGTGGCATGATCAACTGTGATAGCCTTAGCTCCTCTAAGCAATACAATGATCCAAGACAATTCTGAGAGATTTAAAGACTTTATTCCCAGATACTCTCCCACCCTTTCTCTGCTCCTCACTGCCTCCCCCTGCAGTGGTAAATAGTCTGATATAGACTATACCAGTATTTTCATGTTTCTATATTCTTTCAAAGCTGTTTTCCTTTATAGTTTTGTCATTCTTGTATATATTATTCTCCTGGACTGCAAGTCTTTCCAAGTTTCTCTGAATCCGTACCTTTTTTCATTTCTTATAGCACCATAATATTCCATTACATTCACATATGTAACATTTAAGCATATCTCAGTTTATGAATATAAACTCTGCCATAACAAAAAGTGTTGCTTTGAATGGTTTTCAGGTGCTGCTTCCTCTATCAAGACTTTTCTGATTCCTGGTTGTTAACAGTCTCTCTGGCTTTCACCTATATTTGCTTATCTGTTTAGCAGTTATACCCCAGAGTAGAGTGTAAACTCCTTCAGTACATGAATTGCTTCATTCTTGAATTTACATCTCTTACATGTAGCAAAAAACCTTATATATAGTAAGCATTTAGTGAACTTTGATGATTTAAAAGTACATAAAGTTCACCTTTTAACTGGCCTATTGTAATAGCTCCCTAACTGTTCTCCCTACATCTGGTCATTTTCCTTTCCAATCCATCCTCTACATTGCTGCTAAAGTGATATCTCTAAAACAAAGGTCTCAAATGAGATACTATTTGTAAAGTTCTTAACCTATTGCCTGGCATGTAGTGGGTGCTATATAAATGTTGATTCATTTCTCTTCCTTTTCCTTTCCCTGATTAAGACACTCCATTTGGGGCTGCTAGGTGGTTTGGTGGATAGAGTGCCAGATCAGGAGGATCTGGGTTCAAATATGACCTCAGATACTTCCTAGCTGTTTGACCATGGGCAAGTCACTTAACCCTAGTTGCCTAGCCTTTACTGCTCTTCTGCCTTAGAACTGATATGTAGTATAAATTCCAAGACAGAAGGTTAAAAAAAAAAAATAAAAGGAAGCCGCGGCAGCAGCAGCAGCTTCAGTGGCCCTGTTGCTTTTAGGATAATTTAGAAGTTCCTCTGATTGAAGTCAAAAGCCCTTTATAATCTGCCTCCTCCAGCCTACCTTTCTAAATTTACTACATCCCCTCCCCTTCATACTCTCAGCCAAACCTGCCTCCTGGCTGTTTTTTCTCCATAATATTCCATCTCCCATCTCTGTGTCTTTGTATAAACTATCCCTCTTACCCAGAAAGCACTTCCTCCTCACCTCCACCACTTAGAATCCAAGATCTCCCCAAGTACTAGTGCCCTCTGGCATGAATATATATTTCTCTTGTTGTACTTTGTATTTACTCATTGTAGTGGGGTCACAGCTCCTGTAGAGAGCAGATTGTTTAACTTTTAGTGTGAGCCTTTTCATATAGGGATTCTGAAAATGATACAAATCTGGGCTTGGTTTATTATTTTTTTTTATTATCTAGACTTAAGAAAGTGACCGAGAAAATACAAATTATGTAGATTAAGCTAAAAAAGGGTCATCCATCCTTTTTTTTTTTTTGAGAATCAGTTGTTAAACATTTACCAATATCCAACAGCTTGTATATATGCTTGATGTTTCCCCTGGTAGAATGTAATAATAATAATGGGAACTTTCAATTTTATCTTTGTTTTCCCAGGATTTATCACAGTACCTGAAACATATTATACACATTAAATGCTTGTTGATTGATTTGTAAGCCATTAAACATCAAGGAAATAAAAACTTGAATTGTGTGTAAATCCTCATTCATTGTTAGACTCTAGCCATCAGAAATAATGTCACCCCACCCAACTTAGTGGGGAGGGGAAGATCAGTTACCCACACATGACAATAAGTAACAAATCAAGAACAAGGGACTGCCCTTTGGGCAGTCCAAAACAGTGTTGAGGCTGCCATTTATGTCCACTTGAAATTGAAGGTGGATGCAGGAAGTGATGAAAGATGCTATCTCTTAAATATGATGGTAACTTCCTGTGGAGGCAGTTGGCTCTTTGAACTTGGTGTTGAAGGATCTCTGGTGAGACCTCAGAGGGCTTCCCTCTGAATTGTCACGGTGGGTAAGTTAGGCTGACTTCCTTTCTCCTCCCTTGGCGTTTCTGGGGGCTCTACCCTCAAGGAGGCCTCTCTTGCCTCTCTAATTGTAAAGGCCTTGTGGCTAGAAGCCTTGTTTAATTAACCTCTGCGCTCCTTTGCTGGGGCCTCTAAATCCTCATCCAGTCCAGGCCAGAGTTTCTCTCTCTATTTCCCTACCTTCAACCTTCCTAATTGTAAATAAACTTACATAAAAGCCATCCTGACTTGAGTCTATTTTAATTTGGAATTGAGTTGATCCAATTCATGGCGACCATACCTTAAATAACTATTTTCCCCTCTTACAATTGAATGTAATATTTTAAATTGGAGGTTTGAAGGAGACATATGTGTAAAAAAGACAGGACTGTGAGCAAATGAAAGAACTGATTTACAGTAAAATAGAGAATGAAAAAGAGAGAAGAAGAAAGGGGCAAGAAATAGAAAAGGAAAGAAGAAAATTGGGAAAGAAATGAAGGAGATGAAGAAAGGGAGGTTTATTATTAAAGTACAAATTCAAAGACTAATACCAATTAAAGGGCTTGTTACATATTTCATATTTCCCCTGAGGATTCACCTGGAACACTAAGGCAAATCATAATATATAATCAGAGCAGAGGAAATACCTGTAAGTTCAAGAAGCCCTTGGCTAGAACTCTTATCAGATATGAACCTTACACTATACTTGATTTGATTCCAAAGAACTCATTATTCTAAAATGCAATTCATAAAGGAAACTGCCAATCTTATCCTTGTTTGAAAACTTCTATGGTAAACCTAAGGCAACTAAGTAGGGAGGTGTTTTAAAAGGAGTAATGTTTGGGGGCAGCTGGGTGGCTCAGTGGATTAAGAGCCAGGCCCAGAGATGGGAGAACCTGGGTTCAAATTTGACCTCAGATACTTCCTAGCTGTGTGACCCTGGGCAAGTCACTTAACCCTCATTGTCTACCAGTGGTTCCCAAACTTTTTTGGCCTACCGCCCCCTTTCCAGAAAAAAATATTACTTAGCCCCCTGGAAATTAATTTTTTTTAAATTTTAATAGCAATTAATAGGAAAGATAAATGCACTTGTGGCCATCACTGCCTCCCTGGATTGCTGCAGCACCCACCAGGGGGCGGTAGTGCCCACTTTAGGAATCACTGGAGCCCTTACCACTCTTCTGCCTTGGAGCCAATATACAATATTGACTCTTAAGATGGAAGGTAAGGGTTTTTAAAAAAAAAGATAAATAAAAAATAAAAGGAGTAATTTTTGCATCACCCCAGTATGCTGCACACCCCATTGCATATTCCAGAGACAGGTGCCCAGAGCCTGTTACTTTTTTTATTAATTAAAAGAATTTATTTCCAAGTATCTTAGCCCTTCCTTCCACTCCCCACATCATAGAAGTCATCATATGGCAAACAGATATGTGTGTGTGTGTGTGTGTGTGTGTGTGTGTGTGTAAATTATGTCCTTCTTTCCATTTTTCAGTTTGTTTTCTGGAGGTGAATATACACGAATTAGTCTTCAAGTATTAATTCTATAGTGCTAGATAATATTCTCTTGGTTTGGTTCATTAGCTCATGTTCTTTCTTTCCAAGTTTCTAAAAAATTAAATATACCAGACAAAACATATGTTAATGAATTCTCCTTTTGGCAGTGAGATATCTCAGTTCAACTAGAAGAGTCTCTGCTCTCACCCAAGGGGAAATTCCCCAAAGTCTGTTGGGAGGAAAGCTTGGAATCTAAGGAATGTTGAGGTGCTGGATCTTCTATATATCTATTTCTGTTTAGTCATTTCTCTGACTTCAAGGGTCTCTCCTTATAGAGAGCATAAAATTTCATGGGTTAACTTGAAGCTCTAAGAAATATATTTCTCTTCTCCCAGGCTCTACTCTTGACACATATGCAGCATAAAGTAATAATCCTTCTCTCTACTAATATGGACAGTCTTATGTAAAGTGTCCAAGGCTTGAATTAATTATCAATCTACCTTACAACACAGGTTACAAGACAGCAATGATAATATTAAAATATTAATTAAGTTAAAAATTCATAGTTCTATAGCCCTTTAATATTTCCAACGTGTTTTTCTCATAACAACACTGCAAAGGAGGTATTGTGACTATTAATTTAAAAATTGAGGCTCATGGATAACTTTTCCAGTTTCATATAGCTAATAAATGTTGGAGTTTGGATATAAACTCTGATTCCTAAGTCCAACACTTTGCCAGGATACCATGGGAGTTGAAAAGATGAATGAAACACATCTCTTCTTAAGGATAACAGAAGCAAAAGCTGGCATGGAATGGACTTTAGAAATGATCCCCCACATCTGAAAGATGAAAAAACTAAGGTCTGGAGAGGGGAAATGATTCGGTCAGGTCACACAGCTCATTTGTGCCAAAGATGAATCCATATCTCAATAACTACTATTTCAGTGCTTTGCTTCTCCCTCTCCTCACCTCACATTCTCAGTTCTTCTAGACAACCTGAGGCACAGTGGAAAATTCGCTTTTCTGGCTTGTTGCCTTCCTTCCGAATCTTAAGAAATCAGGAATCTTTGATATCTGATACCTAATATTCTTCCACCACACGCCAACTTCTTTTAGAAGCAGAGAGGCTTACAAAACTCAGAGTATGAATAGATTTATTTAGTGCTTATGGGAAATCAGGAAAATTCTTAACAGTTAAGAGAAAAACAAAAAACAATACTCAACCGTGAACAAGGCTCTTTCCAGAAACCTTATTGATCTCAGTGATTTATATTATTGTTTTGAGTAACATTTGTGGGAAGGGGGATGGATCTGGAGGTGCTTCTCTACACTAGTGATTCTTTCCACAATTCCTCGCTGGGCTGCTTTCTTTGCCCTTGTATCCAGATTCTCTGAGCAGATATCACAAGTCGCAACTTCCTCTCATAGGTTCCTTCCAATGTTTTCCTTGAGCTCCCAACAGATGGAAGTCTCCATTTGATAATCTTCCTTGTTTTGCCTGTAGGCAGTAGTCCTATACACAAAAGGGTTTCTTTCCATGGATTAGAGGACCAGCAGATGGCAAATGTTCCCTTTCCCAGGACATCAGCTTTCCACTAGTCAGTAGAAGAGCACTCTTCATTCTCTGTCTCAACAAAGTGTGTTTATTCCAAACCAGACAGGTACAGCTAGTTCTGCTATAACGCGTATTTTGAAAACACAAATTTGATTCCACATAACTGATATATTAAGAGAACATTTTGAGCATAATGTGAATTTTGAGGGTTTTTTTCTGCATGATTTCTTCTGTAAGAACCAGTAAGACATACTCTCTTTCTGTTACTCTACTTCTTTTTTTTTTTTTTTTTAAACCCTTGTACTTCGGTGTATTGTCTCATAGGTGGAAGATTGGTAAGGGTGGGCAATGGGGGTCAAGTGACTTGCCCAGGGTCACACAGCTGGGAAGTGGCTGAGACCGGGTTTGAACCTAGGACCTCCTGTCTCTAGGCCTGACTCTCACTCCACTGAGCTACCCAGCTGCCCCTGTTACTCTACTTCTTGTGCTACTCAGAGGGTGAAGATCCCATTTCAGTTACCACATGAATGCCAGGAATTGAACCAATGAGATATGAAGGGTTTCCTTTCCCCTCCCCCCATTCTCTATCTCTTTCTTTCGGTCTCTATCTCTCTTTCTCTGTCTCTGTCTCTCTTGCCCTGAGAAATGGACTCTGAGAAACTGGTCTAGGGAGCTGTGTTTCTGTTTTGTGTTGTCTGTCCACCTCAGTTTCAGGTGCCAAAGGCAATCCGCATGGGATCCAGGACTGGAGCCATAACTACATTGAAGCCAGAATTACAGATGGAATGGTACAGCCAGCCAGTCCAGTAAGGATACCCTGAGAAAGCAGAATGCCTGGAACTTGAGCCCAAAGGGAATTTTAGACTTGGAACTGGTACTATGTACTCTATAGGAAGCTGTGAACCTAATCTCCTTCCCTCCCAAGACTAAAGTGGTGCAAAATAGAGGGAGTAAGTTTGTTTATTTATGATTATACCTTTGCAAGTAAATATTTCTATGCAACAGCTAAAAGAAAAAGAAATAGAGAACTCAGAAAACAGCACCACATAACAATAATACAAGCTGCCACCCTTCTAGTGGCTACTTCCATAAGCAAACTTCTGGTGCAACTCTGCATTATTTACAGCATGGTCCCATTATAGCAGAACTGACTGTATCTCAATATCTATTGACTCCCTTTGTGCCTTAGGCAACATGTACAAGAAGCCTTCTAGGGGTTGGAGGAACCATTTCCCTTTGAATCTTACAAGTAGATCTCCCTTCCCAGTGCAGAACTGGCTTATGCTAATTTATCATTTTTTAAAAAAATCTTTTTCTCTTCCCAGACTTCGGTGTTGCCTATTCTGCCTATGTCAACACCCTGTGAGTCCTAATGGCTCAGGGGAAGAACCAGTTGTCTCTCACTTTATTTTGTTTCCATTTGGGAAACTGGAAGGAATTGTTTGTATTTTTTCAGAACTATTTTCTGAGACATCAACATTTGAGTGCTAAATCACATCCAGATTAATTTTTAAAATTTAATTTTATTTTTCAGATTAATTTTTAAAGTAATTTTTAAAACTTCAGGAATAGATGGTAAATATGTTAAAATTTTAATTTATGTTATGTTTTGTAAATATGTTACATTTTCTATCTAGACTACCATGATGGTGAACCTATAGCACATGTGCCAAAAGGGGCATGCAGAGCCGTCTCTGTGGGCATGCCTGCAGTTGGCTGCAACAGTTCCTTACTAGAAAGCCAGAGGAACTTGAGGCAGAGCTGTTCCCTTCCTGCTCTCCATGCACCTGAAGATCTTACTTCACCCTCCCCTTTGCTCAATCAGAGTGCTTCCTTCTTCCTCTGTCTCGGTTAAGGGCTCACATGCTACATGACGGTACAGCACAGATGGCAGCCTGTGGTGGTCTGTGGTGAGCCTGGTTCCTGTGGTGGGGTTATAGAGGAGCTAGGTTTGAGGCACAGTGTAACACAGAGTTGGAGGGAATCAGGAGTGCTCAGGCCACTCTCCTCCTTCTCTCCACATGTGCCTCTCACCATCTGCCCTTCTGCCCAGCAGTCCAATGGGAGCACTTCCTCCCTCTTTTGTCTGGGGTAAGGGGTGGGAATTGGGGTGTGTGTCATAGCACTTGGCCCCTGGAGGGGCAGAGCACAGGCACTCAGTCTGGAGGGTGGGATGGAGATGGCCCCAACACTCAGTCTCTAAAACGTTTGCCATCATTGATCTAGATGTTCAATTTGAGATTAGTATCATTTTTCTGGTAACAAATTTGCCAGTCAACTCTATTTAGATTTAGGAATAATAGTAATAATGAAAGGCAACTTGATTTAATGTTTAAATAACCAGCCTTGGAATCAAGAAGATCCAAGTTTAAGTCCCCAAATGGATTCATATTAACTAGTTAGACTCCTAGGAAAGCACTTAACCCCTCACCACTATTGGGCAATTCTCTTAAGCCTTTGTTATAATGCAGGTGGTAGACCAAAATTCATGGAGGAAACTTCCTCACAAAAGTCCCATTCTTTTTAAAAAACATTTATTTATTTATTTATTTGGAATATTTTTCCATGGTTACATAATTCACGATCCCCCCTCCACTCTTCCCTCCCTCCTCCCATAGCTGATAAGCAGTTCCACTGGGTTTTATATGTATCATCATTCAAAACCTATTTCCAATTATTCGTATTTGTAATAGAGTGATCTTTTAACATCAAAACCCCAATCATATCCCCATCAAACTATGTGGTTGATCATATGTTTTTCTTCTGCATTTCTACTCCCACAGTTCTTTCTCTGGATGTGGATAGAGTTCTTTATCATAAATTCCTCTGTATTGCCTTGGATCATTGCATGGCTGCTAGTAGAGAAGTCCTTTACATTCTATTGTACAACAGTGTATCCATCTCTGTGTATAATGTTCTCCTGGTTCTGCTCCTTTAGCTCTGCTTCAGTTCCTGGAGGTCTTTCCAGTTCACATGGAATTCCTCTAGGCCAGTGGTTCCCAAACTCTTTTGGCCTACCTCCCCCTTTCCAGAAAAAATATTACTTAGTGCCTCCTGTCACATAGTTTCCACCCCCCTTACAGTTATTCACCGCCACCAAATGCACCTGTGGTCATCACTGCAGCACCCACCAGGGGATGGTGGCGCCCACTTTGGGAAATCACTGCTCTAGTTCATTATTCCTTTCAGCACGATAGTATTCCATTACCATCAGATACCACAATTTGTTCTGCCATTCCCCAATCAATGTACATCCCCTCATTTTCCAATTTTTTTGCCCCCACAAAGAGTGCGGCTATAAATATTTTTGTACAAGTATTTTTCCTTATTATCTCTTTGGGGTACAAGCTCAGCAGTGGTATAGCTGGATTAAAGGATAGACATTCTTTTCTAGCTCTTTGGGCATAATTCCAAATTGCCCTCTAGAAAGGTTGGATTAATTTGCAATTCTACCAGCATTGCATTAGTCTCCCAATTTTGCCAAATCCCCTCCAACATTTATCTCTTTCCTTTGTTGTCATATTGGCCAATTTGCTAGCTGTAAGATGGTACCTCCGAGTTGTTTTTATTTTCATTTCTCTGATAGGGATGAATTTAGAATACTTTTTCATGTGATTATTAATGGTTTTGATTTCTTCATCTGAGAACTGCCTATTCATATCCCTTGACCATTCATCAACTGGGGAATGGCTTGATTTTTCTGTAAATTTGGGAAGTCTTTTATTCTAAAGAAAACACAAACATAATACACCTCCAGCCCCTGAAAATGAACAATGATGACATGCTAATCATGATGACAGAGCTTTAGAACTTTCAACAAAGCTTTAAAACATATACATTGTTTCATTTTGTAATAAGATAATATAAGGTCTTTCACAACAATCCTGGAAGGTTGGAAGGGCACAAGTTACTTGTCTCATGTTATAGTTGAAGAAATTGATTGTTATGATTTGACCTCAGTTTAATACTGGGCAAAAAGATACTAGATAAATTCCAAAATCTATTTACATTGTGACAAGGGAAAGGCTTTTAACTTTCAAATGTGGTTTGTAACATATCCATTTATACTTTTGGTCAATTATTCAAAAGTATCTTTGCTGAAAAATTATATAGTTGAATGCATAAAGGGACACAATAATGGGTAGATTTGTCTAATAAAGCAAGACAGAAAGCAACTTTATAACAGATTCCAAACTGAATGCCAATCCTATTCCCATTGCCTTTTGTTTCTGATAAGTTATCACTTGAGAATTCACATTTTTCTAATAAAAAATAATAAATGAATTAATAACCACTTTAATTTGCTGAAAAGGCTATGAATCGTCAATTATGTCCTTAGATACTCAAATGTTGTTATTCATTATAAAGAATTTAAAGTAAGTCATACATTCTGTAACAAACTCAAGTTTAGGATCGTCCATTTTCATAATAATTATTAATTGTGGGTAAACTCTGAAGCTCTGTTCTGGGTCCTCTTCTCCTTTTTTCTCTATATTCTCTCTATACATCATCTCTATGCATGACTCTCAGATTTTTAAATGTAGTTCTAGTCTCTTCTGTGACTTTCATTTCTGTGTCACCAACTACACAGCCCATAAACAACTCAAACTCATGTCCAAAACAGAGCTCATATCTTTCCTCCCAAACCAACCCCTCTTCCAAAATTATTGCTATCAAGGACACCATCATCTTTATGGTCACTCAAGTTCCCTATCCCTGGGCCAACTATGACTCTTCATTCTCATTCACCTTATATATTTAATTAATTGCCAAATATTATTGTATCTGTTTCCATGGCATTCCTAAAATAAGTCCTCTTCACTCACACAGGTATTATCTAATTTAGGTCCTCACCATCCCTATCTAGATTACTGCATCAGCATCCTTGTCAGTCTCCTTTGCATCGAGTCTCTCCGTACTGCATCCTCTGTTGTTTGTCCTTTTCAAAAAGGACCAGTGACATCATGAGATGATAGCTTGACTTGTGAATGAATTGGATTTAAGTGAAGCAGAGTCACACAAAGTCATTAGCCTCACTCTCCCTTCCAAAATTATTGAAGCCCATTGGCAAGAAAAAATCAGGATGACTGATGATGGCTGAGGATGCATTGGGTGATATTGGTATCTTTGATATCTGACTAAGATCTAAGTGCTCCACAGCATCTGTTTCAGCTGCTTTGATGCCTATAGGAACAAATATTGTTATCGGCCCATGCCATAGGTGGACATCTTCACATGCTTGAGGTGAATGCCACCTTAACTCACTTATGGGTTTGTGGTCCACCGGTTACCCTTAACTTAGTTTAGCCTATCTGCTGAGGTGGTTTACTGGGGTATGGCTGCTTTGCTTGTAATAGCTTCTTGGAGCAACAGATGAGAGTTGAGTTTGGGGTGAACACTAAAGGTGAGTGAGCAGCCTTGAAAAAAGCTCAGCAAGCCCTCACATAATAGGCCTCCTTGAACACCCATACCTTCTATCCTCTATATAGCTCCCAAAGTGATTTTTCTAAAGGGCAGATCTGATCACATCATGTTCCCATTCAAACTCCAGTGACTGTCTATTAACTCTAGAGTCAAACATATGCTCCTCTGTTTGATTTTTAAAGCTCTTCATAGCCTGCTCCCTTCCTACTTTTCCAGGTGTCTTATACCTTAATATCCAAATTGAACTCCCAATCTCAGATTGTGTAAGGAAAATTAGCTCCACCCCTCCATGGTGTATCTAATGGCTGGCACCAGCTTGAGCATCAGTGTCAGCCTGACATCCCCTGGCATCAGGCAGATTGTTAATGAATAACCCTGCTGTGGAGGGAGGAGCTAGGGGAGTATATAAGTCCTGAACAAGGAAGCTCAAAGTCTCTCTGTTTCTGGGCTTGGTGAGATTGCCCGGGCTGCTGCAAAATAGCCAGCTAAATGGAGAATATAGATTAAGCTTTTCTTTTAAGAATAATCTATTTCCTCTCTCTTCTCTCGCCTTCTCCTTTCTATTAATTAAATGATTAAAAATCGCTGGCCAGACTCCTCAATTTTATATTAATAAGCTCAAGTGATAACTTCCTTGATGAAGCATTTTACAGTTCTCCTATACCCCCAGATGCTAGGGCAGCTGTTCCTCAAATCATCTTGCATTCACTTTGTACACATTCTATATGTACTTATAAGTGTGCAGGTTATCTCCTATTTGGCTGCAGATTGCTTGTGAGTAGGAGTCATTTTACTTTTGTCTTAGGATCTCCAAGGATTAGCACAATATTTCATCCGTAGTAAATGCTTAATGATTTGATTGATTGAGTCATAGGCTGTTAGGACTAGTAATGACCTTAGAATGGAGAATATGTTCCATGAAGTATGTAAAAATATAAAGAAGTAAAGTAGGTAGACATAAATAGTATATAGAGACTTATCATATACATTACAAACATATAATTGTATAATGAAATATATAATGATGTTATCCAATTACATAAACTATAAATAGTGAAGGAAAGGATTTTGCACAGATATGACATGGAATGCTGGAAAGCAGTGACAGGAGGCCAAAGGTCAATTGGAATCTTGAAAGGGTAGAGGGAGAATAACGGACATTCAGGGAGTCTAGTCTTAGACTCTGGGAGGATAGCCAGCTTGGAGTGATGACTCGAAGACTAGAAATATCCCCTTTGTTGTGATTTCCAGTGAATCCTGAAAATCTATCCACTCTGAAGACATCTGCTGTGTTGGACTAGAGCAATATCTGAGTGAACCTGAATAGCTGCCAGTTACCTAAGAGGAGTTACCCACAGGGGGACTGGATCAAGTCTGAAGACCAAACTTCTTGGGCCAGCTATTCCTAGAGACTATATTTCTTATATTTAGCCTCGGTTAGCCATTATAGAAATTACCATCAGTCAGAGACGGCTCAGGCCAGCCTTGGCTTTTGGCTGAGGGCTGAAAGACTTTGATTCCTGTTCAGTGCCTTTAGTTAGGGAACCCTTATCTCTCTCTTCCCCAAACCTCATCCTTTGATACCTTTTTTTTTAAACCCTTAACTTCTGTGTATTGGCTCCTAGGTAGAAGAGTGGTAAGGGTGGGCCATGGGGGTCAAGTGACTTGCCCAGGGTCACACAGCTGGGAAGTGTCTGAGGCTGGATTTGAACCCAGGACCTCCCGTCTCTAGACCTGGCTCTCAATCCACTGAGCTATCCAGCTGCCTCCCCCCCTTTGATACCTTTTTAAAATAAACATCTTACAAATATAGGAAAGCAGTCAGATTTGATTCACAGAAGAAGAATAAAGGAGGATTGGTGGGTGGAGGTTTTATTTTGAGGATAGAGTCTCCTTAGACCAGGTTACGTTAAATTCCTCAGTCGACCTATACTGCTCTCTTTCTCAAGCAGCTATCTGTTCAGGGAGGACATCGAAGGAGGAGCTAGGTTTGGCAAAAACTTTCTAGCCAATCAGTATCCTTTTCTCCTGAGGTGTTCTCTGTCCTGACACACATTGCTGCAACATCTTGCCCACCAAAGTGCTTTGATCAGGACAGAGGCTTTGCTCTTTGTCTAAAAGAGGAGATACCCTGAAAGGTCAGGTCAGTGGTTCCCAAACTTTTTTGGCCTACCGCCCCCTTTCCAGAAAAAATATTACTTAGCCCCCTGGAAATTAATTTTTTTTTAAATTTTAATAGCAATTAATAGGAAAGCAAATGCTCCTGTGGCTATCACCGCTCCCGGATCGCCGTAGCACCCACCAGGGGGTGGAAGCGCCCACTTTGGGAATCCCTGGGTCAGGTTATCAAACCCACCTGATCATTCAACAAAAACAACAACAACCCAGGGTTTTCCTTGCCTTTTATCAGTTGGTGAGCCAGTTAGGAAGTTGCAATTTTTATTACTGAAACTTTGTAACTGTTATGTTAACCCTACCCTTACCCTATATCTTTCCCGGGGAAAATCTGAGCTAGGAGATAACAAGGTAGAAATAGCATAAAATAGAGTAGGGGGATTTTTTTTTAATTTTGGTGGGACTAGAATAAGAATAGGTTAAGATTAAAAGTAAGTATCAAGAGTTCATGAAAGCAAACTTGGCAAGTTTTTGATTTGTGAAAGGGGACGAACTGTGGTAAGGCATTTAAAGGGAAAAAGCAGGTTGGCACCAAAGGGGAACAAACTTACACAATGGGGGGGGGGGGGTAAACCTGTTTGGAACTCTGGAAGGAGGGGCCTGGAGTACTCCAACGGTCAAACCAAGGGAGTCAGTTGGAGTCTTGAGAGCTGAAGACAACTCCAGGGACTCAGCTCTGAGCTCCTGGGGATCCCGAACCTTTCCAAACCCCATTCCTGATCGGTTCCTGTCATCAACTGAAGCTGTTTCCTGATTCCTCTCTTACCACTGAATTGCTACCGGATTTCTCTCTCCCTACTGCTACATAGTAGAGACTAATCGGAGAGGGGAAGAAGTAAAAACTGCATTTGGAATCTCTGAGGGAGTTTCCTCCCAGAGATGAACTAGATTACTTCGACTCTGGGTTTCCTGAGCTACAAATTCATTCCTAACGAACTCAATCTCCTTCTGCAATAGTTAGGCCAGTTAGAAAAAAGGATCCAGTGGGCAACTGGGTGGCTCAATGGATTGAGATCCAGGCCTAGAGACAGGAGGTCCTAGGTTCAAATCTGACCTCAGACACTTCCCAACTGTGCAACCCTGGGCAAGTCACTTGACCCCCATTGCCTAAAAAATAAAAATAAAAAAAGAAAGAAAGAAAGAAAAAAGGATCCAGACTTAGAGAGTGCAGTGGAGAGTAGGCTTAGCTTGTTAAGCAAAGCAGAGTCTTCACTGAGAATACAGAAAGGGATATCTAGGTAGCCATTTATAGAGAGGAATTCTCCTCTACCCACTTTCCTAGTAGCCTTCCCTGTCATTATCCTGAATAAACCCCTGTTGTACTAACTTGAAGTCAGATATATTGGTGTTGGCCTAGGCTTGGAGAAAAACCATTCCTGTCCTCAACCAATGAAGAAAACAGCCCTGTTTGGCAAGATCTGCCAAATCCTTGCAACCCGTTAAATCCAGCACCACAGGGGTCTCTTTCTCCACATATTTGTGTTACTTTGCCCATCAGATTACACTGGCCTAGGACTGAGAGAGTAGCCATCCTTGCTCTCTGTCACAGAGGGAGTTACCCTGTGGGGTCAGTTGCATAAACCCCTGACCAACCATCTATTTTAATACCACAGGTTCTCAATTCCCATTTTAACAATAGAAATATATTATTATATAAATATTGTATATTATATAAACAATATATTATATGCCATATAATATATAAACATAATAAATCTTTTAAAAAGTAAAGTATGTAGACCTTAGAACAGAGAATATGTTCCATGAAATATGTAAAATTATAAAAAAGGTAAAGCAGAGAGCACATTAGAATATACATTATATAACGTTAGTGTTATTATTCAGTTGTGTCAGACACTTCCTGGCCCTGTAGTTGGCCATTTCCTTCTCCAGCTCATTTTATAGATGAGAAAGATGAGGCAAATAGATAAGTGACTGGCCTGGGGTCACACAGCTAGTAAGTATCTGAGAGCGAATTTGAACTCAGAAAGATGTGTCTTCCTGCACTTTCTCCACTGTGCCACCTAGCGCCCCTAATGTAAGTGTTACAAGGACCTTTAGTATACCAGAACATAGAATTAAATCAAGTATAGATCTTAAAACATAGAATATTAGATGAAAGAATATAGAATACCTATAATAAAATTCACAGCATCTTTCATCTCTTTATTCCATTTACTACATTTTTGGCAATCACCCTATTAGTTTATTATAACAATTTAAAATACAAACTCTTCAGCCTGTCATGAAAAACCCTTCATAATGTGCCTCTAACCTACTATAGCCTAATATAGGCTGCTAAGTAAAGCACTGTAATGGCAGTTATGAAAAGCTGTTTAAATCTGGTCTCATACACTTATTAATTGCATGGTTCTGAGAAAGTCATTTAACCTCAATTTCCTCATCCATAAAATGTGGATAACAGTAGCGCCTACCTTCTAGGATAGAATGCAATAATATTTTTAAAGTGCTTTGCAAACCTTAAAGCATTATGTGCATGCTAGCTATCATCTTTTTTAAAAAAATAAATTTATTTCCTATTACCTACTTTCATGCACACCACATTTTAGCCAAACTGGACTTACTTCATTTTCTGCCTCCATATTTTCCACTTCTATTATCAGAGAACAGGTTTCCTTCTTTAATACTTAGAGAAAGTGAATATCCAGACAGGTATCTTCCTCCAAAGGTATCTTCTATGCCCTGCCTTGAACTTCCTCCCCTTTTCTTCCTTTTAGAATTCTTATCTTCTTTTAAGGCTTAGCTCTGGTGCCACATTGATGCCTTTCCTGATTCTCCCAGTAGTTGGTACTGCCTCCTCAAATTACCTTGTGATCAGCTTCAATCTGTAGTGTTGAAGGGAGTATGTGATCAATGAGAACTCTAAGAATATACATTCCTTGAAGGCATTTCATTTTTTGTATTTGTGTTACCAAAACTTAACAGTATCTTGAACACAATAGACATTTAATAAATATGTATTGAATTGGAGTTTATCTCTGTTCTACAATCTCTTCTGGTCTAATATTTTACATTCTAAGGCAGTGATAGGGATCTATGGCATGGGTGCCAAAGACAGCATGCTGAGTGCTCTCTGTGGGCACATGGTCGCCCTGCCTCCCCAACCCCCAGGGCATTATTAGGGTCTCAGGTGGAGCTGCTCCCTTTCCCCTCTCCACCATGCCTAAAGACATTTTTTCACATCACCTGCCCCTCTGCCCAGTAGCCCAATGGGAACTCTTTCTCCCTCCCCTGTCTGAGGTAAGGGAAGGGGTAGGGTGCACCTGGCACTCGATCTGGGGGTAGGGTGAGGGTGGAGGCCAGCTCTCTATCTCTAAAAGGTTTGCCATCATTATTCTAAGGGGTTTTCCAGCTCTCAAATTTCTATGAAGGCTCCAGAAAGGAGTCAGGGCAGGTTAGTGCCTCTTTAAATATTAGAGGAAGTAAATCTTAGGATTTCCCAAGCCAGCCAAAATAGCAAACAGTGGCATAATCTATTGTGTAAACAAACTGGAGACAAAGGAATCAGACAAAAGGCAAAAGGAGAGTGATGGTGAGAGCTGGCACAGGGCTTCAAAGTAGGAGTCTTCTGTTCCATCTGATTCAGTTACAGAATCAAAATGCCCATCCCACTATCGTGAGCTCAAAGATGAAGACATAGGATGTCCTGACATTCAGGAACACTAAATTTAAAATGAAGTATCTTATCATTCTAACTCTTAATCATTTGAAAAACAATTTATTACCTGACATTGTCCTAAAAATTCCTTTGTAAGGCCATTGTTTGGAACTGAGAAGACCTTTCCCTTTAGAAACAATGTTTGTAAAGCTTTGATCGAGCCACCTAGAATTTAAGCTTAGAACTCTTCGAAGTCATGGAATTAATACAAACAAACCTTGAGCCACCACCACAGAGATAAATAGGCCCTTAACAAATACAATCTATCTTTTTAAGCCTTGTTTAGGAGGAGGTTTTGCCCAGGAGCTGTCTTAAAGTCTATAGAATTCTTAGCAATCATTAAATATTCAGAACAAAGGTGGATACTTTGGAAATCCTTTGAGGCTGGGTGACCACTTATTGGCTTTGTAATAGAGAAGATTCATGTTTAACCCAGGTGTCTTACTTCTTCATTCATGTCCAATTTAAGGTTTGCCATTTCTTTCTCCAGTTCATTGATTGAGAAAACAAAGGCAAACAAAGAGTCAAGTGACCTGCCCAGGATCACTCAGCTAATGTCTGAGGCAGAATTTGAACTTGGATCTTCCTGCCTCCCTGCCTGATGCTCTATTCACTGTACCATCTACCCATGGCTGAGTTTGACTAGATAACCTCTAAATTCCCTTCTAGCACTACTAGGATCTATGTTCAAAAATCTCTAAAACATTCTATTTTTAACATTCTACTGCCTAAGGTTCTTTCCAGCTGTAACATTCAAGCTTCTATCGGCTCTAGCATTTTAGAGTTATAAGATCTCCAGTGGCACTTGGTGTAGTATATAGCAAGCTCTTCTCAGTTAAGAAGGCCTGGGTTCAAATTCCTCCTCTGACAGATACTGGCTGGCCAAGAAGCAGACAAACTTCTCCAAGCTTCAGGAGACCCTCTAAATCTGAGACTTTAAATTACACAGCATGTGTTCATCAGCATTGGTGAAGGGAGTTTTCTTTTCTTTTTTTTTTAAACCCTTACCTTCCGTCTTGGAGTCAATACTGAGTATTGGCTCCAAGGCAGAAGAGTGGTAAGGGCAGGCAAGGGGGCTCAAGTGACTTGCCCAGGGTCACACAGCTGGGAAGTGTCTGAGGCCAGATTTGAACCTAGGACCTCCCGTCTCTAGGCCTGGCTCTCAAATCCACTGAGCTACCCAGCTGCCCCCAGGAGTTTTCTTATTGGGAGTTCCCTCTACCAGTGAGATCACAGGTCCAGTCTAAGCAGAGCATGCTAAGGGGATCGAACATAACTCTCATTTCCATGTCTTTAATTAAATAGAGTCTCTTAAAACATCTCTCATTTGGTCCTTTTGCTCCTTTAAGACAATATTGTATAGGGGCTACTGGGGGTACAGTAGATAGAGCACCAGACCTGAAACCAGGAAAACCTGGGTTCAAATATGACCTCAGACTCTTCTTGGCTGAGTGAACCCAGACAAGTCACTTAACCTAGATTGCCTAGCCCTTGTTATTCTTCTGTCTCAGAACTGATTATAAAACACAAGATAAGTAAGGGTTAAAAACAAACAAACAAAGACAATTTTGGATAGTGGATAGAGAACAAGTCTTTGAACCCTGAAAACTTTGGTTCAAATATTGTCTCTGCCACTTCTGGGTTTTGTGATTCTGGTTGAGTCACTTCATCTCAGTACTGTCTTAGACAATTATCTGAAACTACAAATCACAGAGAAGGTGCCAACCTGCATTAGTAGTTTCCTCATCTAGAATTCATTGGAAATTGGGAAAAAATTGGAATCACAAGCCCATCCCTCTTATTCACCCTCCTTTTAATAACAACAGCATCCTTTCATATCTATTTGGTACTTTGAACTTTTCAAAACACTTTCCTACCTATTATTTTATTTAATCCTCATAACTCCTACTCAGGGATTATTATCCCCCTCTGAAGAATGAGAGTGTTGAGGACTGGAAAGGCATATACCTAAGAGTTTAGGGCTAGTTGGTGTCAGACTAGGAATTTCATTTAAGGGCTTGTATAATTTTCATTACATCATCTTGCTACTAAAGGTATGAGGAAATGTTCCTCTGCCTGGCATTGGCAGGCTATGCCATTGAACAAATGTGGGACATTAAAACCCCAACGCTGATCCTCTGTTCTTCAGGAACAGCCTGTAATGGACAGAGTTAGAATGGGCGACCAGGGCTAGGCAGAGAGCCAAATGAAGCCCACGTAGAGGAAAAAACGGGGAACTGCCAATGAAGAGACCTGGGTTTATGTTCCAGCTTGGGCACTAACTGATTGGTGATGCTGAGTAAGTCCCCTCCCCTCTCTGGCCCACAGTTACTTTCTCTGTTATGGAGTTGATCTACATGATGTCTGAAACCCCTTCCTTCTCCAGGTGTCGGCGCGTTCACAGGGCCTTCCGTCCAACCTATTAGGAGAGGACTATAACTGGTTCGCATTAAGGGGAAATCTGAATTCGAGGAGTTTCAGGAAGCGTCCTTTGTGTATTTGGGAGAAAGGTGTGTCGCCCCGCCCTCACAGCCCTCAGGCCCAGCCCCTCATAAACCCTGCATCCAGCCCTAAGCCCTCTTCCACTGGCATGCCCCTTGCTCCACGCCCCAGAAGGTGGCTCTTAATGTAGAGCCCTGCCTCCCCGCCAGCCCCACCCTGCCAAGCCCTTCTCTGCCCTGCTCAGCCCAGAGCACAGCGCAGCCGGAACCAGCTGTTTCTCCGGAGAGAGTGCAAGCTGCTTTTCCAACTCTCGACTAGAACCGGAGGTAAGTGAGTTGCCCTAGTGCCGCAGCGGTCGGGAGTAGGGCCCCGAGCCTGCTTGGTACTGGTCCTGCCGGGGCAGCCTGCGCGAGCCTGTAGAGCTGGTCCTGTTCCACCTTCTGTAAGCCTCGGGAGCTGGAGGGAGGGGTAAGGAGAAGTCGGCCAGCTAATGAGCATCCGCTAGACACTATCCCTCCAACTCCTCCTCCATTCCCCCTCGTCCCCATCAGAGGGATAAGAGATAGAGTGGGAGGGTGGAGATGGAAAACTCTACTCGGTCCCCAATCCCCGCCTCACCGCATCCTTCGTTCTGTGAGAGGCCAAGCCATAGATTGTAGTTCTAGTCCCCTACTTCAACCCCCGCCCCGTCTCCGACTCCAAATCCTTCCTCCGGTATAGATAGTAGGATTCCGAAGGGGGAACATGGGATACGGGGTGGTGGAAGAGGAAAGCAACGGGACCTGTAACCTGACAGCCCCATAGCTAATAGTCACCCTCTCTCAGGTAGCCCAATTACTATACTTCCAATAAAGGCTTCCCCTCAGGCTAGTGTTGGTTCAGAAATAGCTCTCAATTAGATGGCCACTCCCACTCTCGAGTAGCCACAGGCCCTTGGGGAGCCGAGTCCCATTAGGCCAGTTCTTTAAAATGATGACCCTCAGCCACAATCCCCTAAACTGGGGCCCACATCCCCTAACACACCATCCAGTGCCCACCCCACCTCATAAAAAGACTCAAAGCTGGTGCCCTCTAAAGCAAAGCCCCCTTACGTGGTTGTAAGCATCTTCACGTATAGCTTTTAAAGCAGGTGGTCACATAGACGCAACACCCATTTTACTCTGCCAGGTCATCAGAGGCAGTGTCAGGACCGATGGAGTGGCCAAGATGGGAGTAAAGACACTCTTCGATGGGATAAAAACACAATCGTGTTCAAAGCTTATCATTACCCTCTTTAGGCCAGGAAGATTCATATAGAGTCCGTTTCAAGACTTCTAATACTACATACTTTCTGCCTTGAAAAGTGCGGGCTAGAGCCTAGCAGGAGTGGGAGAGAGGGGCTAAAATTTGTGAATTGTTATACTTTAAGTATTTACCTTATCGGCATTTCAAGCTGATTTTATTTAAACGTTTTTTATTTAAAATGTTTTTCTTTGGAAGAAAAAGTTTTTTTTTTTTTTAAATAATCACCTCTTCACCAAGGTTTACTTTAACTATCTTAAACTGAAAAACAGTTCTTCCTAGATATCCTTTGGGTGAGGCTTTCATATTAAAAGAGTCCACCTGGAAAATAATTACATAGGAAAAATTTGCCTCTGGGGATTGTTTTGAATATAATTTGCATAGCACCTGTTCCCCTGGTCATAAAATTAGATCAGGCTAGATGCAGAATATTCCAGGGGTAGGAACACTAGACCTGCAGGCAGGAGACCTGGGCTCTGATTCTCCTGCCACAAATGAACTCTGTGTCACTGGTCAAGTCACTTCCCCTTTCTGAGCTTGAGTTTTCTCATCTGTAAACTTTGAGAGTTGGATTTTGTGATTTTTAAGATCTCTTCAGCTCTGAACATTCTTTGACTTACCTTTCTCTCAGTTCAAAAACAGTGTCTTTTTTTTTCAAACCCATAGCTTCTGTCTTAGACTCAATACTATGTATTGGTTCCAAGACAGAAAAGCAATAAGGGCTAGGCAATGGGGCTTAAGTGACTTGCCCAGAGTCATACAGCTAGGATGTGTTTGAGGCCATATTTGAACCCAGAATTTCCTATCTTTAGGCCTGGTTCTCTATCCACTGAGCCACCTAGCTGCCTCACAAGTTTATCATTTTAAAACATTATTCCTTAGCAGCAAGGGATGGTTATGTAGTAAGTTAAGTGCCTGATATGTCTTTATGCTATTCTTGGAGATTTCTCATTCAATCGTGGACCAAACCACCCAATGATGGACCTATTTTTGAACCTCTGGCAGACCAGGGTGGGAGAGTTTTACGGAAAAAATATTTTTCTGGTAGAACATTGGGATAGTCTCTTGGGAAAATGTTGGTGCCCGGTTTTATTACTTTGCAACGAGTCTTTCTCAGACTGCTATTTATGCATAGCAGGGAAACTAAATAGTTAGCCTAGCTTGGGCTGGCATCTGGATGAAATATGTGTAACTGAGGTTTTTGTAAAAATAGTGTAATAGAACACATCCCCACCTCCATTCCACATATCCATCTTTAAAAAAAAATTTTTTTTTAGCAAAATCAGTGATGAATCTTGGAAGACAGAATGTTTGGATTAGAGTTTGTGCTAAAGCTATGGTTCTCAAGATACAGACGGTTCTCATTTTATTACGTGGAACTCTGTGTAAAGCAATTTTTTTGTAATGTGAATTTACCTCTACCCATCCACTTTACTTAGTCTATATAACAAGGGATACCCCAAATAATACCTTTACACAGGCCATCAAATGCATTAGAATGTAAACATGTTAAATTCTGTATCATGATAATAAACAGAATTATGAAATGAAAAGTAAAATTAATGATAAAATACGCACAAGTTAACATAGGTGTGCAGTCTGCTGCCTCTTTCACACCCACTGCACCTAGCCTTTATCACTAGTGATTGACTCTGCAACATTTTTTTTTTTTTTATAAAGCTGTGGACAGATGTTTGGATGGTGATTCTCTTTTTCTTGTGTCTTTAATGATAAAAAGAAATACTATGCTCAACTAGTCTTTGGACTTTTAAAAATCTTGAACTATTTAGATTCTTCTTTTCAGTCCAAGAAGTAAATTCACTCAAATGATGAAATGTGGATTTCTTTTAGAATTCTTTATGTAAAGTCGAATTTGTGTAATGCGAATTTGCATAAAGCAAGAACTGTATTATACCAGAAGACTAAAGAATTTGGTTAAAAAGTTTACCCATGAACAAATATGCACATGCCAACTAAACCACTACTTTTTGTTTTAAAATCATTGCTATTTTGCAGAATCAAGGAATGGTAGAGCTGAGAGGGACTTTAGAAACTAGAATGACAGAGCTGGAAAGGACTCTAGAACACAGAATAGTATTTCTGGTCAGGATCTTAGAACATAGAATGTTAGTTCTAGCAGGAAAATTAGAATATAGAACATTAGAACTGGAAGACACTTTAGAGATAATTGAACTTCATCCTGTTATGATACAGAAAAGAAAGAGACCCAGACAAGTGAAATCACTTCCTCAGATACATTAGTGAATGAGCTAAAGACTACAACCAAAGTCTTCTGACTCTGGGTTCTGGGTTCTTTCCACCTCTCTAACTTGTCACTTGCTATGCGTACCAACTTTGTAGCAATGAGCCGTTAATGTCCTGATCCATTAGAGGCTTGTACGTGTTTATTTTATTGAGACAAAGATAGTTGATGCATTTTATGAAAACAAGTCAGTCTACCAGTTCAGAGAGAATATTTTCAAGCTAAACAGTCCTTTGCTTTTGGCCTGTACATTTTTCCTTCTGAGTCTTTGATTTTATTGTCTGAATATGTGGATGTGTTCACTGGAAACAGAAACCACAGTAGAGGTTGTAGCATAATTTTTCCAGTGGAGGAGGAGGACAAAGGGGTAGAGTTATGAGTCATCCAGCCTAGCTTTTCAGGGCTAGCACACTAGAATCATAGAATCATAGAATGTCAGAGCTAGGAGGAAACTTAGAGAATAGAATGTCTAAGCAGGAAGGGAACTTCTAGACCAGTGATGGGCAAACTTTTAAAAGAGGGGGCTAAAGGATAGGAAATGCTCTTGTCAGTCTGTTTCTAAGGCAACTCTTTTGAAGTTTCATTGTATTGTATCCTACTCATTGTATTCGTCAGATTAGGAATAATGTCCGGGCTGGATAGACCATTTCAGGCCAGCCCCCAATCTGGCCTGCATGCCATAGTTTGCTCATCACTGTTCTAGACTATTTGAATCTATACTTTTAGAATAGGATAGGACCTCAGAAGCCAACTAGTCTCAATTCTCTCATTTGATAGACAGGGAATTTGAGACTCTTGACAGCAACTTAGTAACAGTCAGTTCTAGAGCCCTGGGCTTTTTCTTTTATATAACATCTAGAAACTTCAAAAAGGAATTCTTTGGGGCACCTAAGTGGCTCAGTGGATTGAGAGCCAGGCCTGGGTTCAAATCTGGCCTCAGATACTTCCTAGCTACGTGACCCTGGGCAAGTCACAGCCCCAGTTGTCTAGCCTTAATGCTCTTCTGCCTTGGAACCCATACATAGTGTTGATTCTAAGATGGAGGGTAAGGGCTTTAAAAAAAAATTCTTTAGAAAACCTAGTTGTCATTGTGATGTTTTCCCATCCTGGTTTTTTCTTCAGAAGAGGGCATAGCAGAAATAAAGTTTGGTTAGGAACCCAGAGCAGGCAGTTCTTCAAGTGCTGAATTTGAAGGGAAAAGAATGAAGATGGGGACCTAGGGAGGGAAACCAGTGTTTAGGCAGCTGGTGGAAGTTAAGTAAAAATATATTTTGCCTTTTAACAGGACCTGCCTGTCCTTTTAGCACTTGATGTGGTTTCTGAGGTCACTGTCTAGAGCCTGGGCTCTGGTTAAACTGTTTTCTAGTGGCATGCTAGCTGTTCCCCTTGTTGGATTACTTCTCTTTGTGAGCTTCCTATCAGCACTTTGAAAGGAAAGGCAATGGAGGAAGTTGATTATAATGGGCTTTGGTCTGAGTCCTGAGTACTTTACACCAAATACTTGTCTACACTGCTAAACCCAGTAGTTGATGTTCATCTCTTTCTAACTGTTACATAGCAGAAAAACTTATTGAAATGTGCTCATTTCTGTGCAAAATTACTTTACTTCCCTAAGTCTGAGTTTTATCATTTGTAAAATTTGGAACTGGATTAATTGAATTGTTTTACAGTCCTAGAATGCTAGAACTGAAAGGGCTCAGATCAAAGGAAACCATAACATGTCATATTGGAGTTAGAAGGAACCATTGAACATAGGGTCAGTAAGAGTTTAAAGATGTTACTTGTTTTTACATCACCTTCATTTCCTAGTATATCCCTATGTATTCCTTGACTAGAAAGTCCTCCCTTCAGCCAATTAGCAAGCATTTATTAAGTGCCCGATGTGTACTGGATACTGTGCTAGCTGCGGCAAACAAAGACAAAAAATAAATGCTACAATTCTTTTTATCAAAGAGTTTATATTCCTTATAATAAAGAAATAAAAAGAGAAAAAGAGTGGCAGGAAGAGAAGTCATTAAGCCAACCTAACTAGCGCATCAACCAAATCCAACATTTTGTACAGTATTCCCTATCCATGCTTTCCCACCTGAACCACAAAAGAGAAGGAGGTATATTGAATTTGGCCATTTTAACCACATAGAACAGAATGGTAAAGCTGGCAGGCCATGGTTTTTCAGGTGATCTCTTGAGACCCTTTCAGCTCTACCTTCTATGTTCTAAAGCCTCTTTCAGTTCTAAAAGTACATATTCTAAGGCCTTTTCAAGTTTAAAAAATTTTAAAGTCTTACGGTCTCGTGTCTTATATCTAACATGGTAGAAACATCCTTTTATATACTAAACTGAGACCCAGAGAGATGAATGACTTGGCCAAGGTTGCACAGCAGAACTAGGGGCTGAATCATGTTGTCCAAACTCCCAGTCCAATGTTCTTTTCTGAGCACAACACTGCCCCTTTACAGTGCATGTGAAAGGCCATTGCTGTATTAGATTTTAATAATTTCAAAACAATAATACTTTGACACTTTTGGGATCTATGATTTTGTAAAGGTGGATATTAATTCTACCAACATATATTATAAACTCTATGCCTTGGCTTGATAGATAGAGTTTGAGAGTTATCATGTCCAAAAATTCATTACTTTGTAAGAGAATAATCTCTTAGAACCAAAACCCCAAATCATATATCCAAATAAACATGTGATAAATCATGTTTTCATCTGCATTTCTACTCCCACAGTTCTTTCTCTAGCTGTGGGCAGCACAATTTCTCAGAAGTCTCAAAATTGTCTGGGATCATTGCATTGCTGTTAGTAGCAAAGTCTATTACATTTGATCGTCCCACAGTGTTTCAGTTACTGTGTATAATGTTCACATTCACCACTTTGAAGCAGATGAGAAGTCTCTCCAAACTTGTCTAGACTGATCTTTGGACAACAGCCATGTAGAACATATTGTACCTATAAAACTGCTAAAATTTATATAGTACTTTAAGGTCTATAACAGTGGTTCCCAAACTCTTTTGGCCTACTGCCCCCTTTCCAGAAAAAATATTACTTAGCTCCCACGAAATTAATTTTTAAAAAATTTAATAGCAATTAATAGGAAAGATAAATGCACCTGTGGCCATCACCACTCTCCTGGATCACTGCAGCACCCACTAGGGGGCAGTGGCGCCCACTTTGGGAATCACTGATCTATAAAGTGCTTTTTGTGTTCTATTTTATTTGGCCATCACAGTAATCCTTTGAGATAGGTACTGCTGGTGGTATTATTACTCATTTTACAGAACTGTGAACTGAGACTTAGGATGTCATATAGTTAGAGAGCCTGCCCTGGAGATGAGAGGTCCTGGTTTCCAATCTAACCTCAGGCACTTCTAGCTGTGTGATACTGGGCAAGTAATTTATCTCTTGCCTAGCCCTTACTGCTCTTCTGCTGTGGAAGCGATGCTTAGTATTTGGTTCTAAGGCAGAAGGTATGGGTTTAGAAAAAATAAAAAGAAGCTCATATAGCTAGAAAAATTGCAGAGTTACTCTGGTCTTGTGATTCCTTATCCAGTGGTCTTTCTACAATTCCATATCTGCATTTTAAGAACGTGGAAATACAACTATCTTGTTAACTAATATAGACAACTCAGCTGAGTCATTCACATCAAAATCCCCTTGGGGGATACTTAGAAACAACCTTGTTTTGAATAGCATGTCACATTGAGACATATGGATGACAAATTATAGTTGACATGATTTATTATTTAGCACCTAGAGGCTGTGGAGTAGAGTAGAAAGAGCCCTGCCGCAGAAATAAAAACACCTGGGTTCTTGCCCTTGTTGGTACCTAGTTCTAGTTCTTTCTCTAACTTGCTTATTGGCTCCAGGTGAAGTCACTTCCTTTCTCTGATCCTTAGTTTCCTCATCAGTCAAATAAAGGGGCTAGATAAGGTCTCTTTTAAGATCCCTATCAGTTTTATTAATATTCCAAAGTTCAGGGGCAGGAAGGTGGCTCAGTGGATAGAGATCCAGACATACTGGGCTCAGGGGAATAATATCAACATGGTACCTTCTTGGAACCATTGGTGGTTCTTTTGCTGAATTACAATGACTAATGGGCAGAAGTTATAACCTGGAGTCAGGTGGGTGGTGTTTCCAAACATAGCATATGTTTTCCCGATTTTTTTGCCTACTCTTTTAGGAGAAGATTTCTGATACGAGTTGTTATCCCAGTGGACAAAACCCTAGTTCTTCCTGTTTGATCTTCATGACTAAGCTGGGTGTGTGGCCGGTATGGTTTAAAAATGACTTCTGGAATAGCTAGAGTAGTTCCTGAAAAAAGAGAGCATGCTAGAAATATTCATTTTTCTTAAACTTTTAGAAACTTATCGAACTAGAACACAGGATGTTGGAACTGGAAAGAATCTTGTTACATAGAATATTACAGCTCAGAGAGACCTTAGAACATAGAATGTTATAGTCAAAAAGATCTTTAGGATATACAGTCAGAGATATGTAAACCTGGAAAGGACCTTCCCTTAAGCTACATAGCTTTCCTATCTCAGATTACCTTCCATTTACTCTATGAATATATCTTCTTTTTGCCTGTTTAAAAAAAATACTTTTTTTTTCAGTTACATGCAGAAACAGTTTTTGACAATTGTTTTTTTGACATTTTAGAATTCAGATTTTCTCTTTTCTTCTCCTCCTCCACCCTCCCCTAGGAAATAAATAGTCAGATATAGGTTATACTCATACTTTCATGCAATACATAGTTCCATATTGCTTATGTTACTATGGATGACATGTATCACATATACAATAAAAATCACACTGAAGGAAATAAAGTGGAAGATTTGCCTCATTTTTTTAATGTTGTTTCTTCCATTAGAAAGTAAATTCCTTTGCGGAGAACAAATTATTTCTGCCTTTCTTTATATCCATAGCACTCAGCAAAGTCCTAACATAAATAAGCACTTCAAATGCTTATTGACTGGATAAAATAACCTTTTAGATAATTGTGTGCCAGCCCATACTTTTATTTAATTGGTTAAAACAATTTTTTAAATTAAAATTAAATTTAAAAAATTAAATTTAAATTTTTTAAAATTAAGAATATTTTTGATATCTTTTCCTTTTATATTCAGGTAAGTTTTGAATGTTAACTACCTCTCTACCCCATCAGCCTGAGAACTAAATGCTCCCTTGTAACAAATCCTACAATGAGGAACTGGTGCTGAGCCTATCAAGGCTGGGTATTGTACCTACTTCCTTCTCTGTACTTGGAGATGAAGATTAGATTAGGTACAGTTCCAGGGAACCTGGCCTCTTCTTGAGAAGGGATAGACTCCCTTTTTTCAAATTCTTTGGTTTATCAATCCACTGCCTTAATGCCCTGGGGACAAATTTACTTATGGTTTAGGCTATTACTAACTTCTAGGGTTTCCCCCAAAAGGGGGAAGTAAAAAAGATTCTCAATATAAATTATGAATCAGGTCTGTGTTAGGTAATTTATTCCTACACACAAAGGAAATGCTAAACATAAAAGACCGAGTGCGCTTTAACAGAATGACTTAAAATTGGATTAAGTAATTTAGCTTATGACTACTATTGCAGTCTTCTGGGAGGTTGATTCTAAAACACAGTTAGAATATTAAGGAATTTGAGGGATTGTTAATTGGGTATTTTACATTTTACTTTGACTCTGCACTGTCGGTCAGCTCATGGAAAATGTCTGTTAGTTAACAGGATAAGCTTGGACCAGTCCTCTTGTTATTGCTGTTCTCTCCTGGATCACTGGACTGGTTGCCAGGAAGATTGCCTCTTGCCTCCATACAATTCAGACTTGATGGGATCCGGGGCTTCTTGACCTTTTGAATTCCCAAGGTTGCTTTGAAGCCTGGACACAATCATCTCTAGATAGATGTTCACTTGAAATCATGAAAGAACAAACACAAAAGAGGAAAAGGCAGCTGGAGGTCCATGCACATGTCCACTTACTTGAATCCCCAAATACCAGGTGCCGTGTAGATAAAGTTGCTATGACGCTGGGGTGGAAAGGGTCAGACCATTCCCACCCTTCACTGGAAATCTCTGGATTCCATGATGTCACCTGCAGGGGCAAATCTGGAAGCTGTCAGTTATTTTAATTTGTGTAGCCCACTAAGGTGCTGTTACAGAGCCGAGGAAGAACAAGGGACCACTCCCGGTTTGCCATGTTATACCAAAATGCAGAGTCCTTTCAATACTGACTTATCCTCTGGTTTAAAATAGGCTCCGAAGCATGGTAGGTCAGAACTAGGAAGAGCAACTGAGTATAATCAATGGAATGACCTCTATGGCCCATTTTTTAACCTCCACGATGCAGAGGAAAACAGTTAAGCAAAAACAGCTGACACAATGTGGCCAAATTTGATAATGTATGTGACATTCCATTTTAGTAGTCCTCCTGTCCTTCTACAGAGAGGAGGAAGTTATGCTCCATTATCTTTTCTCTAGCACCATTATGTTGTGTTCTTGGTTACTCACTATTCCATTTCCTTTTAGTGATTTTTTTCATATACATGGTAGTAGTCACTGAGTGTATTGATCTTTTGGTTTTGCTCTTTTAACTTTGCACCAGTTTATACAAACCTTCCCACATTTATCTGAAATCTACATATTTGTGATATATTATTATACAGCAATATTCTATTACATTCATGTGGGTCCTCCCATCTTAGAGATGAGGAAACTAAGGTTCATGGAAGAGAAGTGACTCCCTTGTCAGAGAGGTTAGCAGCAGAGATGGGACTAGCACATAGGTCTGCCACTATAAGTCTCTTATCATACCACTACCTCTGGTCCCTTTATAAAAATCATGGTTTAACCCAGATTGAATTGTTTGCTAGCTTTGGGAGGTGGGGGTCGCAGGGATGGGGCAGGGTTGGGAAGAGCTGGGGAAGGAGAGAGACAATTTGGATCATATAACTTCAGAAAATTTATGTGGAAATTTATTACATGTAATTGATAAAAAAATTTTTTGCAAAATCATGATTTAAGGAAAGGAATAACTAACTGTAGAGGCTCCCAGCAACAAGATTTAAAAACAAACAAACAAACAAAATCCCTTTGCTTTGTGTCTTAATAACAACTTTAAGAAGGGCAAGGGCTAGGCAAATGGGGTTAAGTGACTTACCCAGGGCCACACAGAAGGAAGTTGTCTGAGGTCAAATTTGAACCCAGGTCCTCCTGATTCCATGCATTATGGTTTTTGAAGGATGCAATTTTATTGTATAAGTTCTGGTCTGTTTTTTTTTTAAAAGAAATTAGTGTTATTGCTTTATGGTTTCACTTTCTATGAGACTAATAATAATAATAGCTAGCATTTATATAGCACTTTCAGGTTTGCAAAACACTGTTAGAGGAGGTAGATACCATTAAAAAAATTTTATTGTCATGTAAAGCACACTTCCATATTGATCATTGCTGTAAGAGCACACTCACCCATAACCAAAACCCCCAAATAAAACCATAAATACACTGTGAACTCCAACAGTTCTTTCTCTGGAGGTAGAGAGCATTCTTGGTCATAAGTCTTTCAGGATTGTCCCAGATCATTGCAGCCAAGTTTTTTTTTTTTTATATTTTTAAACCCTTAACTTCTGTGTATTAGTTCCTTGGTGGAAGAGTGGTAAGGGTGGGCAATGGGGGTCAAGTGACTTGCCCAGGGTCACACAGCTGGGAAGTGTCTGAGGCCGGCTTTGAACCTAGGACCTCCCGTCTCTAGGCCTGGGCAGCCAAGTTTTTACAGATAATCATTATCCAATATTGCTGTTACTATGTACAACGTTCTACTTATTTTGCTCTGCATCAGTTCCCGCAGATCTTTCCAGCTTTTTCTGATATCATCTTCCTTATCATTTCTTATAGCACAATAGTATTCCATTACCACAATTTGTTCAGCCATTTCCAAACTGATGGACATCCTCTCAATTTCCAGTTCTTCGCCACCACAAAATAGCTGCTAGAAATATTTTTTTTACAAGTAGGTCCTTCCCCCCCCTTTTAAAAAATTTCTTTGGGATACAGACCCAGGAGTGGAATTACTGGAGCAAAAGGTATGCACACTTTTATAGCCCTTTGGGTATAGTTCCAAATTGCCCTCCAGAATGGTTGGATCAGTTCACAACTGGTAGGTAGGATTGCTGTCCCCATTTTGCAAATGAGAAAGGGAAGCAGACCATGATTAAGTGTGGCACTACCCTGGCTTAGCTAGTAAATTCCTGAAACTGGATTTGAACTCATAGTCTTCCTTAACTCCAGAGGAGTCCAGGGCTCTAGCCACAGAATGTCAACTAGTCTTTGATTGTATTTTTCTTGTCTCCCTAAATTATAATCCCTAGATTATAAGCTTTTTAAAAGGACAGACAGCCATCTGTTCTTCCCTTATTTCAGTCCTCTCAAATGTTAGATGCCACAGTGAAACTGGGTGGGTTCTCTGATATCCAGTGTTTGTGGAGCCTGGGTCTGGGGAAGCTGTTTTTGAAGGGTTAGACACATTCTGGAGGTAACAGCTGAGGTTGATTGACAGACAGCAGCGCTGTTCACCTTCCAGAGGAGCTGGTACCATTTTGCTAAGAAGGCTGTACAACAGAGATTACATTAAACTCTTTCACGCTTTAGAGAACAAGCCCTATAGGATTTCTGTAAGAACAAAGTACAGAGCTTGGGAGCTCCAAGGCTGTGGTGATGATACTTTGAGCACTTTACAAAGCAGAAAATGAAAACTTGGCTCAAGCAAATCACTATCCTCTTGGGATGTGACCAGAGGCAATGATCCACAATGGCAATTACTTAATGGGATAAGGGAATCCAGTAAAGTAATAATAATAGCTTGCATTTACATAGCTCATTACAGATACAAAGTACTCTCTGATGCATTATCTCATCTAATGTTCACAAAAAGCCCAGCTAAATAGATAAAGTAAGTATTACTGTTTCTCCTTTCTATCACTGGAGAAGGTAAAGGTCTAGGAGTAAAAACAATTTGCCCAGTCACAAAACTAATGAGTGAAAGAACTGTGATTCTAACCTGTTGTCTCAGAGTCTTAAGTCCTGCTTTTTTCCATAGAACTATATACTTCCTCCCATGACATTTTAAACAATTCCAAGCCAAGGTAATCACAATTACTGCCATTAAATGAAACACTGAGAAGTTAAGAGATGCTCAGTCACATAACTAATTTTTCTTTACTTTCACTTTCCTTATGACCTTTGACTACTCATCTCCCCCTTCTAAGCCTCAGTTTCCTTTTCTGTAAAATGAGGGGGTTAGCCTAGATCAGTGGTTCCCAAACTTTTTTGGCCTACCGCCCCCTTTCCAGAAAAAATATTACTTAGTGCCCCCTGGAAATTATGAAACTATTTATTGAACTCAGAATAGAATGTAATACAAAAAAAATGTGGCCATCACTACCTCCCTGGATCGCTGCAGCACCCACCAGGGGGCAGTAGTGCCCACTTTGGGAATCACTGGCCTAGATCTACGATGGCAAATCTATGGCACAAGTGCCAAAAAGGGCATGCAGAGACCTTTCCGTGGTTCAGTTGCCTGCCAGAGTTCATTACTAGAAAGCCAGAGGGACTCAGGGTGAAGTTGTTCTTCTCCATGAGGCTGAGAACATTCCTCATTTCACACACCCCCTCTGTCTAGCAGCCCAATGGGAGTGCTTAATCCCTCCCTGACTGGGGCAAGGTGCTGGGGGATGTGGGGTGGGGACGGTATTCACATGCTGCCTGAGGGTGTGGCACAGATGGCAGCCTGTTGAGGTTGTGGTGATTCCTGTGATGGTGTTGGAGAGGAGCTAGGTTTGAGGGGAGCATAGATCATAGCATGGCTCATAGCTAGAGGGGAGCAGAGCACTTGGGCCACTCTCCTCCCCCTCTCCACATGCATCTTTCATCACCTACCCCTCTGCCCAGCAGCCCAATGGGAGCACTTCTCTCCTCTGTCTGGAGTAAGGTGGGGGAGCAAGGGTTGAGGTGGGGGGTGGGGCTCAGCACTTGGTGCTGGAGTGGGAATGGGCACTCTGCCTCTAAAAGGTTTGGCCTATCACTGGCCTAGATAGTCTCTCAGATCTCTTCTAACATTCTATTATTCTAACTCAGGCAATGACTACCCAGCAATTAGAGAGACTTAAAATGAGGTATTTTATTTCACCAAATCACCCCTCTCTCTCAGGAAACCACATTTAAAGCAAACCCTGATTGTCTAGGAAAGATTCCAGCCCTTGAGGTTAATGCTATAGTTGGAAAAGGAAGGCAAGTCTTCTGTCCTCAGAGTTGGAGGGAGGGGGCACAACAAGTCAGGTTGTATTGTGCTACTCTTCTACAATAATAATTCTGATTGGAAAGACAAGCAGGTATTATTATTAATGTTTATATTAGGAGAACAAATCAAATGAATTAGGTCCACCCCTCTGCCTGCCTTAATAACAATAACAACAAACAGTCTCACAGAATCTTCATTATCTTGATTGAATGATGCAAAGCATCAATCATTATCTGATTGGATCCTTACGGTATTATCCCCATTTTACAAATAAAGATACTGAGGTCAGATGGGGAAGTGACTTTCCCATCACTAGTAAGTGGTAAAGGCAGGACTGCACACTAAGTCTAGTACTCTTGCCACTGGGACAATCTGCTTCACTGAACAGTGGCATCTGGTTTACAGAAATCAGCTTGGCCCATGTTAGAAGCAAGAGCAGTGGTGAAAAGTGAGGTGGGGGAGGAGCCTTTTTTTATAGGACTACTTTTTCTCAAAGCTGGTAGATCCTGGGATGGCAGCTGGTCTGGATGTGGTAGAGGAAAATGCTGATCATTAGATCTTATGAGTGGGACACTGATCTGAAAGTCCTTGGTCAGAGATGTTAGTATCAATATTTATTTGTGGGGTGGAAAGCCCCCCTCCATCCCAGAACTCTATAGATAAGGCATTGTGTTGGTTGGTAAGTTGATGGTATATGTGGGTGGGGGACAGGAACTAGGAAAGGACTCAGCCCTTTTCACTCACTCCAGAAGTCAGAGTCCAAGTTGAAGCTGAGCTCCAAGCCCATGATCCAAGCTGCAATCTCCAGCAAAGCTCCTTCGAAGACTATCTCCAGAAGACACTCTCTTCAGACTATCTTCTCAAAGACCATCTGCCTCAAGTTGAAGGATTTCACGGCTTTTATGGTGGCTCCTTGTCCCTTCCCCTCTTCACAGGGGCCAATCACAGTTTCCAAATTGTCTAGCACTGCCTAGGCGGCAGTGTTTATGGGAAGCAGTTCTCACCTTCTGGAGGGATGAATACCCATCAAAAGAGTTCACAGATTCCTGGCTGATTGAGTTTCTGAGGGTGTAAATGCTGATCATAGGATTCACAAGTTTGGGACTGAGTTAAAAGCAGTGATGGGCAAACTATTCCCCGAGGGCCAGATCCAGGCCAGGTCCAGACCATAGTTTGCCCATCACTGTCTTAAGCAATTCCCTACTCACTATGCTCCCACATACAGATGTAGTGATTAGGGAAATTGCTTAAGGCAGTGATGGGCAAACTATGGTCTGGACCTGGCCTGGATCTGGCCCTCAAGAAATAGTTTGTTCATCACTGGTTAAAAGGGTAGCCCTCTCTCTAAATAAGTGACTTGTGAGTTCTCTAAGTAATAAAGGATTCCCTTTCACAAGTGTAAACTCAGAGAGAAAAAAGAATTCCCTTATACAACCCCCCCTGTGTTTGGGGAGAGTTTCCCCAATGAATCATTTTACATAATCAGAAAATACAATAGTTAGGGTTAAGAGGGAAATGAAAGATAGGAAGAGAGAGCAAACCAATGTTTGCTAGGTGCATTGACAATAAGCCAATTAGGGACAGTCCCCTTTGATATAAAAGTTTACATTCAAAATACTTGTGTTCAACTCCCCACAGTTCAATCAGTTATACTCCAAAGTTCATGCTGGATTTCCTGATGCTGTGGAAGTTTCTTCAGGTATCTTTATGGCGTCTATCTTCAAACAACTGGTTTTCTTAATTCAAAGAATTATCAAAGCTTCTTTTCCTGAAAAATTTTCTCAGACAATTTTAAATTTTGGATTTTATGGCAATTATACACCACCCCCAGAGACCAAGTGCCCCCCCTTACCCCAGACAGGGAAGGGAGGAAGTGCTCCCATTGAGCTGCTGGGTAGAGGTACAGGTGATGTGAAAAAATGTCCTCAGGTGCACGTGGAGAGGGGGGAGGGGAGCAGCTCATCAGAGTCCCTCTGCCTTTCTAGTAATGAACTCTGGCAGGTGATGACACAGGTGCTCACTGGGAATGCTCTCTCTGTGTGCCCTCTTTGGCACACATGCCTCAGGTTCACCACCATGGGTCTAGGAGAACTGATTATTACATTTTTAGTGTGAGCATTTTTATCTCAGAAATTGATAGACATTACCTCAGAAATTGCCATAAATCAGGGCTTAGTTGATTGTTTTGTTGATTGTCTAGACTTAAGAAAGTGATGAAGAAAATGTGAATAATGTAGATTAAACTTTAAAGTGTGTCACTAATATAATGTCTCCTCTCCTGCCCTTTCCCTCTGCAACTTGTTCCTCAGCCAGTTGTTGAATATTTTCTTGACAAATTCCTTCTTGGATCCGAGAGTTAGAAGAGATCTTAGGACCCATAGTTTCATAACTGGAAGGAATTTTATGATATGGAATGTCATTTAGCCCAACCCTCTAGATTTTTAGACATTCCCCTTCCCCCCGGGCTCTTTCTATCCACACTTGTCTTGCTGATTCCCTACCCTCTGTGGTGACTGTGGTCACCTGTTTTGTCTTTAGAGTTGTCAGGAATCTAAAGAGCTCTCAGGATTTTTTGTCCAAGAGGGGAAGATACAAATCTATATTAGGAGTGAATGAGTCAGTAGGAAACCATCTGAAAGAAGGGTAGGGGGAAGGGAAAGTAAGGAACAAAAAAGAGTCAACATATGGGTTTGATAAATGTTTCTACCAAAACTATTTTATGGTTAAGATACAAAACAGTGTACTGTCTATATTCTGGAGTTAGTATATTATCATTAATCTTTCCCTGGGAGCAGGAGACCTCTAAATCATGCTAGAATTCAGTAAGAAGGATGAAGATTAGAGAGTTAGGCATTTGAATCATTTTTTTGGGAGGGATCCCAGTGAGCTCATTTTCAGTCTTCTCAAAACTGAAAAATGTTTAGACCTTTCCCCTCCTCCCAAGCGGAGAGTAGTCTATACCTGATACAAAAGAGCCAGGAGGCCTGATGGATTTTGAGCTAAGGACTTCACACATAGGACCAGAGTAATGACTGGACTTGCCTAAGCTCACATGGAAGGTTAGGGCTCAAACAAAAAGAAGTCACCTTTCTAGAATGCTTTTAGATTTGCAAAGCCCTGTATTAATTGAAATTCTATGAAATTAACAGAGCAAGTATTAGTATTTCAATATTGCAGATGAGAAAATGGAGCCTTAGAGACTCTAAGTGAATTACCCAGGGTCAAGCATCTAGAAAATATTACAGCCAAGATGTAAATCCAGGTCTGACACTTTTTTTTTTTTTAATTTTAAACCCTTAACTTCTGTGTATTGACTTATAGGTGGAAGATTGGTAAGGGTAGGCAATGGGGGTCAAGTGACTTGCCCAGGGTCACACAGCTAGGAAGTATCTGAGGCCGGATTTGAACCTAGGACCTCCTGTCTCTAGGCCTGACTCTCAATTCACTGAGCTACCCAGCTGGCCCCAAGGTCTGACACTCTTTATGTCATGTCATGATGAGTCCTAAGACCAAGTGCCCTAACTTTGCAACTAAACCCAGAACCTGTACTCTTTTGACACCTTACTGCATTCCTGTTCTTCATTTTCAATTGTGTAGTTTTTTTTAAACCCTTACTTTTCTGTCTTAGTAACAGGTCTAAGACAGAAGGCCAAGGGCTAGGCGAATTGGGTTAAGTGACTTGCCCAGGATCACAGCTAGGAAGCAGCTGAGACCGGAATTGAACCTAGGTCCTGCTGACTCCAGGTCTGTCACTCTGTCCATTGTACCACCCAGCTATCCTTCATTTGTATAGATTCTTGCACCATTTTGGATAAAGCAAATTAAAAAATGTATACCTTTTACCTGTAGTTGGAAAGACTTGACATATTAAGTTTTTTTTTTTAATTTGTTTGTTTTTTTTGCAGGCGGGCAGTGTTTGAACAGAATGGATGTATTTAGCCCTGGGAAGACAAGGGTGTTTCGTGATACTATCTTTGGGTATTTTAAAGACTATAATGTGGAAGAGGGATTAAATTTGTGCCCCTTGGCTCCTGAGGGCAGCAAGGGGAACAATGCAGAAAGGGACATTTAAGATTTCTCCAAGAATTATTTGTTAGAAAACCCTGAAGAGGTAGAAGGCTTTTTCAACTTCCTTCACTAAAATTATTCAAATAGAGATGGAATGATCTTTGCCAGATCTGTTGTAGACGGGATTTATATTGAAGGAGGGGTTTGGTCTAGAGGACTTCTGAGGTCCCTTTTAATCTGAAGATTCTGTGAGCATTTATATTCACCGGATCCTAGACCAAGTGATGGAAGGGACCTCAGAAACTATCAAATTCGCGTCACCCATTTTATAGATGAGGACAGTAAGGTCCAGGGAGGTAAGTGTGACCTAACAATGGTCACAAAAGCAGTAGGTATCTGAAGGGAGTAATAAACCCAAGTCATGCTATCCCAGAGCCATTGCCATTTCCAGTATTCCACATTGCTTCTTGAGAACAACTCTGGTCCTCCAAAGTGGGGGTGAAAATGTCAAATTTGGAGACAGAACAATAGAAAGGAAATAGATTAAATCAGTCCACTATATCCTGACACAAATTTAAATACAGCTTTTTTTTTTTTGTAATTTTATGAAAGCACTAGAAGTGGACCTCAACTTTAAGTATTACTAGACATTGCCCTGACTTCTCCTAGACTTTGACAACGTTCAGTAGAGGCAACATGGTATCCTGGGAAGAATGCTAAAGTGGTAATCAGAACCCAGTTCAAGACACAATTCAGGCATGAATGCTTATGTGATTGAGGCTCAGTCTCACTCTTCATTTGTAAAATTATAGGTTTGGAAGAGATGTTCTCTAAAGTGCCGTCCTACTCTAGTATTAAGGTCTATTAGAACTTTAACATTTTCTGTCTTATGAATATAGCTTGAAAAACCCTGGCTAAGAGAATGAGGGAAGTGCCTGTTAATACACAAGCTCCTATTTTGCTAGATAAACACTAACTTTTTGGGAAGCTAAGGGATCCATTTCTGAGCCTGCTGGTAACCACACCTTATTTAGGTGACTCATGTTGAAATCTGGCTGCTTCTTGCCCTCCTGAATTTTAGCAATATTTACCAAATTAAGCTTGGGACAGGACTTCATTTGTGCCCTGAACCACAAGAGCCTGGGGCTTGGGACCTTGGAGAGAAATGTACTCCTATCCCTGGATTCTTAGCATCAGATGAAACACTGTTCCATGTCTATTCATGGGGCACTCTTGGAATGGGCTTGAAAAAGGGTTGTTTGAGAGTGAAAGGAATTTTCCAGGTTGTTTAGAACCCTTAAGGGCTTAGTTGCTCATTGGAATATTAGCGATTTGAACTGTATATACAGAAAAATAACTAAATACTCTTCTGAATCTCCTGGTTACATGGTCAGGATCTGGGGGTACTGATTAACTTATCAGTGAAACATTGGGGAACTTCTAAAAGGGCTACTCATGAAGTACAGATGATAATGGAACTTTTTAGTTTACAGTCAATTTCTGTATGTCCTCACAAAAATCATGAGATAAATAGTACAAAGTCTACTAACTGGCCATAGAACCTAGGTAGATCAATACCTCCTCTTGGTTTCCTCCAGTCAAATGAAAGGGTTGTACTGGATGGTCATTAAGGTATCTTTCAGTTCTAATATTCTGTGTTCTAAAGTCCTTTCATATTCCAACATTCCATGTTCTAATCCCATGTTGGCAAAGACATGGCACACATGCCCCGGCATGCTGGAGAGGACCGCTCCATTTCCCCTCTCCACAGCCCCTGAGGACATTTTTCATATGCCCTGCCCCTCTACCCAGCAGCCCAATGCAAACACTTCCTTCCTACTCTCTCTGGGGTAATGCAGTGGGCTCACAGACAGCTTTGAAGGTGCAGTTTGGGCACACGATCTCTAAAAAGGATCACCAACACTGTTCTGACCTGTTCTGGGGTCCCTTCTAGCTCTAGGTTTATATAACAATAATGAGCATTTTACACTATCCTTTAAAACTTGTTAAAGAATGATATATTTGAATTTTTTAAAAAATAAAATTTGTAAAGGGCTTTACAAATATTATGTCATTTTATCTTCACAACAACTCTAGGAAAAAATGTTTTCATTATTCCCATTTTACAAGATGAAGAAACTAAAGCAGACAGAAGTTAAGTAACTCAAACTACAATCTTACTGACTCCAGGTCTCATGCTCTAACACTACCTAGCTGTCTTTATATACTTGTATATGCTTTATGTACATGTTAATTTTTTTCTATAGGATGAAGTTCCTTGAGGGGAGGCTCTATTTCATTCCTTTTTTTTGTATACACAGTACCTAGCACAATGTTTGGGAAAGAGTAGATGTTTAATATATCCTTGATGATTGATATGTTCTAAGTCTCTATTTCTAGGTCCCATCCAGCTCTAACATCCTGTGATTCTGATGTTCAAAGAGGCAAGAATACTTATCCACCCATTTATTTAATAAGTGGCAGAGGCACAATTTGTGCCTAGGCTATTGTCTAACTTGAAAGCTAGCATGTTCTGGATTGCACTACTGTGCCATTTCCCCATTATGTCTATGGATGGTGAATGTTTGAAGTCTACGTCAGCTGAATGCAAGTGCTGGTGGATCCTACCAATGCAAAATGGCTTTGGGTATGGTTCCTAGTACAAACTAGGTCTCTTGTCTGAGAACTAGCCTAGCTAAGTGTGAAGAGGTTTATCATCAGAAATTTGCCCACTAAGTGATGTTCTTTGGTCATGTTAAGTCAGGTACATTCATGGCACTATTTAGCATGCTGAGCCAACCTAAATCCTTGGAGATGTATTTTTGGAACAAATAGAGATGTACTATTCGCGACTAAATAATAATAGCATAGTTTTCTGTACATTTGAGGCTTACAAAGTGTTTTCCTTACAATGGCCCCTTGAAGGAGGTATTGCAGTAATTGTTATTTCATTTTATAGATGAGGAAACTGAGTCAGGAGTAAAGAAACTGGAATCTAGCCAAACAGCTACTAAATATCAGAGTTGAGATTGGAACCAAAGTCTTGCCTGATTCCTAGTCCAATGTATCTTTTTCTATTCCTTGCTGCCAATGCAAGTAATCTAATATGTCATTTGTGAGCCCCTGAAATTAGCTATTTACCTTGCCACAGTTCATAAGAATTTGAGATGATTCTACACAAATTTCCAGAATCTAAGTGGGGTCAAAATCTCTTAATTCCTGAGTCAATATATATAGGTTCAATTCCCAGTTCTACCACTTCCTTTGAAATCATTAATTCAATTAATCAAGTGTGGGTGAGTGGTATAGAATTCTGGGAAGTTACCAAATTTACCCTGAAGGCTTTATGTAAGGTGGTAGAACCTGGCCTAGCCCCAGGTTTCTGGAGAGTCTTGGCAATGGGAGGAGAGTCTGTGAGGTCTGAGTCATAGTGTGCGGGTGGGTGAGTGTACATGAGCCCAGAACCTTTTCATGGGTGTGGCTCTTGTATTTATCACAATCCTCAAAGATGACTAGATTGGGCTGACAACTCATTAATGTTCATTTAACTGAAATGAGTTAAAAAAAAAAACAACACCTTACCTTTTGCTTTAAAATCAATACTGTGTATCAGTTCTAAGGCAGAAGAGTTAGGCAATGGGATTAAGTGACTTACCCAGGGTCACGCAGCTAGGAAGTGTCTGAGGTCACATTTGATCCCAGGACCTCCAGTCTCTGGGCCTGGTCCTCAATACACTGAACCACCTAGATGCCCTTTGAAATGAATTTTTTTAAACAAACAGATGTGTGATATGTTTAGAGGACACCAATATAAAGGATAACTCACTTCTATAGCCATAGCACTTCAAGTTTCTAATGTACTTCTTCCTCAACAGCCCTGTAAGTTATCCTATGTACATATCCTTGTTCGATAAATGAGGAAACTGAGCTTCAGAAAGGTTAGGTGATTTAGGATCTAGATCTGGGAAGGACCTTTAGGAGCAGCCAGCTCAATTTTTTTATAGATTTTATAGATGAAAAAATAAGGCTTATAAAGATGGAAAAGACCTGCCTAGAGTCACCCATCTAGTAAATATGAGTCAGGACTTAAGTCCAGGTTTTGTGACTCTAAGGCCACGTACTATATTATTAAAATTTTATAGTTTGTCAAGTAATTAGGAATTGAATCCTTAGACTATTTGGATAGTCTTTTAGCTCCAGACCAAGTCTACTTTCTTTGAAACATTCTCTGACCTGTCCAATCCAATTTGATCTCTCTTCTCTAATCTACTGAAGCACTTACTGTCTATATTATTCACTGGGCACTTAGTACCTATATCTTTATTTTTCATTATTTATTTATCTATTTTTATTTTATTTTATTTTTCTTTATTCTTTATTCTATTTTGTATTTATTATTCTTAATTATTTTATTATATTTTATATATTTTATTATAAATATATTTTGTTTTTTATCTTTACTTTTTATTTGCTTATGGGGATATTTATGTGTGTGTACTATGTATATACATAAATACTATAAACATAATATATGGGTATATGTATATGTCTCTATATGGATACATATGTATATATGTTGATATAGATATATTAATAAAGCATGGAGAGTGCCTTCACCAGGAGACCAGCCACTTGGTAAATTATCTGGGCAAGGCAGCCCATGAAATGAAGTCAAATATAAGTCCACCCTCAGTCCTTTATAGCCCTTTACTCATGCAGTGGCATTGGGAGGTGGCAGAAAAAGGGCAGATGGTGCCAAGAATCATACAGTTTTTAGATCATCTACAAACATTAGTAACTTTTGACCTCTAAATGTGAAATCCTTATCCACTGACCAAGTTATATCAATATTGATATTCTTATAATAGAATCAGAAGACATAAGGAAATTGCACCTAAAAAGAAAGGAGACTCACAGGTTCTCCTTAGAAAGGTAGATAGTTTCAAAATGTATCCAAAGGCAAGAAGAAACAGTTTTATGGGACATTTGGCCATCTCACTTTACAATGATGACCGTGTAAAGAACATGGGCAAAAATGCCATTACATAGAGGATAAATAGAAAAATTTGATAAAGTCTTTGATAAGGGCCTCAAAATTAAGTCTACATATACTTTAATAATTGGCAGCTTCATTGAAAAGGTAGACATATGTCCTACTTTTGTGACCCTGGGCAAGTCACTTAACTCGCACTGCCTGGCCTTTACTTCTCTTTGGAAGGTGAGGGTCTTTTAATAAAAAGAAAGAAAAGACAAGATAGAGGATAATGATAAAAAATAGATTGGAAAGCGTATTATAGCACCATGTTGATGAAACTATGGCATGAATGCTTGAGGGGGCTGCTCCCCTCCACCTCTCCACATGTGCCTGTGGACATTTCTCACATGACCCACCCCTCTGCCCAGCAGCCCAATGGGAGCATTTCCTCCCTCCCCTGTCTGAGGTAAGGGGATGGTTCACATGCAGCTTGAGGGTGCAGTTTGGACACTTGGTCTCGAAAAAGTTCGCCATCACTGTTATAGGATCAAAAAAATGAAAGAGGATAGTGGTATATAGGTTACACAGAAGCCTCATACATAAATATCACGAAAATGTTCTTGGAAAAGAGACGAGAAATACTGAACATGGCCAATACAGAGTAACATTACATGACATGAAATTAATTGTATTAATGGTTTAAAAAAATTCATTACTTATATTGGAATAATTTCCAGATCAGTTGTCTGTGTAGATTACTGACTTGTTAGAACAAAGAACGAAAATAATAACCAAATTTTAAGAATAATAATGCGTAGACATGGGGAGCAATTAAAATAACTCAGAACTGACCTGTTTAAAACAAACTCTTGATATTGAATATAGGAAATGAATAAAAGACTTGACATCAATATAAACTATCATCATTACCCATAGAAATTATCTACATCAATCATGAAAAAGTCAGTAGTCACTTCTCAGACAAGAGCAAGAGATAACAGTTAGTGACAGACTTATGTGCTGGTTCCCATAAAATAATAAAGAGACCTAAAGGAAGACCTAAAGAGACACATTATATTATGTAAATCTCCTTTGGGGTACCCTTAGGAAAGACTTAGAAAAAAGTTAAGGAATGAATGGGTCATGATCTGCACCACTGCAAGAAATGGATATATTGAAGAAATATAAGTCTCATTGAAGTATACTTCTAGGAATTGGTTGTAAATTTCTGGAATTGGGTACAGATCCTAAATTCTTTGTATCTCATACTGCACCTAGGATATAGTGAGAGGCATTCTGGTATATTTAAAAGAGCTCTAGCCGAGGGTGCATAAGACTTTACTTTTGGGGCTAGTTCTACAATTCACTTGTTATATGAACCTGAGCAAAGTATTTACCTTTTCTGGACCGCTGTTTTTTCATCTGTAAAATGAGGGGATTTGTCTAGAGTTGAGGTTCTTAACTTGGAGTTAGACCATCAGCAGATTTCTCTTTTTATAATTTTATTTTTAAGCCCTTATTTTCTGTCTTAGAATCATTACTATATATTGGTTCCAAGGCAAAAGAGTGGTAACGGCTTGGCAATGGGGGTTGAGTGACTTACCCAGGGTTACACAGCTAGGAAGGGTCTGAGGCCAAATTTGAACTCAGGACCTCCCATGTCTAGGCCTGGCTCCTAATCCACTGCACCATCTAGTTGCCTTCCATTGATAAATTTCAAAGAGAGTCCATGAAATTGGATGGGGGAAATTATATCTTTATTTCAATAGGAATGGTTTCCCATGTGTTTTATTTTATGCATTTAACAACATTAATCTGTAGAGTAGTCAGTTCACAGGACTGCTAAAGAAGCAGTTAGAAACCCTGTTCTAAATCATTTTTTGTCCCTTCTAGCTCTAATAGTTTTTGATTTTATAACTAGATGATCTCTGTGATCCCTTCTGTTAAACACTCAATCATTGAATTGAATTTGGAAGGGAATGGTTCCCAGAATAGCACGGGATGCATACTCTGTCCCTTTGAATGATGAGAGTATATGAACTGACCGGAAAAATACTAACTCCCTATAACAGCTGGTGCTCACTGGAGCATGGCAGCAATTAGTTAGCCAGAGGAAGTACTAAAGAACTTTTCTGGGTAACAGATGGTTACCCAGGCACAGGACATATAATCATGAAATCTCAAAGGCCATCTAGCTTAACCAGGGGTGTGCTGGAAACAGCTTTAACCAGGGTCATTGCTAAATTTTCAGTGTGCGAATTTACACCTCAGAAATCAGCAAACTCTACAAATCAGCAGTTGATTGAGTTTGTGATGATTGTCTAGACTTAAGGAAGGGATGGAGAAAATTTTAATAATACAGATTAGACTTAAATGTGTGTCATGCATACCTTTTTGTGTGATGGACCATTTGCTAAATATTTAGCAGAATACTACTAAATCTACTCTATCTTTGACCAGAAAACCTCCCTAAAATATCCCCAACAAGTGGTTATCCAGTTTCTTCTTGAAGACCCCTCATAATGGGGAAATTATTGTCATTTTTGTTGTTAATGACAATTAATTAATAATAAAAATAGCATGCATTAAAGATGAATAGTATGTTAAGGTTCTGCAAAGCACTTCTTATATATATCCTTTATTCCTCTTGAAGTGATCCCATTTTTGGTCAGTTGTATTTGTTAGGACATTTCTCTTTATGTGAAAAAATTCTCTGCAGCTTTAGCCTAACACTCCCAGTTCTGTCCTCTGCAACCAGGCAGACTCAGTTCTTCTCCTACATGATAAAACGTCAAATACTTGATGACAATTCTCTCCCAGCTTTTTCTTTTCTAGGCTAAACATCTCTAACATCTTCCAGTCAGTCCTTATATGGTATGGCTTCCAGTAATGATTACCCTGCACATAGTTTATCCTAAAATACAGCTTTGGTACATGAATCCAGTTCAGTATTAATTACCTACTGCATTCCAGACATCATTTTAGATGCTGGGGATATGAAGACAAAATAGTCCTTTCCCTCAATGAAGTTACATTCCACTGGGGGGAAGTAATGTGCATCCTGGTTGGTAAATGCAAAATAAATATGTGGATTCATTTTGAGGAAGGCACTAACACCTGAGGATGGGGGGAATCGATATCATAAAATTGCCAATTTATAACTGGAAAGGACCTTGTTGCACCATTGTTTTTTGACTCTTTGGGACCCCATTTGGGGTTTTCTTGGAAAGGATACTAGAGTATCCTTTTTGCCATTTTCTTCTCCAGCTCATTTTACAGATGAGGAAACTGAGGTAAACAGGGTTTAGTGACTTTCCCAGGATCACACAACTAATAAGTGTCTGAGGCCAGATTTGAACTCAAGAGATCGAATCTTCTTGATTCCAGGCCTGGTGCTCTATCCACTGCGCAAACTAACTGGCTTAGAAAGGACCTTGTGGGACATCTAGTCTAACAGGCCTTTTGTAGGAGGTGACATTTGTGAGTCTTTATGGGAGTCAGGGATACTAAGAGGTGCAAAGATCATTATATATCATTAGACCATTTTGGGGGGATTCCCTTTCTGGCTGAATAAGAGTCTGAAATAGGAGAAGCACATTTGCCATGCTGCTGTTCTATTTGTGTAAATAATCATAGATTACTGGATTTAGAGCCCGAACACTTGGGTTTGTATCTGAAGCCTGTGACTTGAAGCACCTGGTAGTACAATGGTTAGAGTGCTGGGCGTGGAGTCAGAGTGCTGGGCTTGGAGTCAGAAAGACCTAACTTTAAATCTAGCTTCAAACACTTACTAGCTGTGTGACCCTGGACATAAGTCACTTAACTTCTGTTTGCCTCAATTTCCTCAACTGTAGAACTGTAGAATAATAGTACTTCTCTTCCTAATTACACGTAATTACAATTTTCGACATTGGTTTTCTGAAATTATAAGATCCAAATTGTCTCTCTCACTCTCTCCTCCTAGAGATGGTGAGTAGTTTGATCTGGGTTATTCAGGTGTTATCATGTTAGCACTTATCTTGCAGGGTTGTCAGATAATATTTGCCAAAGCATTTAGCGCAGTACCTAGCATATAGAAGGCACTATGTAACAATAATTAACATTTATAAGGCATGTGCCACATACCAGGCCCAGTGCTAAATGCTTTACAATTATTATCTCATTGACCCTACTTACTACCTCTGGGATTCAGGCTCCTTATCCTTAAATAAAGGAGTTAGAGTAGATTAGAGATTCTTAACTTTTTTTTATCTTTTTTCTTTTTTTAATCACAGACTCCTTTGGCAATATGCTGAAACCTATGGACCCCTTCTCAGAATGAGGCTTTTAAATAATTGAAAGAAATGCTAACTTTCAGCTGGAAGTTGGTAAAAATAAAAATAATTTTTTTCCCACCCAGGTTCACAGATATCTATAAATGAACCCTTTGCAGGGGGAGGAGGAGGAGGAGACTTCCATGTGGACCTCAGGTTAAGAATTCTTGGACTACTTGATCTCTTGGTCCCTTTCCTGTTTTCAAACTCTGAGCTATGATAATAATCTATGACAACCTATTGACCAGATCAGTTGTTTCAGGGCACGTATCAAAAAATATACATATTGGAACTCAGAATCTTTGAAAATGAATGGTAAAGTATAATATATAATATTATATTATTATAAATAATACAATATATTATATGGTAATATAATATATAATTATATATTTAATGTGTGTAATTATATATTTAAAACTGTATAACTCAACATTTATTTAATTTTTAGTAGTTCCTCTATCTAATGTCCTTTGCCAGATGCAGTTCAGGTAAAGCAAATATAATTTTTCTTCTCTGGTTCCCCCAGGGTCAGCACAGAGATGAGATGTATAGTGGTGGTTATTCAGTTGTTTCAGTTGTGGCTGACTTTTCATGTCCTCGTTTGGTTCATTCCATTTGTCATTTCCTTCTCCAGTTCATTTTATAGAGGAGGAACTGAGGCAAACAGGGTTGTATGTTAGAGATGTGTGGTAGATACTCATCAGTTAGGATTTTAGAATCATAACATGTTAGGACCAAAAGCGACTTTAAAACATAGCATGTTCGAATGTTAAAACTGGGAGAGACCTTAGGGCACAGAATGTTAGAACTAAAAGGGACTTTAACATAGAATATTATAATATTAGAACTGTAAGACACTCATTAATTAGGATTTTAGAATCATAGTATCTTAGAACTGAAAGAGACTAAAACATAGAATGTTAAAATATTAGAACTGCAAGAGACCTTAGAACTTAGAATGTCAGAAGTAGAAGGGACCTTGGAACATATTAGAGCTGAGAGGGAATTTAGCACTCTTCATTGTAAAGATAAGATTGAAGCTCAGAGGAGGGAAGTGACTTGGTCAAGATCACACATTTGGTTTGTGGTAAAGCTGGGACCCAAGTACCAAATCTCTTGGTTCTTAGTCCATTGTCTTTACCCCTAGACTCTGCTACCTCCCCTCTTCAGTGTTTAGTCATGGTCCTGTGGAAGACAGTTATCGTATTGATAGATATTTATTAGGACACTTTTCCCCTTGTATATACTAGAAATGTTTGTTGAATTAAATTGGAGAGGGATTTTGTTGTTGTATTCCCATACTGTACTGCCTGGTACTTAGACTTTCAGTGTTAATCTCCTGGTTCACATGCCCATCTCCCATCATTCTTCTATTCTGTAGGTTTTTACTCTCCCTAAAAATGGACATTGCACTTGTACACCAACCTTCCTCCAGTCACTGCCGTATGCCCTATTTTAGCATCTTTCTCCAGCCCCTCCTGCCTGAGATGGGCCAGACACAAGCATCTGTTTACTCTTTATTGGCAAAGTCAGTACAATGTAACCCTGGGAAATCATTTTCAAGATAAATCTTAGTTTGTGGAGTGTCCTGTTGCAACATTCAGAATTATAGAACCATAGAATGTTAAACTGAAGGAAATCACAGAGAATACCAAGAGTCAACCCCTGTCATGGTACAGATGTGAAAACCAATGCCCAAGGGGTGAAATGACTTCTTTAAGATTATATATCAAGTCAGTGGCAAAGCATCTACGTAAACACAGATCTGATGTTCCCACTGGCTTTTTCCCCCCTTGTTATTCAGGGAAAAAATGAATCTGGGCATGAAAAATGGGCTTCCTGTTTAAGCTTTTTAAAAAATGCTTCTTCCTGAGGAAAACTTTTTCCTGAAGTGATGACCCATGCTGTTTTATGCTCCTTTGCTGTTTTATGCTCCTTTGCTGTTATAGACTTTTCCATGATCCTCCTGCTGCCCTTCACTCCTGTCCAGCCCTTCCTAATGCCATGGAGTTGTGAGCCTGTCATGTCTATTTAAGACCTCAACTCAGTGGATTATTTATAGAACTGAGTTGATAAACTAATTACTAAGACAGAGAAGAGATATGTCAGTGAACACCAGACTATTTCTCTGTATATGAGTATGGGTGGACTGTGGGCAGGTCCTTTGACAGAAATAAGGAATAGTGTCCATTGGACTATGACGTCCTCCATCAAAGCCACTCCTTCTGGTCACATTACCCCTTTTCTCTGCTTAGAAAGAAATTAAGCAATGGCAGAGGAAGTGGATATTGGGGATCCTGTTGCATGGGTGAGTAATAGGGGAATTTTGCTGGGTGGGGAGGAAAATCTCTATTCTCCCACTTGTGGTCATATAGCTAGCCAGTTCTGGAATTTGGACACAAATCTAGGTCTTCTGAATGTCAGTCCACTATGTCACATGAATGTTTAGCTATTAATGGCTATTTCTAAAAAGAATTTCAAGAACTGGAGTGATGGGAGAGATAATGAAGCATAGTGGGAATAGCCCTGGATTTGGAGTCAGAAGAGAGTCAAATCCTAGCTCATCTACTTATTATTATTATTATTATTATTATTATTATTATTATTATAAAACCCTCACTTTCTGCCTTAGAATCAATAGTAAGTATTGGCTCCAAGGCAGAAGAATAGTAAGTGCTAGGCAACTGGCATTATGATTTCCCCAGGGTCATACAGCGAGTATGGGTCATACCATTTGAACCTAGGATCTCCCATCTTCAGGCCTGGCACTCTATTCCCTGAGCCACCTACTGGCCCCTGAAGAATTCTTAATGTGGGGCCTGTGAACTTGTTTTTGAACATATTTTGATTGGTTTAGCTATTTCAGTCATATCTGATGCTTCATAACCCTCTTTAGGGTTCTCTTGGCAAATATACTACAGTGGTTTGCCATTTCCTTCTCCAACATGTTTTACAGATAAGGAAACTGAGGCAAATAGGGGTAAGCTATTTGCCCAGAGTCATACAGCTAGTATCTGAGGTCAGATTTGAACTCAGGAAGATGAGGCCCTTTGATTTAAGGCTCAGCACTCTATCCACTGCTCCACTTAGCTGCCCCATATTTTGATAGTCCCCTTTGAATATAACCAGTTTCTTTTATAATGCTATACATTTTATTTTATTTTATGGGCAACTAGATCTTACACCTGTGTCATAAAAGTAATTAATTAGTAGAGCTAATTTCAAACTCAGGTTCTCTGACTTCAAAGTCAATATTCTTTCCACAACCCTTGCTTCCACCAGCAATAATCAGGCAATGTGGCACAGTGGGTACAAATGCTTGACTTGAATAAAGGAAGACCAGAGTTTGAGTTCCATCTCTGATGCCCAACTGGCTGTGTGACCAGGGGCAAATCATCTAATATTTTTAAGTTCCATTTGCTCATCTGTAAAATGGATACGATAATACCCATGCTACCAATCTCAACCTTAAAAAGTAAGTTCATGTGAACAACTATGAAAACTTTTGAGCACTTCCTGTACCCGCATGTGTCAATTATGGTGATTAACCCCAACTCAGTTTTCCTGTTTGACTTTGGCTCTTGCTTTCTTCTTTTCTACCACCAGACACTTCCTTTATTTTTATTTTTTTAACCATTGCAATACTTCTTTAAGGCCCACGCCACTCAACTACTGGTATACTGTGTTTCTCTCTAGAGCATCTCGAATGAATGAATGACTTAAGCATTCATTAAGCATCTACTATGTTCAAAGTGCTATGCCAAGTACTGGGGAAACAAACCAGAGAGAATCTTCTCATGAGCTGTCATTCACAACCCAAATGGAAGGTTTCTAGCTGTAAGTCAGAGGGCGAGGTTTCATGGTCCTTAGGCTACGGAAGCAAAGCAGAAGGTAATGCTTCCTCTTTAATGCCATTTCTATTGATCAAACCATATCAGGTTCTAGGATTGAATGACTTGACAGGGCTAAAGATTTTGGTCGCAAGAACTTCCTTTTTTAGCTCTTCAGTACGTATAGCTGTACAGTATTGTGGAATGATCAACTGTAATAGACTTAGCTACTCTCAGAGTTGCAATGATCCAGGACAATTTTTTTTTTAAAAACCTTACCTTCAATGTTAGAATTAATATTATGTATTGGTCACAAGGTAAGGGCTAGGCAATGGGGATTAAGTGACTTGCCCAGGATCACACTGCTAGGAAGTGTCTGAGGTCATATTTGAACCTAGCACCTCCCGTCTCTAGGCCTGGCTCTCAATCCACTGGGCCACCCAGCTGCCCCCAATCCAGGACAGTTCTGAGGGGCTTAGGACAAAGAGTGCTATCCACTTCCAGAGAAAGAACTGCTGGAGTCAGAATGCAGATCAAAGCAGGTGATTTTTTTCATTTTAGTTTATTTGAAGTTTGGGTTTTATATGATTATTCTCTTATAAAAATGATCAATATGGAAATGTATTTTGCATGATAATACATGAGTAACCCAGATCAAATTGCTTGCCAACTCTGGGAGGGGGAGGGAAGGGAGGAAGGGAGACAATTTGAGTCACACAACTTCAGAAAACTTATATGGAAATTTGTTATTACATGTAATATAAAATAAAACATCTTTATGATGATGATGATGATGATGATAATAATAATAATAATAATAATAATAATAATAATAATAATAATAAAAAGATCTGGCTGTAGTATCTGCAGGAGCAGTTGCCAGGTGGCATCTCCACAGTAATTGTCTCCCAGCATGATGACTGCAGCCACTGGGCTGGAAGCATTGCTTTTCCAAAGCTTGGGGGCTCAGGATCCCAGCTGTCTCCATCAGGGTCTGAAGGGAGCCGGTAGTCGAGGTAGTCTGACCTGCCTGAAACAAGCCGCATCCTGTCTCCCTCCCTTTGTAAAAGTGCTCAGACCCAGAACCCCTCATTACATTAGGCCAGTGTTTACAGCTTGTTCCATGTCACATAGATTTGAGATCGTAGTGGTGTTCTGCCTGAGATTATGGGAAATCTGATCTCCAGAAGAACAGTTATGAATTGTGTCATGCCACATATGAGTTGATGCTTGCAGCTTCTTTGCCGAGGCATACAAGACTGCCACACAAGCACAGAATCACAGAATTTCAGAAGAAGCCTCAGTCCACTAAATACATAAAAGGAATCCCTGCACGGGCCCCTCTTTCCCAGTCTGCCACTCTTCCCCCTCCCCTCTGACAAATCCAGGTCCAACTCCAATGGGGTGGGACCTCATCCTTGGGAAAGACTCACTTTCCAGAACCTAATCTAAGCTGCTGAGTTCTTTGTTGTGAGCTTTCTTCCCTCTCCCCCTTCCCCCCATTCCTTTTCAATAGGCTTACCCTAGTTCCTCTTATGACTAAGTTTTCCTGACATTGGAGCAGAGACAGCATTTTTATAACATTCCTTCTGGTTACAAAATATAAATGGAAGTCCCTGATGCTCTAAGGAAATTAATTCACTTATTCATTCAACAAACATTAATATATATCTGTTATGCTGCAGGCATTGTGGGATAGTACTGGGAATACAAAGATAAAAGCCAAACAGCTTGTGGCCCTAAAAAGAACATAGCATTGTATGAGGAAACACAAAAATATAAGCGAAGTAATTTCTGGGCTAAGTGCTCTAGTAATCTGGAGCATCAAAAGGTTTTCTGAAAGAAGGAAGGGATGTTGGGTCAGAAGTCAGAGGATCAGAGGGTCAGGATTCAAATTCTAGAAGGGTTATTTACTCTCTTTGTGACTTTAGGTAAGTTATTTGCCCTTTAAAAGCCTTGGTTCCCTTATCTGTAAAATGAAACCTTACATTAGATGGTCTCTAAGGGACTCTAGGTTTCCATATTCTAAAATTGTTTTAAAATAATTTCCAATTTTTCCATGTTTTATGTTCTAACATTTTGTATCCCAAGATCCTTTTCAGCTCAAACATTCTGTGGTTATATAATTCTATGACCTTTCCTTTAAATACTTAGTCTTTTCCTGTTGAATTCTTCATTCCCCTTCCCCCAGTACATATATATTAGTTATACAGATATGTTCTTACCCTGTGTGTGTATACATGGGAGCGGATGGGTGAGGGCACCAGCCACATCATTTATGAGCAGTCGTTTGACCAGCTTTTCTCTCCCTTTAAAGATGTATGCTTTCCTTTCACTTTGCCTACTCTGCCCTCTTCTGACCATTTTTGGTAAACAGTGGCTGCTCAGAAAGCCTTAAGATGAGAGGAACTTTTGAAGTGGGCAAATTCCTCTTTCTAAAACTAGCTAGGGGGAAAGGTTGGCAGAAAGCTAGCCGTTCAACCAGTTCAGATAATAATTTGGTGGGGGGGGAAGGGTAGGAGTGTGTTTTGTTGGGGTAGGGGGTGGAGAAGCCGAGGTATTATTTTTCTTCCAATGTAACATTAAGGTCAGTATTTTGGTTTGGGAAATGAGCCATGCTTTCCCTTTAAGCCCAAATAGTTCCCTGGCATTGACTCAACTAAAGTTAACGCCCATGCCGGGTCCTGCTTGGAGAGAATCAGAATCTTTCCATGCCACAGGCTGCCTCCAGAGAGCCTGTTTGGAAATGCCTGTGGATGGGCTTGAAGCTAGAAAATTGCCAACTTCTCTTGGTTGCAAGCCCATTCCCTCCCCTTTCCCTTCATCCTTTCTTCTCTCCAGATTGACCCTTTCTTCTCCAGGGCCTGGGTTAGTAAAGGGGAAAAGTAGGCGGGGGAATGGCCAGTCCCTGAGTCCAGGACATAATCGTCCTAGCTCTCAAGCTAGCAAACAGGGCAGAACTAGGGATTACAAAGAGACAGACTTCTGCCCGATAGAGGAAAGGCCCCTCCCAGCATGTTGGTAGACTCTGTGGAAGATTTACAGAACAGGGATTAAAATTGAGGATCTCATAGGATAGGAAGGCACAGATGGGTGGTGATTTGCATCAATGGATGAGTGCTGACATGCTAACATAAATGAGATCAAATATTATTGAAGAATAGAAGTATGAGAAAGTGTTTCCTACCAATTAGCATTACCCAATAAAGTAGTGAGTTTCCCATCCCTGGCAATCTTCCAATAGTAGCTGAATGACCACTTGTTGGATAACATAGAAGGAATTCTTGTTTAAGTAGAGGTTGGACTTGACTTACTCATTTTCAAAAACGTTGTCTCTGCCCGTCCTACCTTCTCCATATAAACTCCCTAAAGATAAGGACCGTCTGTCTCACTTTGGTCTTTGTATATGCCATGCCTAGCCTAATGCTGTAGGAGGTCCTTTTATTTTATTTTTTTTAAGCCTTACCTTCTGTCTTAGTATCAACTCTTAAGACAGAAGAATGGCTAGGACCAGACATTTGAGGTTAAATGACTTGCCCTGGGTCACGCAGCTAGGAAGTATCTGAGGCCAGATTTAAACCCAGGTCTTCCTGACTCCAGGTCTGGTTCTCTATCCTCAGTATTGCCTAGCTGCTGCTGTAGTAGTACTTAATAAATATTGATTGATACATAGATAACCTCCAAGTTCTCTTCCAATTCTGAGATTCTTTGATCTTTGCTTTTAAGATGCAGGAATATGGAAACATGTAGTGGAAGAGAAACTAGAATGAAGGAGGGCACCCAACTTGCTCAGTTCTACAAAAACACTAAACAAGGAGTGTTTCACCCTTGTCTTCATATGCTCAGCCTTGTGCTAAGAGCCTTGGTGGGTTCTTAACAGTTAGGAATAAAAAAGGGTCTGACCAGAGTTATAAGCATTTATTAATAAAATGAGAGATGAGAGAGAGAGGATATATATAAATTTCCCTTAAGGAAAGCTCAACAAATCCTTGATGAATTGAATATCAAGGCATCATACTAGCATCAAAGTAGGAATATATATATTTATATTGTTTAATGGTCATATATATACATATATATGAAACATATAAATGTTTAACGGTCATATATATGTGTACACATATATATGACCGTTAAACATTTATTAAGCATTTACTATGTACCAGGCACTATGCTATCTGCTGGGGATAAAAAAAAAAAGCCCCTGCCCAATACAAAGATCCAGGTCAATTCTGAGGGACTTATGAAAAAGAAAGCTATCTACATTGAGAGAAAGAACAGTGGGCGTAGAAACACAAAAGAAAAACATATGACTTATCACTTGTTTATGAGTATGTGATTTGGGGTTTTGGTTTTAAAAGATTACTCTATTGCAAAAATGAATAATATGGAAATAGGTATCAAGTGCTAACATTTAAACATTTTTTTCCTTTTTTTTTATTTAGAATATTTTTCCATGATTACATGATTCATGATCCTCCCTCCTACTTTTCCCTCCCTCCTCCCATAGCTGACAAGCAATTCCACTGTATCATTGTTCCAAACCTATTTCCATGTTATTAATATTTGTAGTAGAGTGATCATTTAACATCAAAACCATAATCACATCCCTATTGAGCTACATGTGTTTCTGCTCCCACAGTTCTTTCTCTGGATGTGGATAGCATTCTTTCTCCTAAGTTCCTCCAGATTGTCCTGGGTCATTGCATTGCAGCTAGTAGAAAAGTCTGTTACGTTCAATTGTGCCACAGTGTATCAGTCTCTGTGTACAGTGTTCTCCTGGTTCTGCTTCTTTTGCTCTGCATCAATTCCTGGAGGTCTTTCCAGTTCACATGGAATTCCTCCAGTTCATTATTTCTTTCAGCACAATAATATTCCATCACCAGCAGATACCAAGTGATAACATTTGAATAACCAGTGGAATTGCATGTTGACTCTGGGAGTGGGGAGGAAAGAAGGGAGAGAGAGAACATGAATCATGGAAACATATTTAAAAAAATAAAAAAATTTAAAAATATATTAAAAATAAATAGGGAAAAAAGCCCCTGCCCTCAGGAGTTTATTATCTAAAGAGAGAGACAACATGAAACACACACAGTAAACTGTGTACTGGATACATAGGAAATAATTATCAAAGGGAAGATACTGGAATTCAGGGGAGTTGGAAAAGGCTTACTAAAGAAGGTGGGATTTTGACATAACCCTTGTCTTCAAGGAGCAAGTAGTCTAAATTGAGGGACTATGGCTGCAATGGATAGAGTGTGGGTCTAGAGTTAGGGAGATCTGAGTTAAAATCCAATATCAGCCCCTTGCTTGCCAGCTGTGTGACCTTGGACAAGTAATTTCACCTGTTTGCCTCAATTTCCTCTGTAAAATGAAAATAATAACATCTACTTCCCAGGGTTGTTATAAGTCTCAAATGAGATAATGTAAAGCACTTTGCACAGTGTATTGGATATAGTAAGTGCCTATGTTTATGGCCTGTACAGAGATAACAGTCACATACACATAATATTAAGGGCATGACACATGAAGCTCCATTCACAGGAAGAAAGATTTTTCCAAATGGGGTGATCAGGGAGACTTCTGTGAAGGAGAAGGCATTGCACTTCAATGGGTCTTACTTTTGCCACCTTCCACTTGAATTCCACTCTAATCTTGACTCCTCTAATAATTACTTGAACCTGTAATTATTCTTAGAGATAGTCACCCATTGAAATTACTTTCTTAATTTAAGGTCCAGTGCTCCCAGAGCAGTTAATCACTCACCTGGATTTCATAAATAAAGGGCTGTCTTTCAAGGTTTCTACAGAATATTCGATTACCTTCCTGAGAAGGGAATTTAGCCTGAAGCAAACGAAGCTTCTTGACAGCCTAACAAGACTAATACTTCCTATTAAGTAGCATGCCTTGAGGAAATTTCAATGTGATTATGAATAGTTGGACATATTCTCCAGGCCAAATGATAAGAATAGCAACGCACATTTCTGTCCTTTGCCAGCTTTGCAAAGATCTGCCCCAATACTTCATGCTAGGCAGTTAGGTAACATTATTAGCTTTTGTTTCCAGTGCCTATCCACACTGTGTAGAAGCAACTTATTTCTCTCCTCTGGACCTGGAGTTAGATAAGATGATTTCTTTTTTCTTTTCATTTTTCAAAATCCTTACCTTCTGTTTTAACATCACTTTTGAAACAGAAGAATGGCAAAGGTTAGGCAATCAGGGTTAATTGACTTGCCCATGGTCACACGTCTAGGAAGTATCTAAATCTAGATTTGAATCCAAGTCTTCACCACTCCAGGCCTGGTGCTCTATCCGCTGTGTTACCTAGCTGTTTTGATAAGGTCCAGTCTAGTTCACTGTGACCTCACCGATATAGCTGATAAATGTCAAAACTTTTATTTGAATTTAGATCATTGTAGATTTGCAGGCACAAGGGACCTAGGCCAGTCCTGGAAGGAACCTTAGAGCCATTCAAATCAAACTTCTTCATTTTGCAGATGAGGAAATTAAGGTTTAAGTGCAGTTAAGTGACTCATAGTCACACAGTAAACAGCAGAGGTGAAAATCGCACTGAGGTCCTCTTGACTCCCAATGTCATGCCCTGAAGTCCCTGCTCTTCTGACTGACTCCCTGAGTGATTGATCCAGCATGACTTTCATGAAAGCATAGTTAGATAAAGATTTTATTTAGTGTCCAGCTGTGAAGATATTGATGTCATGAAGTCATAGACCTTCAGAGCTGAAAGTGAACTTAATGAGCAAGTAGTCCCACTGCCTAGTTTTATAGATTGAGGAAACTGAGGCCCCAGAGAGGGTTTGTGACTTGCTTTGGGTCAGAGACAGATTTCCTCTTTCCTAGTCCTCAGCCTTCTCTGCAAGATCTCAGAGTCTGCTAAATAGATAGTGATAGCTGAAGTAACTACGTCTGATACTAGTAAAACAGTTGAGTTTTAGGCCCTAGAAGCCTCCTCCTTAATTCAAGAATGTAAGGTGAGGGGGCAGGAAGTCCCAAACACCTGAGTCAGCAGAATAGGACTAGCCAAGTCCTGGAGTTTTCAGGGAAAATCATTAGGAAATACACTGAACCAGGCATATTTTTAAATTATTCTCTGAGGAGACAAATCTGGCTTAGAAAATAGACCTCAGTTTAAAATCTCCACCCTGTCCCCATTTTCAAAATGTGAGGAATTCCGCTCTGGTTTGGGGTGGGGGTGTCCTCTCCCACCTCAATCTGAGCATTCCTGGGTACTGACTCCCACCAACCCCTGCTTTCCTCTTCACCCAGAATGCTAGGACCAGAGCTAAGTAGAACGGTCATCCTGTGTAAGTTTCTCTTAGATGGGCCAACTGAGTCCCCAGGGAGCTTGTGAAATGTGTTTATTGGGAAAGGGAGGGAGATGAGATGGGAGGTTGAGTTACTGGCTGAGCTTGGAGAATGTTTACTGACCATGGTGATCCTAATTAGCTAATGTCAGCCCCCCCCAATGCCCCAGGGTCACTTTGTTCCCAAGTAGGTAGAGGGGAAATAAATAAACAACTGAAAATAAGAAACTCTTGGCTGAACACTTCAGAAAAGGCTTCCTGTTGGGGAAATCCTGGCAAGGGAATGTTGGAAATCATAATACAAATTATAACAGTTCCTGTTTCCATAAAGCTTTATGATTTAACAATAATAACAATCAAAGGCTTTTCTTTCCATAACTCTTTAAGGTTAACAAAATACTTTCTTCAAAATAGCTGAGGAGGAAGCACTGGGATGATTTTTGCCCCCGATTTTATTGAGAAGATGACTGAGGCTGAAAGATTGTAGAATCATAGATTTTATTCATTGATTCAGCAAAGATTTTTTAAGTGTCATCTATATAGGCCAGGCACTGCGTTAGAGGCTGGAGTTAAAAAAGCAGAACCAAGAGAACATTTCGTACAGCAAAAGAGATATTGTTTGAGAATAACTTGTGTGTATTCACCTCCAAAGAACTGAAAAATTGAAAAAAGTAAGAAATGGTTTACGTATATGTATATATTTTTGTCAAATGACACCTTCTTTGACAAACGATGTCAAATGATTGAGAAGAGGCGGGGGTGGGGGGGGGACACCAAATGGGAGTTTTAATGTAGCAAATACATTTAAAGGAAAAAAAAGGTTACAAACATTCAAGTCCTATAAACCCTGTGAGACAGGCACAGTGGGTAATAGCCCTATTTTACAGATGAAGAACAATGAGATTAAATGATCTACCCATGGTCATATAACTAGGAAGTATCAAAGTCAAGATTTGAAGTAAGGTAAATAGTTTATGGTACAGTGGATAGAGAATCAGCCTCAGAGTTAGGAAGACTGACCCATACTTTTTGTGTGAAAGGAGGCATTCAATTGCTTCCCCTCCCAGGGCTCCGGGCAACTTTCTATTCCCAAGAGTTGCAGAGCAGGTACTGATCTGTATTGGTGAGGGGAGTTCCTTATACCAAAGAAATCACAGATCCAGTAGAGAAAAATTCACCATCACTAGGACAGTCAGTACCAAAGCTAATGGCCTAAAGCTAAAATATGGGCTCTCCTTTGCCCTGTCTCTCATTCTCCTGGCAAAGCAGGTCAAAGAGCAGTTCAGTGATGATGAGATCCTCACTAGCCAGGCAAGAGGGGAGGAGTTTAGTAGAGAAAGAGTTTAGTCAGTTCTAAGAATGTGAATAGTGCTTCAGAAATAATCGTTGTATGGGTCTTCCCTCCTGATTTCCCTTGTCTTTCCAACTCTACACTCCAAATCATTTTGACATTTATCTATTTTGCTCCATTTTGAAAGAGGTAGCCCTTCTCCCAAAGTTATATAAACTTACAAAGTTTCTTATAAAATTTTATAAAACTCTATAAACTTACAGAGTTGTGCCCTTGATTCTTCCCATCCTTTCCCTTTCCCCAATTTTCTTTATTAGATTTTTATTTCTATTATTTTTTTGTTCTCATATTACCTGAGTCTATTCCTTTGCCATCCCTTCTTTAAAAAAAAAATTTAAAGGAAGGGAGAAAAAAGACTAGTTTTTGTAAAACCAACCAAAGTTTGGATTCATCAACAAATATTTACTAAGCAGTGTTTGGAGAAGGCAGCATGGAACAACCTAAAGAGCACATGAGTCCAACCTTCTATATATCAGTTTGGAATTATGCAAGAAAAGGGGATAAACTGTGCCCTTTGACCCAGAAAGTGGGTTTGTGTCCCAGGAAGATCAAAGACAGAACAAAGATTTAATATACAATAGAATTTATAGGTACATAAATCTAGAGCTGCGAGAAAAAAATTACATTTAAGAAACATTTATTAGGTACCTACTATGGGACAGATTAGAGGCAGCTAGGTGGCGTAGTGGATAGAAGTGGGTTGGCTTTAGTGTCAGGAAGAAATGAATTCAAATGCAACCTCAGAAACTTACTAGCTGTGTGACCCTGGGCAAGTCACTTAACCTCTGCCTCAATCCACTGGAGAAGGAAATGGTAAACCAGTCCAGTATCTTTGCTAAGAAAACCCCCTGGGCAGCATTGGTATGCTACAGTCTATAGAACCACAAAGAGTAGAACATGACTAAAAGATTCAACAATAACATATACCAAATACTGCACTAGACATTAAATACAAAAACAAACTTGAAAACTTCTTTTAGGGAAAATGGCATGTATTTGGGAATTGAAAGTAATTTCTGATGGGAGGACAAAAGCTGGAATGGGAGTGGGAAATAATGATAATTTTATTGTAGAAGATGTTGTTTGAGCTGAATTTTGAAGAAGGCTAAGAATTCTTTGAGGCTGAGATGTGGAAGAAATGGATTCTAGGCATGGGGGACCATCTTGCAGAGTCAAACCCACCAGTGGAGAACAGCAAGCAGTCCCTTCTGTTTGGAATATTAGGGTGTGTAAAGGAGAGTAATGTGCCATACGCTTGGAAATGTAGGCAAAGCCAGATTATGAAGGACTTTAAAGGGAGTGTGGATTGTATCCTAGAGACAATTGGGAGTCACTGGAGTTTTGAGAGCAGGAGAGTGACTTGCACTTTAGGAATATTGCTTTGACAACCATGAAGAGGATGGATTGGAGGGAAGAAATCCTAAAGGAAGGAAGATTAGGCGGCTATTACTAGACAAGAGATGAAGGACCGAACTAGGATGGTGGCCATATGAGCAAAGAGGAGGGAATGAATGTGAGATGTTGCCAAGGTAGAATTAACAGGAGTTTCAACTGTTTGAATGTCACAGGTGAAGGAAAGGTCAAGCATGATTTTGAGGTTATGAACAGGGATGACTAGAAGAATGGTGGGTCCCTTAATAAAGTGGTGAAGTTAGGAAGAGAGAAGATTTTTTTTTGGAAGGCGGAATAGAGAGACAGTGAATTCTATTTTGGACCTGCTAAGTTTGAGGTGCCCATGGTACATTCATTTAAAAATATCCAATAAGCCGTTGATGTAGAAGTGATTTAGGAATTGTTGATTTAGGAGAGAATGGGCTTGCTAGACAAGTCTCCATGTGAATGGAATTAATAGTTAAACCTATGGTAGTTGATGAGATCTCCAAACTAGACAAAGTTTGGAGATAGAAGAGAAGAGGGACTAGGGCAGAATCTTGAGTGTTGCACACATAGACACTGATAAGAATGATGCTCTATAATGGATTCTGAGGAGATGCCAGGCAGGAAGGAGGAGAATCAAGAGAGAAGTGTAATTAAAAACCCAGGCAGGACCTGTAATTGGAAAATAAAATATCTTTGAATTAGAAAAAAAGAATAAATAAATAAAAATATATTTTGAAAAAATAAATAAGAAATAAATAAAACCCCAGGGAGGAGAGGATATCTGGAGGAAAGGGATGGTCAACAGTGTCAAATGCTGTAGAGAGGTCAAAAAAATAATAAGAACTGAGAAAAAACCATCTGATTCGACAATTAAGAGGTCACTGGAGGGAACAGTTTTAGATGAATGATTGGACTGAAAGCCAGATAGATGGTGTTGAGAAAGAATACGAAGTGAGAAAATAGATCCATAGAATACTTTCTGTATTTGTTTGCCTAAGAAAGGAAATAGATATAGGAAAATAGTCTGAGCAATGATAGGATTTTATGAAATTTTTTTTTTAAGGATGGAGGAGAGGAGCAGCAAGGTGGCATAGCAGAAAGAAAGCCAAATCTAGAGACAGGAGGTCCTGGGTTCAAATTTGACCTCATATGCTTTCTAGCTGTATAACCCTGGGCAAGTCACTTAACCCCAAATGCCTTGCCCTTACTGCTATTCTGCCTTAGAACCAATATTTAGCATTAATTTAAGATGGAAAGTAAGAGTTTAAAAAAAAAAAGAAGAATGGAGGAGAGTTGGGCACATTTATTAGCAGCAAAGAAAGATAAGTAGATAAAGATTAAAAATGAGCATGAGATCCTCCTTTGTTCCCAGAGGTTGGAGACTATAGGTGTGGAATCTTGCCAATATTGTCGAACAGTTATTGCATTGATTGATTTTACAAAACTGACTTTTTTCCTTTTTTAAAATAAGGAATGGCTTTTTGGGGAAGAAATGGGGGAAAGGAAGGAATGGATTCAGAAATGATTGTGATGCATAAAAAAAGATGAATAGAAATAGGATTTTTGAAAGAAAAGAATATTAGAGAAAGAGAAGAGATGTTTGAAGGGACAGGCTCCTGGGTAAGACTCAGTGGGGAGGGGTAGGATCAATGCCACAAACTTAGGGGATGGAGTTTGGAAGAAGAGCTGCATCTTCCTCTGAGACTGGAGCAAAGGAGAGAGAAAAGTATATTTTATCCTAGGGTGAGGAGGAGGAAGGAGGGGAAGAAGGTAATGCCAGAATGACTCAGTTGGTAGAGTTGAGGAGAAGGAATTCAGTATGGATGGTCTCATTGTTTTTTTTTAACTAGAGTATTTGGCAAGGACCTCAACTGAGAGGGAGGGGTAGTGAGTGGTAGGTTAACTTGAGGAAAGAAGAGGTTTGGAATAGATGCTGAGGGAAGTGGGTAATTGAAAGCAGAAACAAAATGGTTGAGGAATGGTGAAAAAAAATTTGGTATAAGAATGTACCACAGATACGACTGTACATCAAGAAAAAAACAAATGTGTGGAGTTCAGAGAAACTTGATAAGATGTGTATAAACTGATACAGAGTGAAAATAAGCAGAACCAGGTAAACAATATGCTGGATTACAGCAATGGGAGTAGAAACACTTGGATCCTGAAAAAGAAGTTGAATTTTGAGTAATGAGAAAATCACTGAAGGTCCTAGAGAACAGAGAATGAAAACTACCTCCCAACTCACTGCAAAGAGGTGGGAGGAGGTGCTATTTGGACAACATAATGTATCTATTGTAAGATATGGTTACTATATAGGAAACCTTTGTGTAAGTATTTTTCTTTTTCAATGTATCTCTCCCCTGGCTGTGTTAAAAATATAAAAGGCATCAGTAAGATATATTTAAGATTTAAAATGCATTTAAAATTAAATTAAATTGAAGTACATTTAAAATAAAATTTGAAAAAAGTTAAATTTTTTAAAAGGCTGGCTTGGGGAGATGGTAGAAATAGCACTGGGATAAGAAATCCAGGGAGACTATTAATAACTGTGCAATAGTGGGTAAGATGCTGAAAGTCTCTAAGTTTCAATTCATTCACCTTTAAAGAGAGGATAACCATAGGAGGTTGTTTGGAGGAGTCATTGAGATAATGTCTGTAAAATGCTATAAATGTCAGTCATCATTTCAGTATTACTAAGTACTTTACATGGGTGCCAAATTCCACTGATAAATAATGTGGGGATATAAAATCATTTCAAATGTAATCCTTGACCTCAAGGAATTTAAAGTCTAGTTTAGAATACAGGACATAGGGAGATATGATGATAGGGAGATTATCATGATACATAGTTTGTACTGACTACTCTTGACTGAGAAGACATGGGTTGGAACCTCTCCTCTGATGATTTCTGATTGTGATTCTGGCCAAGTCACTTCCCTTTCTGGAACATGAGTTTCATCATCTGCAAAACAAGGAAAAGAATACTGGTACCTTGTGCATTAAAACTTAATTAGATTATTGTGAGGGAGGAGTTTTGTAGACCTTAAAGAGCTATTAGAAATATGAACTGTTACCATACTGTTATTAATCTTGGAATGTTAGAGCTGAATAGAACCTCAGAGATCATTTCATCCAACTCTTTCATTTTACAGGAAAGGAAATAGGTCCAGAGCAGAGGGGTGGGAGGACAACGAGGAAAGGAAAATGCCCGAGTGAACTGTAACTTAAGAGGCTTCCTGGGGGTGAGGGTGGGAAAGAGGCATAGAGAGGTCTGGACCTAGTCAGGATACCCAGGTTCCATTCTCAGCTCTACCATTGGCTTTGTTACTGTCATCGTGGACAAAGATGCTATCTATTGGAATTCCAATTTCTACATCTGTTTAAATATATATATATATACACACACATATATGTGTATATATATATATGTGTGTGTGAGTGTATATATATATATATATGTATATACATATATATATATATAATTCTTTTACTGCTTACTTCATAGTTTTCAGAGCCAAAGAGGATCTTAAAGGCCATCTCAAGTGGCAGGGGTTCTTAACCTTTATTGTTAGTCATAGATCCCTTTGTCAACTTGGGTGAAACCAATTAATCTCTACATAAGAGAATAAGAATTTGTTGCTTATATTTATAATCGAAGGAAATACTAAAATTCAATTGGATGTTAGCGAAAATAAAGTTGTATTTTTTCTCATCCAAATCCATAGATCCTCTGAAATCTATAAAGAAAGTCTTTGAGGGTCCCTTGGGGTCCACAGACCCCAGGTTAAGAAACCCCGTTCTAGGGGCAATATAACAGTGCAAAGAGCATTGATTTAGGCAGAACAATTAGGTTCATATCTGTACTCTGTTGCTTACTACCTTTGTGACCTTGGGCAAGCTACCTTTATTTCTCAGTGCCACGTCTCAGTGTCGCTGTAAATTGAGGGTGATGGATTAAATGGCTCTGATTTCAATCAACAAATATTTCCTAAGAATTTACTCCATTCCAAACAATCTGCTATCACAGTCCACTTCTCAATCCTCCTTTCCTCCCTTTTTTATTCTTCAGATGAAGGAAATGAAGTCTAAAGACATGAAATAACTTGTTTGAAGTCAAACAGCTAAATTGTGACAGTAGTAAGTAGTAGCCCTGGTATTGGTACCCTGGCTTTGTGAATGCAAATTACTTAGTCTATATAACTCTTCATGGGGTGTTGGTAGGAGCAGAGGCACATGAGAGCACTTTGTAAATTGTAAAGGGCTACAGATACATATGCACAGGATTATTATTAGAGGTCACTAATGGAAAGGACTTGGTAGTAAAGTTCAGTTTCAAATGACCTATGCAAATCATTTCCTCTAATGAAATGAGCAATAAAACTTGTGCCCAATCTTACAACATTGTGAAGAAAGGAACAAAAACCTTAAAGTGCTATAGAAATGTGAACAATATTACCATTATTACTGATGGCAAAATGGAGAGAATAATCCCTGCCTTATTTCCCTCACTGGGGTCCTATGAGACTACAACATATATAAAGTGCACTGTAACCTAGCAAAAGACAATAAAGACATGGGCTATGTTCCTGCATGAGGTTGAAGGAAATGTGAGATGGCAACATTCAAGTAGAAAGAAATTAAACTTAGAATTAAAGGTTCTAGATTAAAATATGAACTGCCACAGACTAACTGTGGGGCTTGGATAAGTCACTTTCCCTCTTTGAGACTCACTTTCCTTTTGTGTAAAATGAGGAGTTTCAATTAGATGATCACTAAAGTTCCTTTCATGTCTAAACCCCATAGTTCTAAGGATGGTGTGGTGGGCCCTGGTCTCTTTCACTGAAAGACCCTTGGGGTCCCCTTCATGGGTCTGCCTAAACATGTCCTTCCTCCCCTGAAACCTCCCAGTGACTTAGCCCTGAAGTTCTCCCGGGAGCCCCATGCTTCATAAAAGGTCCAGGACTGGGTCAGGGAGGTCAGATTGAGGAGGGCCCTGGGTCCAGAGCCAGGTGGCAGCTGCTTTGGCTCTAGACTCACGTGGGGAGCTTGGGCGGGTCTCCCCTGTGGCTGGGCGGGCCTGGCCACCTTATATACTGGCCGGGCTGCTAGAGGCAGGAGGACGCAGCCAGCCTTCTCCCAGACTCTTTGCCTAACATTTCCTCACTCTTCCCACCGTGCCTGGCCACGGACATGGCCCGGGACTCTCTGATGCTGGCGGCCCTGGGCTGCCTTCTCCTGCGGGCAGGCTGTGGACATGCCGCTGTCACCCCAGGCTCGCTGGTCTCCTTGCTTACAGCCACCGTGGCGCTGTCCGCGGGGGTGAGTGCCTGGCGCCGGCATCCCCCGCTCTTCCCAGTCTGCTAGGGGGATGGATCTTCGCCGTTCGTGGGGGAGGGAGGCAGGGACAGAGGGAGAAGGGGGGAGGCTGGGGCAGTGAGCTTCCTGCCCTAAACAACCCCATTTAACTCTCTATTATAAGTTTTTTCAGATACAACGCTAGGAAAAGGGGCATAATTAAGGTCTATAATGGAAAAACTATTCTGTTGCTTTGTAAGTATGATTTCCGGTCGCGGTTTCAAGCTGGACCCCTCTTTCTCTCCCTTTGGCTGTTATACTGGGATATTTACTAATCGACAGCATCGCCTTTGGAAGTGCTCTTCTGCCTTCTTCAGCATAACCAACTGCTCACCTGCCGAGATCTTTCTTCTTCCTGGGGGCAGAGTAAATGGGTGCATGCGAAAAGTTTTCTCTCCCTCCCGTATCTCCAGCGCTGGGATGGACCCCGCCCCAGCAGACCCACAGATGGATTGATCCTGGGGCTGACCCACCTTTGTCCTCCGAGTTGGCAAACAGGATCAGGCTGTTTGCTGCTGGGGTGTGGGTGGGTCAATCCGGGAGGGGCTGTGTAGGACTTAAAAGTTGGGGATTTGTTCTGGTTGTGTGTGAAGGAGGTGGGGGAGGGGGGCAAGATTGTAGTGGAAGCAGGCTCAGCCTGGGTGGTCTCTCTAAGTTGTTGTTTGTGAGGTGTATGAAAGGCTACGCTTTCAAAATTTGTACTGGCCAATCCAGGATAACTGGTATCTGGAGAAAATGATGGAGAAAATGTAGCTGCTCTGGACATTCGGATTTTAGAGCTGAAAGAGACCTTTAGAACAGAGTCTATTAAAGCCTGGAATGGCCCTTAGAATGTAGAATGTTAGACTGTAGACAGCAGAACCTTAGAATGGAGGTTGTTAAAACATAGAAGGAGAAGGCTGACCTATTTCCAGCCCCTACATTTTACAGTGAAGAGAACAGACGCAGAGATATGAGGTGACTCGTCTAAGTCCCTCAGCTATTTAGTATCAAAGGTGTGTCCAGAACCTCGGTCCAATGCTCCTTAAAATATTACCATGCATTTGAGGCTAGACTTCAGAATGTTTGCTTGTTTTAAAAAAAGCTCCACCAAAAAGGAAGAAGAGAAATTCCATTTGACTCGCCTAAATGGCAGTTGAGAACTAAGAAATGGAGTTGGGCTGTGAAGTATAATTCTAGCCCCTAAATATTTAGGAAATATGAGACCCTAGAGTAAAAGGAAGAGAGATCATGGGTCCCTTAACTGATGGCAATGGGTTTTAAATGCAGCTTAATTCAGTTTTCTGCTTTTGTGCCCCATTGCTGCCTTAAGAGTCCAGAATTCAAGCAAACAGGAGTTGCCTGGTATCAAAAGAGGAGAATGGGAAAGTCAGTGGAGGATCAAGAAGGAAGAAAACTAAAGGAAGGATTCTGAAAGGGGGAATCTGAAAAGGACTTGGAGACAGGGCTCTGGGAGTCCTCCATATTCGGGAGTGGGGGAGAGAATGATGTGAATCAAAAAATTAAAAGTACAAGCTAGTACGCTCTCAGAAATAGAATATTAGAACACAGATCAGAGAATGTAATAGAACTAAAATACCCTCCTCATTTTATGGATGAGGAAACTGAGCCCCAGAAGAGAGGAAGTCACTGGTACAAAACTGATTAGTGGAAGAGCCAGAAATAGAGTCCACCCATCTTGTTTCTCATTACAGTAGAAATGTACTACAGAAATCTCAAATATTTCTAGGATACTGGTTGCAGAATACAAAAGAATAGATATTTCTCTCTGAGTCCTGTTTGAGATTTTAGTTTCTCACTGTGGGAGACCACTCCATCTTCATTTGAAATGGGCTCTGGTCCTGGAATATGAGGATTTTTGCTGAATTTACCCCTTCCTGGTACTTTTTCTTCAGTTCTCTTCATCATTTTTCCCCCAGCCTGTCAGCATGGTGGTGGAACATGCAGAGTTCCTGAAGGCAGGGAAGGAGCCTGGCCTGCAGATTTGGAGGGTGGAACAATTTGACTTGGTACCAGTACCCAAGAACCTGTATGGGGATTTCTTCACTGGTGATGCATATTTAATCCTGAACACTGTCAAACGACGGGATGGAAGCTTGCAGTATGATCTCCACTTCTGGCTGGGTAAGAAGCTAACCTTCCTTGTTTCCCCCCCACCCCACCCTTGAACTAAGCACCTACTCTACAGGGACTAAATGGCCAGAGGTCATCAAGAATATCATAGGGGAGGATTTCAACATAGGCTAGAAGTTTAGATTAAAGACCTCTAAGGTTTTTGCTAACCTTAACATTCTGTATTCTAAATAGTCTAACCTGGGTTAACATTCTTCATTCTAAAGTCCCTTTCAGTTCTGATGTTAAAATATAGCTAATTTAAAAATGATTCTAGGGGAGTGGTAGGGATAGACCTTAGAATAAATCTCCCTCCCAGTGTTTAGTATGATTGCCATCAACAAGAAATCCTGGCACCTTTATCAGAGGCAATGTCTCATTATCATTAATAATTCACAATAGTAATTAGAGTAGTTATCAGTAAAGAGAAGGAAGGACACAGGTGGTGATGAGGCTGAGAACTTGTGGCCTGGGGAACCATCAGGCCATGGGGTGAATTGTCTGACAGTGAAATCAGCACAGGGCTATTTAAAAAGATTGTCCTTTAACAATCACTCGACCAACAAGCATTTATTAAATATAAAACTGATCCATAGACATAATGATTTTGGGTCAGGAGTGTGGGATGCCAGGGAATAGGCAGCTGGCATCCCCTGAACCCAGGTTTATTTTGTTCTTGTCAGAAGAGACCTGTCAGGCCTTAATTAGAAAATTTGGGTTTGAATCGCAGTTTTGATACTTATTACCACTGTGACTACTTTACTCTCTGAACTTGTATTTCCCAATTCTAAAATGAGGCTATTCATCTCTTCTTGCCCATCTTCTGGAGTTATAGTGAGGCTTAATCAGTCAATCAATATGCATTTATTGTTGGGAATATAAATACAAAGAATGATTCAATCTCTACTCACAAGGAGTTACATTCTAATGTGATTCAAATAGAGACTCCAAGGAGGTGATCAAGAAGCAACCTGGTGTAGTAGAGAGCTGATGTTGGAGTTGAGAAGGCTGGGTTGAGTCTTGCCTTTGACACCTTGGGCAATAATTGTAGCTAATATTTACATGTCACTCTTGAAGGTTTACAAAGAGCTTCACAAATATTAACTCATTTTATCCTCATGACAACCCTGGGAAGATTTCATCTTCATTTTACAGATGAGGAAAGTAAGGCAGACAGAGGGTAAATGAGTTGCCTGGGATCACACAGCTTGCAAGAACAGTTCTTCCAGATTCCAGGGCCAGAGCTCTATCTACTGCACCACCTACCTGTTACTCAGTCTCCTTGAAGCTCAGTTTCCTCATCTGTAAAATGAGGGGGTTAGACTGGATGATCTTTTTGGTGCTCTAAATCTAGATCTTTGATAATTTTTTGCATGGCATACAGTTCTCCACAAATGTAGGAGATCATTGACTTCCTACATACTTCAGTTTGTTGTCAAGAGACTGTTTCTGGGATCCCCAGAAGCTTTAATTATGGGATCTTAGTGGGAATAACTGGAAGAGTTTATAATGTTTACTCAGGAGAAACACAGAAGAAATACAACTGCTTGAAGACATGGGCTTATGGGGATATTATTGGGGATGTAGACACTAAACGATAACTCTAGTCCAACTATCAATAATATGGAATTAGGTCTTAATCAATGATACATGTAAAACCCAGTGGAAGGGAGGAGAGGTAAGGGGGTTTGGGGGAGAGGGAAAGAACATGAAACATGTAACTATGGGAAAATATTCAAAATAAAAATTTTAAAAAATAATATTTACTCAGTTCATCCTTCTCCTTTTACAGACCAAGAAATGGGGGCCCAGAGAGGTGGATTGGAATAGATCATAACTAGGATCTTTTTCAGATTTCACATTCTAGGATTCTTTGTTGACCCCTGCAATTCAGAACACCTTCCTTTTCTAATTACATGTATCGATTTGTATTACTTTTCTTTACTCCACATGTATTTGCATATATACTTACTGTCTCCCCTGTTAGAAGTAAATGCCACCTACCTAGAGGTACTTGGGTAGCACAGTGGATAGAGTGCCAAGCCTGAAGTCAGAAGGATCTGGGTTCAAATTTGATCTCAGCCACTTCCTAGCATGTGACCCTGGGCAAATAAGTCTCTTAACCCCAATTATTTAGCCCTCACTGCTCTTCTAGCTTAGAACTGATACTTAGATAATTAGTATAGATTCTAAGACAAAAGATTAGGATTTTTGAAAAATGCCAATTCCTTGAGAATAAGGATTATTTCATTCTTTGTATCTCTCTCCCCAGCACCTAGCACAGTGACTGGTATACGTTAGTCACTTAATCAAAATTTGTTGACTGATGATTGATTCTGGAAGGGGCAGTAATTAACCCAAGATCACAGCTAGTTTTGGCAAAGCTAACAATAATTGTGCTTTCCCCCCTTCCCAGGGAATGAATGTACTCAGGATGAGAGTGGTGCTGCTGCCATCTTCACTGTCCAGATGGATGACTACCTTCATGGAAAAGCAGTTCAGCACCGAGAAGTCCAGGGCTTTGAATCTCAAACGTTCCTCGGTTACTTCAAATCTGGCATAAAGTACAAGGTAAGCATTGTTTGGGATTAGAAACATCTTCTTCCCAACGTCAGAATGACCTGCTGGTAGTTAGCAGGCTTGTTTTCCTTATCAAACAAATGAGGAAGTTAGAAGAGGTGATTTCTCAAGTCCTTTGAAGTTTCAATAGTTCTATTTTGTTTTCCACTCTTGCTCATACATTCTGGGATTTAGAGTATCTCTGGCTCCATCCCCCCACCAGGTATTGTTAGGGATACGAGGAGGTAGAAATGGGCTTTTCCAGGTGATAGACTGTTGTTGGCTGTTTCTGTGGAGGGAGTTGAAGGAAACTTAGCCTCGAACAAACCTGGTCTTGGTGAAAGAGATGGCTGGCTCAGAGCCGGCGAACTGTTAAATGTGAGCAAACCACTTTTAGTGTCTCTGAGGGGAACCTGACCTTGATTCTGATTCATTTACACATTATTTCTCAAGATCTCTCTCACAAAGAGTTACTTGTTACCCAAGAGCCCCTGGAGAACCTCTGATTTTGGATGAATTTTCTCCTTAGCAACAGGCAACTCTGTTGTGTTCTTACTTCTCTTATTTAAAAGAAAGAAAGAAACTCGAACTTGAACTTGACCCAGGTTCTGGGTCTCCCAGGCTCCAGACAGCTCTTTCCTTTGGCTTAGCTCATTCCCAGCTGGGGTTGAATAACCCTCCTAAATGGGGCCAAAGGCTTGGATTTTTCATTATGTGGAGGGGGTGAGGGTGGTGGAGACTGAGGGTGTAGAGGGAGTAGCACTAGCTTAGGAATTAGAGGCCAGGGTTTCCAGCATTTAGATAACTCTGGGTAAATGACTTCACCTCAGTTCAGCATCATCTAACAAATGAGGATGATCATTGTTTCCTTGCCTACCTCAAGAGGAATTTTGTGAGGATAAAATGAGATGATGGATAGGAAAGGCCTTTAAACTTCTAAAGAAACACAAGGGATTATTATGTGGGTGATCACAAAGGACTGGGTGTGTTTTCCCTAGATGCTTCTGGGAGGGGCAGAACATTGGGAAATTGGCTTAAAAGTCTTATTGTATTTTGCAGATAGGAATTTGTAGGTGTGAGATTTGAATGTGGATCTTGGCTCTGCTACTTCCTGGTTATATGATTTTTGTGTAAATCACTTCCCCTCTCTGGGGAATTTCTGAGGCTAGGTTTTTTTGTTGTTGTTGTTTGTTTGTTTGTTTGTTTTGTGCTGGCAAATTCGATAATTTCCTTTAAAAGAGAGAATTCAGATACACATGTGGAGATTTGGCTAGATCCAACCCCAGGGATTAGAAAGAAGCTACAGGTTTTATAATGTTTCAAGAAAGAAGAGAGAGGGTTTCTGGGATTGGGCAACAAGGGAGAGACTTCTGCCCAACAACAAGAGATGTTCTTCAGCAAACTAGGATGTGATAACATGGAATGAGGCCAAATTTGAACCCAGGACCTCCTGGCTCTATGGCTTGGCTCTCTATCTATAGAGCCACCTACTTAGCTGCCTCATAATTACATTTTAATCTGGTTATGGCCATACTATGAACAGCAAGTTCGACATCTCTGATCTAGATAATATTTTCCAATTTCAACATGCTATAAATTTGAAAACCAGTTATATGAAGATAAAGATGGAACTCCATATGAGATCATCTGAGATATATAATATTTATTGATATAAAATAAGATGTTTTATTTATTATAATTTGATTTTATAATATATTATTTATTAGTATTGTTGTTTGGATGTTTTCAGTAGTCTCCAACTCATTGTGTCCCCATTTGGAATTTTCTTGGCAAAGAAAAATCTGGAATGGTTTGCCATTTCCTTCTTTAGCTCATTTTATGGATGAAAAAACTGAGGCAAACAGATTTAAGATGAGTCTTCCTGACTGCAGGCTTGGCACTTTATCTGCTATACCACCTAGCTGCTCTACTTATTAGAATTAATCTAAGATTAATAAATATTTGTTGTCAGATGTTAATGAGTTGAATAAAGTAGGCATATTTAGCCTAAAGAGAAAAGACTTAGAGGAGATATGACAGTGGTCTGTATGGGTCTGACAAGTAGAAAAGGAAGCAGATTTGTTTATCTTGGCTGCAGAAGGCAGAATTCATCTTAATAAACATTTGTTAATGTTTGTTATGCTGTTATTATTGTTTTGTTGGGTTTTTTTCAGTCATGTTCAATTCTTCATGATCTCTTTTTGGGGTTTTCTTGATAAAGATACTGAAGGGGCTTGCCATTTCTTTCTCCAGCTCACTTTACAGATGGGGAAACTGAGGCAAACACAAAATTACTCTTGCCCAGGGTCAAACAGCTAATAAATGTCTGAGGCCAGATTTGAACTTAGGAAGTCTGGTTTCAGGCCTGGCACTCTGTTCTGAGCTCTATTATCCAGCTGCCCCTACTATATGCTAAGCACTGGCCCACTCTTTACAAAGGCAGGCAATTTCCTTTGCAACATACATGTCAGTCAGTTATCAAGTCTCTGCTTAAAGTCTTTAAGTGAAGGAAAATCTCTAGTCTCAAACTACAGTGATAAAACTAGAATCCCAAAGGAAGAATGGAAACTGGAGATAATAGAGGAGAGGACACTGAACCAGAAATCAGGAGCCCTTAGGTAGTCAGGAAAATAGCTAGCTGTGTGATCTTTGGAGGAGTCACTCAGTCTTAGGCCTCAGTGCCTAAATGTGCCAAATGAAGAGATAAATAGCTAACCAAACTACCTGTCAGAATGATAGCTCAAGTGGTGGGAATGCTGGGGTTAAAGTTAGAGGATCTGGGTTTCCAATCCTGGATCTCCTTTTACTCTCTCTGTTACCTTAGACAAGTCATTTAACCTTTATAGACCTTGATTTCTCAAATGCAAAATGAAGGGTTTAGACTAGATGACACCTAAGGTCCCCTCTGGCCCTAAATATAAGAAGTTGGACTAGATTACCTCTACTGGCTTTTCTAGGTCTGTGATCAGAGGAGAGGGCCAGGGAGTGATTGTCCAGGAATGGACCTCAACTTTGATAGATAATAAAGATTTGAAAGGAAATGGTCTGGGTTTTTTTTAGAGTGGTTCTTTTATGAAAAATAATTAAGTTACATATTTAATTAGTGTTTTAGCTACCAAATACTTCACATACATTCTACACAAACTTGTGAGACAGGATAGTGTATTATTATTACCATTTTACAGATGAGAAAACTGAGGCTCAAAGAGGTGGAAATGATTTGCCATAGATAACATAGCTAGTAAGTGGCATAGCTTGGATTTCTAATCTTCTAAGTTCTATACTCTTTCTACTGCATATAGCAGGAACATAGTGGTCCAAAATGGAGCTGTGTTCTGCTATTTGCAAGCCTTCTTAAGTCTCTTAGTTCTCCTGGCAATAATAGGAAAATGCACCAGGCTGGATTCCTTCATAAATTATAGATCCCAAAGGAGCAGAGTATTATGTAAGACTTGATGCAAGACTTGCCTCTCTGAAAGGCTCCACAGAGCTGCAAACAAACAGAAGGGAAGCAATTGTGTCCTGGCCTAGGCTACAGAGAGGGGTAGGGAAAGATGCTGTAAAGCCACTGGAAACAGAACCATAGAAAGCTAGAGTTGCCAAGAAAACCTTTATTGTCTCCCAGTTGCCTATGGAATAACAAAAACTGCTCAGTGAGACCTTTAAGACCCTTCCCAGGCTCACAAACTTGCTCCAACTCACCTTTCCAGTCTAAACTCACCTTGCTCTTCATACATGTTTGCTTCCAGCCAAGCTGGTCTTACTGGCTAGTTCCTAAAATCAACATGTTGTCTCCTGCCTCAATGCACTGGAATAGGAGAAGCTATGCCCGTAATGCATTCCTTTATCACCTCTGTGTTTTGGAATTAATCTCGTCTTTCAAGGCTCAGCTCATTACCTCTCTCATACAGTTTTCCCTAATTCTCTTCCTCCTCCAAATGATCTCTCTCCCCCCACATTTTCAAAGAATAATTTTTCTGGATCTCTCCTTTGTGCCACTCATGACAGTCTTATTTTTTAAAGACCTTTGGCCTTCTGTCTTAGAATCAATATAAAGTATCCATTCCAAGGCAGAAAAGTGGTAAGAGCTTGGCGATTGGGGTTAAGTGCTACGGATTACACAGCTAATGGGTATCTGAGGCTAGATTTGAACCCAGGAATCTCTAGGTGTGGCTCTCCATCCATTGAGTCATCTAGTTGCTCCAACAGTTTACTTTTAAATTAAACTCAGCTAGGGGGCAGCTGGGTAGCTCAGGGGAGTGAGAGTCAGGCCTAGAGACAGGAGGTCCTAGGTTCAAACCCGGCCTCAGCCACTTCCCAGCTGTGTGACCCTGGGCAAGTCACTTGATCCCCATTGCCCACCCTTACCAATCTTCCACCTATGAGACAATACACCGAAGTACAAGGGTTTAAAAAAAAAAAAAAGTAAAAATAAATAAATTAAACTCAGCTGTTCATAGGTTCTATCCCTCTTCAGGGGAATGTGAATTCCTTGAAGCCAGGAATGATTTTTTTCCCCTTCTTTTTCTCTGGCACTTAGCACCATGCCTTACACATAGATCCTTTTAAGTTTAATAACTTCTTGTTCAACAAATGACAATAGAACATAGCTCGTAGACCTGGGAGGGACCTTACAACACAGTATTAGAACTTAGAATGTTCGTAGAAAACCAAACATTAGAGTGAAAAGACATCTTAGTACGCAGAATGTTAGAGTTTAAAAGATCCCAAGAATTTCCCCAATCCAATACCCTCATTTTGCAGAAGAAGAAACTGAAGCCCAGACATCAATCAACAAGCCTTTATTAATCATTTACTATATGCCAGACACTGTGTTTAGGAGTAGGGATAGAAAAGAAAAGCAAAACCAGCATTTTTCCTCAAGGATGATACATTCTAATGGGACATACAATATAAGCGTAATTATACAAGATTCATACAGAGCAGATACCAGGTAACCTTAGAGGGGAAAGGACTAGCAGTTGGCAGGGGTGGGGAGGGCTGTGGGGTGAGCGAGCCTCTAATTGGAAGTGGCTCTTGAGCTGAGTTTTAAAGAAAGCCATGGATTCTCTGAGGTGGAAGTCAGGAGGGACAGCATTCCAGGTATGGGGGACAGTCAGTACACAGCCTGGGAATTAAGAAATGGAGTGGTGTGTGTGAGAAACAGCAAGCACGCCGCTATGGCTGGACCGTAGAGTATGGAGAGGGAGAGAGAATGTGTTAAAATAATAGAAAGGTAGAAAGGAATCAGATAGCAAAGGATGTTTAATGCCAAACAGAAGGGTTTTTATTTGACTTATATTTGATAGTAGAGGTAGTATCATTGGAGTTTATTGAGGAGAGAGGCTGACAGAAATGAACAGTTCTGAAGCCGTGCGTAGTAGGATAGATTGGAATGGGGAAAGATTCAAAGCAGGGAATTCAATTGAAAGATTATTGAAGAGGTTCAGGCAAGATGTTATAAGGGTATGGGCTAGGGTGTAGCTGTATGTGTGGAGATGAGGGGATATATGCAAGAAATGTCATAGAGACAATTGGATAAATAGATCTGGGAATCATTGACAGAGCTGATCTCATTATCAAGTGAGAGAGTACAGAGAAAAGAGAATAGTGGGACCAAGAGAGGCCACTGGGGGCCTTAGATGAATATCTGTAAAGACTGTGAAGGAACAATCAGACAAAAGTGGAGGGAGAACCAAGAGAGAGCAGAGTCTCAAAAACCCAGAGAGTATCTAGGAAAAAAAACCAAAAAAACCAAGAGTCTCAAATGCTAATGAGAGGTTTTTTTTTTTTTTTTTTTTTTTTTAAGGATCAAGATTAGGGGTGAGGAGCCCTTAGTTTTGGCAATTGAAATTATCGGTAACTTTGGAAAAAAGCAGTTTTAATTGAACAATAAAGTTGGATGCTAGATTTCAGAGGATTTAGAATAGTGTGAGGGAAGAGGAGAGCTTTTTAAGGATTGGGAAAACATAGGCATGCTTAGAGGCAGCAATGAAGAAACTATAGATTGGGAGAGACTGAAAATTAGTGGGGTTGATGGTAATCTACTGGGGAAGATCAAGGGTATATGAAGAGGAAATGACTTAACAAACAGAAGAGCCATCTCATTATCACAGAATGAAGGAGGTAGTGGAGAAATATAACATATTAGATGTAAGATGAGGAAGAAAGGGGGGTAAAGCTCATAAGGCAGCTCAGTAGCAGCAAAATCTGGAACCTCTCCAAGAATTCTCTAAAATAAAGAAGAAAAAGGGAACTCATATGAATGTTCTCAATTTATTTTATTTTATCTTTTAAATCATTACCTTCTATCTTAGTATCCATTCTAAGACAGAAGAACGACAAGGGCTAGGCAATCAGGGTTAAGTGACCTTACCCAGGGTCACATAATTAGGAAGTGTCTGAGGCCAGATTTGAACCTGGGTCCTCCTAGCTCCAGACCTGGTGCTCTTTCAACTGTGCTACCTAGCTACTGTCTCTGTTCTCAGTTTTTAAAGTGAAGTATGAGATGGGGTCCTTAGCTGAAAGAATGGGAAAAGGGGATGCTATGGGAGGATTGAGGAGAAAGAAGAAGACTGGGAATCAAGATGAGTAGGGAGATTTCCTTGCAGCAGTTGAGATTAGCTAACAAATTCTCAATGAGCCTTCCTAAGAACGATTTTGTAATTTTCTGCAGTTCTGTTCAGTAGCACTTGAGTAGGAACAAAGGAGGGTGGATAGTGGGAGTAATCTAGGATTTTGATTTGGGCAGGTATGAACAATGATAGAACAAAGGAATGGGATTCAAGGGTAGAAGTTACTGAGTTGTTGAACTAGTTCACTAAGGGAAGAGAAGATTGAGAAAGGGAGAGTTTAGTCAGAAAAGGATTATGACCTAGGATACTACTGAAAGATGGAGGGATTGGAGGTTATGGAGAGAATGATGAGGAGGTTTAGGAGGAATAAAGAAGAAGAGGTGAAAAGATAAAATATACTAGTGTGAAAGAAATTGGGATCTAACCCTCCCCTTCTTTCTCTTCCTCTTAGTAGCTCCCAATTATTTCTCAGATCAGATAGAGACTCCTCTGATGGTACTGAAAGTAGCTTCACCATATAATTCCAGTCTATTCTTCTTGGCTCTTTTTTATATTGCTCTTCTTTACATACGCAGTGTTCTACTTACCTTCTTGTATGTATGACATCCAATATCCTGGCTTTATGTGCTTGCAAAAACTGTCCCTCCTAATTCCTCTCTTCACCTACTTCTTGGAACCTCTTTTACCCTTCAGTTTCAAGTCCCATCTCCTTCAGGAGATTTTTTTCTGATTTCCCCTTTTAGTTGTTCCAGCCACCCTATCATTTTATATTTATTTTGCCTATATCTTGTATTTACTTATCTGTGAAAATGTAGTAACCCTTCAGTAGAATGCAAACTCCTCAAGGACAGTGTTTGTCTTACTTTGTTTTTTGTGTCCCTAGTACTTGGTAGGTACTTAATAAATGTTCATTGATTGGTAGTAAGTTGCAGAGCTCCTATTTCAACCCAGGTTCTCTGACTTCAAATCAAGCAGTGTTTTATCCACCATACTATAAGGATGTATAGCATTTATTCATGGCACTATAAACCACAACAGTCATGGCTTAGTAACAATTTAGATTTATAGAGCATTTTGATTGCAACCCTATGAGGTAGACAATATTAGTATCTCCATTTTATACATGAGAAAACTAAGGCTCAGAATGGTTAAGTGAATGGCCAAAGGTCAAGTGTAGTTAATAGCAGAGCTGGAATCCAAACCCAGGTCATCAGATTCTAAATCTAGTGTCCTTTCTATTATGCCATGTTCCCTCCCTCCCTCCCTTCCTTCCTTCCTTCCTTCCTTCCTTCCTTCCTTTCTTCCTTCCTTCCTTCCTTCCTTCCTTCCTTCCTTCCTTCCTTCCTTTCCCTTCTCCTCCATTTTCCTCACTAAAAAATACGTTTAGGTAGCTAATATTATTATCTCCATTTTATTGATGAGGAAACTGAGTCTCAATGAGGTTAAATGACTTGTCTAAGGCCACATAACTAGTAAGTGTAATAAGGCAGATGGGTTGCATCTTTAAAATTTTGTAATATAAAATTTTGTAATGAGAATTCCTATGAGAAAATTTGGGGATTAAAAAGATAGTGGAGGCCGCAGACCCTTCTGTTCAGTTCTCCTTGGCCTTCTGTACTTTTCCCCCAAGAAGTAATTTTTTTCATGCTTCCCCTCTATCTTATAGAAAGGTGGTGTGGCTTCTGGCTTCAAGCACGTTGTGCCCAATGAGGTTTCTGTGCAGAGACTGTTCAAGGTGAAAGGACGTCGAACAGTCCGGGCCACAGAGGTACCTGTCACATGGGATAGCTTCAACAACGGCGACTGCTTCATCCTTGACTTGGGGAATGTAAGTGTCCTTCTCAGCCCTCACTGCTTCCATCTATCACCCCATTTGTTGCTGAGTCCTTTCCTTAAGACACCTGTATTTCAAGGTACAAGTGCCGTGTGCTCTCAGCTGGCTTTTCCCAAAGGCTTTGTCACTGTAGGGCTTGAGCTTATTGCAGATAAGTAGGACATGACTATGTCCTCACCCACCTATAAAGAGAGCCAGACACATTCACATCAGTATAAGCATTCACATACCTGCAAACAGCCAAGCCTATGTAGACCCTGGTACATGGACATATATACAAGAAAATATGTGCATGCATGGATGTGCTTAGCATCATCATCATCATCATCATCATCATCATCATCATCATCATCACCATTTTGACTGGATGTATGATTTCATTGGCATGAGGAATTCCCAATAAAAAAAATCTCCTCTGCTAATGTATACCAATAGAGAAAACACATGTTTAGACATGCATATATTACATGGGAGTTATATGCTCACATGTCAACCTATGCCTATTATGTATATATGTACATATATACATACATACACACAGATATATAATATACCTCTTATGCCAGCACACAAATATGGACCCAGATGTAGGCATATGTGCTTGTAAATTTTTATCTTTCTTTGTACACAAAAATTCTTAGCATTCATTTTTTAAAATTTTGAGTTCCAAATTCTCTCTTTCTCTCTTTCTCTTCTCTATTTCCCTCCTTGAGAAGGGGAGCAATTTGATATAGATTCTATATGTGCAGTCATGCAAAATATTTCCATATTAACCATGTTGCAAAACAAAACACAGACCGAAAAACCCAAGAATAATAAAGTAAAAAAAGTATGCTTTGATTTGCATTCAGTCTCCATAAGTTCTTCCTCTGGAGGGAATAACATTTTTATCCATATATTCTTCAGAAATGTCTTGGATCATTGTAATCCTGAGAATGGGTGAAGTCATTCACAATTGATCATTGTATAATATTATGATGACTGTGTCCAGTGTTCTCCTGGTTCTGTTCATTTCACTTTGCATCAGTTCATTTAAATCTTCCCAGATTTTTCTGAAAATGTCTTCCTGAAAGTATCTTTGTATAATACAGGTACAATGTATGCCCATTCTTCTTGCACAATACAGGGATGTGCCTCCATATGTGAACACCTGGATCTTCCTGTGTGTTTTCACATGCAACTTGAGTTTTGCTTGTATTTCTTGCTCTTGAGATAGCAGAGAGAAGGTTGGCACAACTAACTTCTCCTGCTCTTGTACCTGAGTTTGCTGATATGACTGTGAAGCTTTATGTTTGGTCTGTGCCTTGCAGGACATCTACCAGTGGTGTGGCAGTAGCAGCAACCGTTTTGAGAGACTCAAGGCCACCCAAGTGTCCAAGGGCATCCGGGACAATGAGCGGAGTGGCCGGGCCAAGGTGCACGTTTTAGAGGAGGGAGCTGAGCCTGAGAAGATGCTCCAGGTGAGCCTCCTAACTTGTTATTGTCATTTGATACATAATGAAATGGGTGTTGTGACAGAGACAGACAGCCAGACAGCCAGAGAGAAAGAGAGCGAGAGAAAGAGAAAGTGTGTGTAGATTGGTTTAATGTTGCCTTTTAGCTTTTGTCCCTGTGGTCACTGTAGAGCAACCATATTTCCCAGGGACTATCTTTTAGACAGTTTGACTTCATCTCAAAGCTGTGTATTTTTTAGGATTACTGACTGTAAATCCACCTGTATTTTGGTACATGATAGGACTATGAGCCTCATATTTTGGTGCACTGCTCTGTGAGGTGTAAAAATAAAATGGGTGAGCACCCAAATAAAGGACAAAGGACTAGAAAATAAAGTTTCAAAATTGTTTCTAGATACTTTTGATAGATATCAAAAGTATCTTCATTGGTAAATGAAGTGAAGCTCAAAGATGAACTTCCCTTCAGGGCCAGGCGCAAGAAACACTAAAGAAACTCTTGTTTATGAAAAATAAACTATTTATTTAAATATATATAAGGGAAAAAGAATTTCTAATTCTAAGGGATTCTAACTCCTCCCAAATAAATTCCCAGGTCCCGCAAGGAACTGCTTCTCCTGTGGTTCATAGGCTACGCTAATCTTCCCTGATCTAACTAACTCAATTTATACTATTATAAATAAACCTAACCACTATAACTCTTAACTTCACCTTTAAGTTACAAAGATAACCAAGACTGGCTGGTTGAGTCTCCACAAGAATCAGGTTAGGATTCTGAGCCTTAATGGTCTCAGAGTCCAAACCAAAGACCAGGTTTTGTTTGGTCTTTTCAGCGTTTAACCAATCTATAATCAGTAACAGATAAATGAATAGTGTTTCCTAAGTTGGAAAAGAAAACACTCCACTCCTTCAAGTCTTTTCACCCAGACAGAGACAGAGAGAGGCAAAGATGTTACCTTCTCTAGCCCTGAGAGAGAAAGAACCTGCATGTGGCTCTGGAGTGCCACACCCAGAGCATGTAACTGTCATAGAAATAATGGTTATAACTGCCACCAGTTTAAATTAACACTCTCTCTCAGCCCTGTTTGAAACTGCAATTCTTCCTCAAGCCAGCTTCTCTACTTCTTATCTTTAAACTAATAAAACAATACTTATTTTCTAATATCATCCTTATAGGGGACATCATTTAGATGCCCTGTCTAGTAGGGTGAGACAAGCTCCCTAAAATGTTTCCTTTCCCAAAGAGACCATACCTTGGGGTTCTGGCTGGTGTTTTAGGGCCTTTTTGCTTCTTCCTTCTCATAATGGAAAGGCCTATATATTAAGAGGACTGTAATACATATATGTGCTTGGCCTTAGTGTCTAATGTCCAAGTGGGAAGAATCTAGAGATGTAGCTATTAGTATTCAGCCTTTGGTCCCCCTCCCACTAGCAAGGGGAAGAACCAACATAACCATGCAGAGAGGAGGCTTTGGGGGAAACCTCACAGGATTTCAGAGTGGGATGGGGCCTTGGAGGATTATCCCAGATAAATGATTCCTCACCTTCCTTTTGAAATCCTCTGGTGATATTGAACTCTCAACTTCCTGAAACAGCCAATCCACTCTCTGATTGTAAGGAACTTTTCCCTGATGTCCCTCTTCCTCTTGGAACCTTGTACTCATCCCTCCTAGTTCTGTTCAACTCAAGCTGTTCCATCTGAGGATCTGAGCCATCCACACCTGGTAACTGGGAGCCTCCCACATTGTTTGCCCATGCCCAAAAGCTTATGTTCCCCTCTATACATCTCTGATAGGTCCTGGGGCCCAAGCCCACTCTTCCTGAAAGCCAAGATGACACCATCGTGGAGGATACAGCCAATCGCAGACTTGCTAAGCTCTACAAGGTAGGCATATGGTGTTGATGAAAAAATCCTGAATTTTGGAGCCAATCATTGGGCTTGAAATTTGGCTGTGTGACCATAGCTTGGTCACTTAATCCTAACTTCATATTCCTCATCTGGGAATTAAATGGGGTTAATACTATGTGCTCTGCCCACAAACTAGGGTTATTGTGAGGGCCAAATGAAGCCATAGATTTAGAAAGTACTTTCCAAGAATTAAAAACTGTGTAAATGTCCTTTTATTTTTATTACAAAGAAATAGTTGGGACAAGGGATCTGGCTATTGTGGACTTAGTATGAAAAGTGGTCCAAGCAGATGTAGCTTGGTGGGATTAGATAGGAGTCAAGGAAGGGTCACTGCTAGTTCAACTCAGCAGTCTTCTCATTCTGGCTCCTAACCAGAATTCTGGCTTCCAAAAGCTTAGCATAGTCTTTGCCAGATGTTCCACTCCAAATGTAGAGCACAGCAATCAGGAACACCCCTGGGCTTAAACAGTACGTTGTAGAGAAATAAACATTAAACTGGAAAAATCAAGGAATACGGAGTCTTGTTAGGGCTTTGGTACTTACTTGATAGGACCTTGGAGAAATGACTTCCACCCTCCCAAATCTCAGTTCCCTCTTCTGTCCAGTTGGGGAGAATAAACAACCCTAACTACCTTTTCTTGTGTGTTATCAGTGGTTCCCAAACTTTTTTGGCCTACCGCCCCTTTCCAGAAAAAATATTACTTAGCCCCCTGGAAATTTTTTTTTTTAATTTTAATAGCAATTAATAGGAAAGATAAATGTACCTGTAGCCATCACCGCCCTCCTGGATTGCTGCAGCACCCACCAGGGGCCATTAGCGCCCACTTTGGGAATCACTGTGTGTTGTGAAGACAAAAGGAGAGAATAATCAAGAAAGTGTCTTTAGAAGTTTTAACCTACTATTGAAACACCCGGAAAACAAATGTTGCTGTCTGAGTACTTTGGTTCCATTTATTTATCTATTTATTTTTAAATCCTTACTTTTTATCTTAATATTGTCAGTCCGATTGACGGGGGTTTGACTGAAATGCTAATACAACAAGAATAGTGTGGTATAATGAAGTGAGGAAAGGCTGGGGTGTTGGGAATTGGAGGGAAGGAGGCAGAAGTGTTATAACACAGATTTATTGGAGGCAAGGAGGGGCAAAGGGGGGTGGTCCCGGTGCCAGTAGAAGTGGCTGTAGAGTCCTGGGGGTGGGGGTGGGAGTAGTGGGGGGAGTGGGGAAGGGGAGTGTTCAATACCAGTAAATATGGCTGCTGAATCTCCACCTGAGTGGAGATGGGTTTAATCTCTTATAGGATTGGAAAAATAGGGGGTGTAGGGATGAGGTAACCTGGATGGCCTCTCTTGGTCAAGTTGGGACCAACCTCATTGGATGGCCCTAAGAGGGCGGGGAGTCTTGGTCTCTGGGTTTGGGGGGGGGGGGCTAGTTCTCAGGAATGGTGTCCAGCCATGCAGGTCAGGTTAAGGAACAGATGGTGTTCTGCCAGGTTTTTCTGGGGCTTTGTTTCTGTTTGGTCTCTCAGTGCTGAGTGTGGAGGGGGGCCTATTTCAGTAGGGATTGGGGGAAGGCGAGGGTTTTGGTCCCATGGTCTATCAAGTACCATTTTTAAGATAGAAGAGCAAGAAGGGCCAGGCAAGTAACTTGCCCAGGGTCATGTCTAAGGCCAGATTTGAACCCAGGTCTTCCCAACTCCAGACCTGGTGTTTTATCCACTGTGGTATCTAGCTGCCCCTATTTTGGTGTCATTTAGAGGCAGCTAGTGCAAGAGAGTGGTAACTTGGAATTTGGCTCCTGGTTCAGAATCTGGCTCTGCAGAGTCTGGGAGTGAGATGGTCACTAAGTGTAAATGTTGACTCTCTACTGTCTCAGGGAGAAAGCCTAGAGCCCCTCTCAAGGGCTGGGCAGGCAGATGGTGACTCTGTTTCGTTCTCTTCCCTAACAGGTTTCCAATGGTGCTGGGACCATGGCTGTGTCTTTGGTGGCTGATGAGAATCCCTTCTCTCAGACAGCTCTGAGCTCCGATGACTGCTTCATCCTGGATCATGGCATCAATGGGAAGATCTATGTCTGGAAAGGTGCCTGAGAAATGAAGGAGGGCAGACCCTGGCTAGGATGGAAGACATTTCAGATCTCACTTGTACTAAGATTCCCAATTCAGTGATTCTAGATAGCTTTAGTCCTGTCTGGAAACTGTTTCTATTGGCTGAAGGAGAAGGCAGAGGAATAGAAGCATGCTTGGAAAACCTTTTCTTATAGCACACATTAGGACTATAAGCCAGTCACTCCAGAGATTCCTGGAGAGGCAGCATAGCACAGTGATAGAATAAAATCCCTGGGTCTTGGGTCAGGGATGTGGAAAGTGATATCCTATTGAGGAAAAGAAGTATTTAGGGAGGTTAATGATGAATAAACTAATGAAGGTAGGGAGTGCCTGATTCCCTGCGATTCTTGTCCCCTTCGGGAGACGTCAGAGCAATCTGGGTCCCAGCTGCTATGTCTGGGTACAAACCCAGATAATGAATATCTTAGGAGGGCTGAGATCTCTTCTCTTGGGGTCTTGAATGGTTGTCAAGAAGATCAAGGGTTCCCTCAGAATTTTAGAACTATGTCTGTGAGCTGAGCCTCCTTACCCTTCCAGTATGGTCAGATAGGAAACTTTCTTCTGAAATCTTCCAGCTTGAAAGGTTTCCTTCACTCCTCCACAGGCAAACGAGCTAACATGGAGGAGAGGAAGGCTGCTCTCAAAAGTGCCTCTGACTTCATCTCCAAGATGAACTATCGCAAAGAGACTCAGGTGAGATGCTGAGGCCTTTGTGACTGGGTGTTTGGGGGAAGCAGTTCAAATACAGGGTGCTCATCCCTTTGTCCCAAGACCTGGACCACTAAGGAACAGCAGAATCTTGGGAAGGGAGCCTACCTAGGGTAGTAGCATTAGAAAGTGGAAAAGGAGGTCAAGGTAACAAAGCAAGTTGCATCTGAGAGGAGGAATCCAGGGAAGTGTAAGGCATGGACTCTGCCCTCAATGAATTGCTACTAGAACAGGGGAAGAAATGCTACTTACTTCTATGATAGTAATGTCAAAGGGAGTCTTTCTTCAAACCCTCTACTCTGATTTGTGATGAGTCTCTTGACATTGAATTAGGCTGGTCCTTGGGTGGCATTATCACTAAGTGGAACCCAATGAGACATCAAAGGAGAACTTTAATTCTGGATGGATGGATATGTATATATATAATACATGTTATATATCACATACCATATTTATATTTATTTATACATTACGTTAGATTATTTCTATATAAGACATTTATTATAAATATATTTATATATTACATTGTATATATACACACACAGAATTAAAGTATTCCTTTTATATAGATTCTACTAGGTGTGTATCTATATATATATTCTACAGATATGAACTCTGTGAGGGTAGACAAGGTGCCTTCTCTAAACTTTGTATCTTCCCCATGGCCTAGCACAGTGCATGGCACACAGTTGACACTTAATACATTTTCTTTGTATTGAATTCAGAATTTTTCTCAGCAAATCTCCTCTAAATCTTTGGAGTTCCCTGTCCAGTCATGGAGTTGGGTTCTAGGATTTCTAGGAACCAAACTGATCAATGATTCAATCAGTTATCATCGAGAATTTATTAGGCACTTCTTATATCCTAGGCACTGTGCTTGTTGCTGGGTCAGAGGGATTACCGAGACAAAAAGAAAATGGTCCCTGCCCTTTATGAGCTTATGTAGGGGAAAATAACACACACATATATAAATACTCTTATATCTGATCCAGGGCATCTTTAGGCTGAATTAATTGATTCTCTTCTGAGAATCTCATTGTTGCTGTTTTTTTTAAACCGTTACTTTCCATCTTAGAATCAATACCATGTATTGGTTCCAAGACAGAAGAGTGGTAAGGGCTAGGCAATGGGGGATTTGAACCCAGCACCTTCCATCTCTAGGCCTGGCTCACAGTCCACTGAGCTACCCAGTTGCCCCTGAGAATCTTGTGCTTATTGATATCTTTTGTTTCTGTATCACTTTCATTTCTAAACATGTCTCCTCCCCACTTCACTCACCTACCAGTAAGCCATCACTTCTAACAAAGGTTGAAAGAAGACTGAAAGGGAAAAAGCAGTTCAGCAAAGCCAATAAACACATAAATTATGCCTCTAGTATATGCATTATTTCATACCCAGAATACCCTACTTCTGCAAAGAGGAATTTATTGATACTCAAATAGTAGTAGTAGACTCTATTCTCCTGGGACCCCAAGAGATCCAGGGAATACAGTGTAAACCCCTTTATCATGCTTTCTTGTGCCTTCTTCCTCCCCAGATCGAAGTCCTCCCAGAAGAAGGTGAGACCCCACTGTTCAAGCAATTTTTCAAGAACTGGAGAGAACGGGATCAGACCCAGGGCCTGGGAGTGGCTTACATTTCCAGTCATATTGCCAATGTTGAGCGGGTCCCCTTCGATGCTGCCGTCCTGCACAACTCTACAGCCATGGCTGCCCAGCATGGCATGGATGATGATGGCACTGGCCAGAAGCAGGTACCCTGTGGATGGAAACATTGGGGTTGGAGGGCAGCGGTGGAGGGAGGGAGCACTTTCAAACAAAATCCTACACTCTTTCCAATGAAACACACCAGACTCCAGACATGTTAGGGAAATAGATCTGAATATATTTTGTTTTATTGTGTTATGTTGTGTTGTGTTACGTGGCACTTTAAAATAATAATAACAAAATAATAGCTCGCATTTTTATGGCATTTTAAAGTTTGTAAAGTGTTTTATAAATATCACGTAAAATGCTTTTATTATTATCATCTCATTTTATCCTCACAATGATCCTATGGGGTAGATGCTATATTATGTTCATTTACTGTTGAGAAAACCGAGGCATACAGAAGATAAGTGCCTTGTCCAGGATGAAATGGGTAGTTTGAATGACTAGACTCAAATTCAGGTCTTCCTGGCTTCAGGTCCAGTGCACGGCCCCCTGTCCCACCTAGCTGACCAATGTACATTTTGGTACACAATAATTTCATGGATGTCTTTGTAACCAAGGTTTAAAAGTATTTTCACATTAGCCCTTAACTCTAATGACTTTAAAGCTAGCAGCGTGCTTTCCTGTGCAATATTTCTCATCTTGTGAATGAGAAAACTGAACCTCAGAAAGGTGTAATGCATTGCCCCAGGTCACACAGCTAAAAAATATCAGAGGCAGGTTTTGATTTTGGGGCTTCTGACTTCCATTATAGTAGTCTTGACATTCTATCCCACTTGACCTTAATGGTAAGAATCTTGAGAGTTTGAGTCAGATTCAATTGCGGCAAGTTTCTAATTGGCTTCATTCCTTCCCCAAGGCAGTTTGTTTTTTTTTAATCATTTATAGTTGGGAAACTTCAGCCGGTCTGGTGTAGGAGGCAAGGTCAAAAGATTTGATTTCTCCTTCCAGCTGGGCCACTAGCTTGCTAGAAAATCTTGGCCAATAGTTAGAATAATAAACATTTCGGTTAAACTCAGTGGACAGCTAGGTGGCACTGTAGATAGAGACTTGGGCTTGGAGTCAGAAAGACCTGAGTTCAATTTTTTATTTTATTTTATTTTTAAATTTAAAAAATATAAATTTTTCCTTGTTTCCATGATTCATTTTCGACCCCTCCCCTCTTCCCTCACCACTCCTGGAGCCGACAAGTACTTCCACTGGGTTATACAAATGTTATAATACCTATTTCCATATTCCATTTTTGCAATAGAGCAATCTTTTAAAACCCAAACCCCAAATCATATGCCCATATAAACAAGTGATAAATCATTTATTTTTTTTCTGAGATTCTATTCCTATAGTTCTTTCTCTTGATGTGGGTCGCATTCTTTTCCTGAGTTCAAATTTGAAACTAGCTGTGTAACCCTGGGCAATTTGCTCAATCCTGCTTGCCTCAGTTTCCTCCTCTGTAAAATGAACTGGAGGGGGAAATGGCAACCCACCCTGGTATTATTGCCAAGAAAACCCTAAATGGAGTCACAAAGAGTCAGACATGAATGAAACGACTGAATAACAACAGTAACAATGTTGGATTCAACAGTTTTCAAACTCTTCTACCTGTGCTCTCTCATCTGATCCTCACAACAGCCGTATGAAGTTAATATCCCTTTTCATGTTTTGATGGGAAAACTGAGACTCAAGAGGGGGAGATAACTTGCTCAAGGCTATACAGTGTTAAGGAGCAGTCAGGATTCTAGCTCGGGTCTTTTCACCCCGAATCCAGTGCTCTTTACGCTGCACCACACTGTAGCAAAGAATTTCCCCTTCTCTGGGACTCAGTTTCATCATCTGTAAAGTGAATGGGCTGGGTTAGATATTCTCTAAGGTTGCTTTTACAACTGAGGAATCTGTCCCTGTGTGACCACCAGAGGGTGCTGCAGAACAGCAGTCAGATTTAGAAGACTTTGTGGCACTCCTTTTGGAGCAACTGTGGGTGTCAGTGACACAGAACATCTTCTAGTATATTAATTTGGGTGTCAGAGGTGATTATCCAGAATTCTACCAGTCCAGCCCCTTGCCTTTGAGCAAACACTGTACTTAGGGCAGCTCAAGTGGAAGAAGATGTTGTAAATGGCTCTTCAGAGAATAACAGGCAAGTTTGGTGGTATCAAACTCAAACAGAAATGGGGCTACTAATCCATACATAAGGATCCCTGCAGGCCACATATTGATTTCTAAAATGTAGTATTACCTGTGTTTTATTGTTTCATTGTTTTTCAGTTGTGTCTGACTCTTAATGATCCCATTTGGGGTTTTCTTGGCCAAGATATCTGAGTGGTTTCCCCTGTTCTTCTCCAGCTCATTTTACAGAGAAGGAAACTGAGGCAAATAGGGTTAAGTGATTTGGCCAGGGTCAAAGAGCTAGTAAGTGTCTGAGACTGGATTTGAACTCATGAAGAGGAGTCTTCCTGACTCCAGATCTGGCATAATCTCTAAATAAAAACTTATTGATTTCTTGGAGGAAATATCCACACTGAAAAGTTGAGGAAACTAAAGCTCTAAAAAAGAGCTATGCTCAGTATAAGGCCAATACACTAGAATGCTGTGTTGGAGTCTGTACTTGAATTCAGATCTTCTATGTTAAATCAGGCACTCTCTCTTTCCACTGTTACCAGAAGTACTCAACTATATTCTTCCGTCCAACCCATCTTCCAGGCTGCCTACATTGTGCATGTCTCTGATTGTCTCATTGCCTTGGCAGATCTGGAGGATTGAAGGTGCTGACAAAGTTCCAGTGAACCCCTCTACTTATGGCCAGTTCTATGGCGGTGACTGCTACATCATTCTGTACAACTATCAGCATACTGGCCGACAGGGACAAATCATCTATTACTGGTAAGCATCCTGGTGTGAGGAGATGGGATGGGACAACTATCATTTGGGGGGGGGAGGACTCTCAGCTGGTCAATCAACACTACTGATGGACCCAAGAGGCATTGTGATGTGATGGAAAGGGCATCTGGCTGACCCTGAGAGGGAACAAGTCTGGGTTTGGTCCCCCCTCTGCCCTAGGCTTTGGCAGATTCCTCCCTGACTCTGGGCTCTGGTTTTTCAATCTGAAATGAGAGGGGTGGGATTAGAGGCTTCCTTCCAGATTTAGGTCATGGTGGTCCGTGATGACTGGACCTCATTATTGTCCTTGCATTTGAGGCTTCTTGTCGCAGCAGAGCCTGGTGGTCCCAGTGCTATGTATTTACTCAGAATGCTGGTTGGGAATTTCATTGTTGTTCAGTTGTTTTCATTTCAATTGTGTTTGACTCTTCCTGATTGCAATTGGGATTTTCTTGGCGAGAATACCAGAGTGGTTTGCCATTTCCTTCTCTAGCTCATCAGTGAAGCAAATAGGGTTAAGTGACTTGGCCAGAGTCACTCAGCTATAGTAAGTATCTGGGGCCAGATTTGAACTCAGCAAGATGAGTCTTCCTGCATTCAGGGCTGGCATTCTATCTACTGTACCACCTAGCTGCCCTGTGGTTGGGGATACAAAGTTAAAAAAAAATTATACTATTCCTTGTAGTCTACTGGGACAACATAATAATAATAGCATCTATCTGGTACTTTAAGATTTGAAAGTGCTTTACACATATCTTATTCTCATAACTCTGGAAGGTAGATGCTATTCTTTTTTTTTTTAATAACCTTTATCTTCTGACTTGGAATCAATACTAAGGCAGAAAAGCAGTAAGGACCAGGCAATGGGGGTTAAGTGACTTGCCCAGGGTCACACAGCTAGGAAATGACCGAGGTCAGATTTGAATCTAGGACCTCCTGTCTTTAGGCCTGACTCTCAGTCCACTGAACCATGCAGCTGTCCCCTATTCTTTCTTTCTTTTTTTTTTTTTAAATAACCTTCATCTTCCAACTTGGAATCAATACTGTGTATTGGTTCTAAGGCAGAAGAGCAGTAAGGTCTCGGCAATGGGGGTTAAGTGACTTGCCCAGGGTCACATAGCTAGGAAAAGTCTGAGGCCAGATTTGAACCTAAGACCTCTCATCTCCAGGCCTGACTCTATCCACTGAGCAACCTAACTGCCCCTCAAGGCTGGATTTAAATTCAGGGATTTTTTTACTTCAAGACTGGCATACTATTCACTATGCCACCTAGGTATTCTAAGCCAAAATATTATGGTTCTGTGCTCTTTGAACTTTTAGGTCTTGATGCTTAGAAGCTGAATGAGACAATACAAACTAGTCTGTTCTTTGTGCAAAGATTTTCTATAGTGTCTGCTCATTCCAAACCAGTGCTAGAAAGTGAAGACTAAGAAGGCTCCTAGATTTAGATTTGGAAGGAATTGTCCACTGAGTCTGACGGTCTCATTTTATAGATAAGGAAACTGAAGCTCAGAGCTATTAAACGACTTGCCCATGGTCATATAGTAAGTATCTGAAGCTGGATTCTAATCCAGGTCTTCTTGTGCCTGAGTTTAAGACTTTCTCCACTATATCATCTGGCCCTTTAGAAGTCCTTCTATATCTTTTTCCCTTTCTCTTTTTGGTCACCTGGATTCAGGCTAGTATCCTCTGTGAAAATGTGAGTTTTAGAAGGATTTGCATGTGGAGGCTCTAAGAGTTCTATATCAGTCAAAAGCCCTGGTTCCTAATAGCCCTTTTTGTGGTGGCAAAGAATTGGAAATTGAGGGGATGTCCATAAATTGGGGAATGGCTGAACAAACTGTGGTATCCGATGGTGATGGAATACTATTGTGCTGAAAGGAATGATGAGCTGGAGGAATTCAGAAAGAGCTGGAAAGACCTCCAGGAACTGATGCAGAGTGAAAGGAGCAGAACCAGGAGAATATTGTACACAGTAATAGCAATATTGTGGGATGATCAACTGTGATACTCTCAGCAATACAATGATCCAAGACAATTCTAAGGGACTTATGACAAAGAATGCTATCCACCTCCAGAGAAAGAACTATTGGAATCAGTATAGATCAAAGATCAAAGCAGACCTTTTCACTTTAGTTTACTTGAATCTTTATTTGGGGTTTTGGTTTTCATATGAGTATTCTCTTACGACAATGAACAATATGGAATATGTTTTTGTGATAATACATGTATATAACTCAAAAGGAAAAAAAAAAGAGAAGCCTTGGTTCCAGTCCAATTCATCCCTTAACCCACTATGTGATGTTGGGGTGAGATAGTTCCCTTCTTAGAGTCTCAATTTCCTCCCTCATCTTTATCTTTTTTATTTTTTTAACTATTACCTTCTGTCTTAGAATCAATACTGTGCATTAGTTCTAAGGCAGAAGTGGTAAGAACTAGGCATTGGGGGTTAAGTGACTTGCCCAAGGTCACACAGCTAGGAAGTGTCTGAGGCCAGATTTGAACCTAGGACCTCCCATCTCTGGACCTGGTCCTCAATCCACTGAGCCACCCAACTGTCCCCTCCTTCCTCCTCTTTAAAGTGGGAAATACATGCCTGATATGAAGAGACCATGGTCAGATGAGGAGAAATAATGAATATGGCAAAGCTCTGCAAGACACAGTAAAAATGAAAAGTGGCAATGATTCTAGCATCTCACATATATACTGTTCCTTCCTCATGGCAAGCCTGAGAGGTAGAGAGTTTAAGAATTATGATTCCCATTTTACAGGAGAAAAGTAAGGCCAAGTGAGCTGAAGGGATTTGTCTTGAGGCCACACGAGCGGTTTCCTGACTGCAAGGCCAGTGTTCTTTCTAGTATATGGCTGCCTCTGTAACGAGAACGCTAATGCTGATAATCATCAATTCTGCTTTTAGGCAGGGAGCTACTTCAAGCCAGGAGGAGCAAGCCACCGCCGCTATCCTCACAGTACAGCTGGATGAGGAACTGGGTGGTACCCCAGTGCAGGTAACGTATCTCCCCCCGACCCCACGTGAACACTCTCAGTGAGTAGCCTTTCACACCCAAATCTTGGTCATTTGCCTCCAGAGCTAGATCCTCCCGTATACCAGCCAAAAGAGAACGGATTCCCTATACCAGTGATGGGCAAACTTTTCAAAGAGGGGGCCAAAGGAAAGGAAAAAAACTTTAGGCGGGCCAATATAATTTATTAAAAAGTAACAATGATACATTTTACAAAATTCTTGTATTTTTTGTGATACTAAGCCCTATTCATGACTGAAAGATTATGAAGGAGAAGGGCTGCATCTGGCCCACAGGCCGTAGTTTGCCCATCACTGCCCTATTCAGTGGTGGAGAGGTCCGTTGGAGGTGCTTGTTCCATGCTGGTCAAGCTGGAGGGGATACAAGGATTGCCCTGAGAGTTTTTGCAGCTATGGTGTAGGCTCTGTCCCTTCTCCGGAAATCCCAGGACATCTTCAGAGCCTTTGAAAGGGACGGGGGAAGCTAGGAGTGGGGGGTGGCGTAGGGAGGGGGAATCCCCATAGCCCAGTGCCTCCCTCGAAGGAGCCACGCCCGAGCCTTTCATAAGCATCTTTAAGTAGTTGCTCATCTGCCTTGGGTCTATGACCATGATACAGAACCATACACGAATGCTATTTTTACTTGACATACACATACATTTAAGCATGTATACAATGACACACACACCTACTCACGTCATAGGTGTGCTTATATCCATTCTTGTGCTTTTGCCTGTGCATGTGTATGTAACTATATGGCAACCCTCCTTACCCTGTATAAATATGCACACTTTATTCTGTGACAAGCAAAGGATGAAATGACCGAGGAAACAAAGGTTCGATCTTCAATAAAAGGAAACAGTGCCCCATCGGGGAATCTGATTTCTAGTTGGATGAAAGATGAGGGACTTTCCAAGCTGAGAGGGTCGAGAGTGAACAGGGGCGATTCCATGAATGCAGGCAGTGACTCCTCCTCCCCAAGTATCTGTAGCCGATCAAAGGAACACGGAAGCCACAACTGGCTGACCAGTAACGGGACCAGTTTCCAGAGAAGACGTGTGGCTTGCTTGAGATGGACAATTATGAGAAAAATCCTTACATCAGACGTAGGATCTAACCAAAATTGACCACTTGCTGTCCTAATCCTCCCAATTTCTTACAATACATAGAGGGAGGGGTGTGTGTTCCAGTATGTGTAAGGAGTGAGTAAGCACCACAGCATGCACACGTATGTATGCACACAATCACCGTAGCCTGGCTCCTTTGTTAGGGGTCACTACCCGGGAGGTGTAGGTGGTCCGGTTTCCCAGCCACGCAGGGCTGAGTTCATTGCATTCTGGTTTTCTTTCAGTTCTGATGATTAAATAAAGTTTTCTCCCAGGACAGAATTTGGACCAGGTCTACAATTGGATAGAAAGGGAAACTAAGTGAGCTCCAGCACTGAGTTACAACATGGGTTCATTCAGTTCCCAAAATTAGCGATTTGCTGTCCTAATCCTCCCAATTTCTTACAATACATACCTATACATATAGGGAGGGGTGTGTGTTCTAGTATGTGTAAGGAGTGTGTAAGCACCACAACATGCACACACATGTACACAAACAACAACATGCATACACACGTCATTTTTGTACCCAGATTTCTAGCAATACTATACTTGTAGAGTCCATAAGCATACATGTGCATGCTTATGAACATAGGAGCACATGTGTGTTGTATGCTGGTTTTAGCACTATCCTTGTCTCAGAACTCATGCTATGTGTATGTGGACATGCACACTCCCCACATGCCTCTTGACTTTCCTCGAGTGTGGTGGGGGAAGAGTCTAGGGGATCGTGTAGAGGAAGAATAGGCTGATGCCCACCCTGACCCCAGACTTCTCTTCTGACACTCTGTTTTCACTGACTCTCTAGAGCCGAGTGGTGCAGGGCAAGGAGCCTGCCCACCTGATGAGCCTGTTTGGCGGCAAGCCCATGATCATCTACAAAGGCGGCACGTCCAGAGAGGGCGGGCAGACGGCCCCTGCCAGCACCCGCCTCTTCCAGGTCCGCTCCAGCAGCTCCGGAGCCACCAGGGCCGTGGAGGTAACTCACAGCTGCCCTTCCCCACAGAGGGGTGCAAAGGGGCGCGGAGGATCCCACGGGGAGGAGTGGAGCCAGTGGCCCTGACCGCCAGCCTGTGCCACAGTACCGCGAGCGGCCGGGCCAGACTCTGCCGGCACGGCAGGAGTGGAAAGTGGAGCGGGAGGGAGGGAGGGAGAGAGGACGGACCCTCCGAGCCCTTCCTTTGCTGTCGGCAGGAGGAACCCTGCCGGGAGAGCCAGACAACCACAAGGGTGGAGGATAGAGTAGAAAAGACGAGGGATTGCGAGTGTAGAGACCCGGACTCCCGTGAGACCCTAGCCGTGGGACCTCACACAAGGCACTCCTTAGCCGGGCCTCGGGCTCCCCATCTGCACCCGAGGAACTCAGGAGGGGTTTTAATCTGGTTGTTAGAATGATTTCCTTTTTGGGGGGGTGTCCCCCACTCTTCCCCCCAGGTGAACCCGACTGCAAGTGAGCTGAACTCCAATGATGCCTTTGTCCTGAAAACTCCTACATCTACCTATCTGTGGGTGGGTGAAGGAGCCAGTGACTCCGAGAAGTCTGGGGCCCAGGAACTGCTGAAAGTGCTGGGTGCTCGGCCCGTGCAAGTGGCAGAGGGAAAAGAACCAGGTAAGGACTGTGAGAGATGGGCCTGGCATGGATGTAGGGTTGGGGCGTCCTGAGCGAGCGTCTGGTGGGTGATTCCTTCTTGCCTTGGATGACCTGCCCTGTTTGGGCCCAGTACAGACCTAGTCCTGGGGGAGAGGACAAGCTTGGGTGCCGGGATGCCAGTGGCATCAGCCGTGTCTTTACAATTTACGGACTCACCCTTATTCTGACTTGGGGAGGGAAGACCCTCTAGAGGGGAGGGAGGACCCTCTAGAGGCCATTCCATTCTGCCTCATCTCCAAGATAAATTGTTCTCCCTCTCCACCTTGGTGAGTGACTCCAATGGGCTCAGCCGTGCTCTGGGTGCCTCGAGGACTCTTGGAAGGGATGACATGAGTCGCTGCTTGTTGGGAAGCAGACTTAGCATGGTGCCTGGCACATAGGAGGACGTTAGTATGACTGTTCATGTGAAACAGCAGGTGCAGTGTGGTATAATAGGATCGCAAGAGACCTGGATTCAAATCCTGGCTCTGATCTTTACTAGGTGCCAGATTATAGGCAAATGACCGTTTCTCAGAGTTTCAAGATCCTTTATCTTTATTTTATTTATTAAAATTTTTATCTTTAAAATAGGAATAATGCTTGTACCTGAATTTGAGAAGGTTGTGGTGAGAAAAGTGTTTTGAATGACTAGTCACTAAGGAAATATGAATCTTTAAGTACCATAATGGCATAGTTGTTCCAGATATAGGGAGATGGGAGGGAGATCAACTGCAGTGATCAGGGAAGGTCTCTTGGAGGAGATGAGACTCAAGGTGGGCCTTGAAGCCTGGAAAAAAATTTTGATTTGATGACAGGGCATCCCAGAAAAGTCCTTAGTGGAAGGATTGTCATGTGCAAAGGGGTCAATGATAGAAGGCCTTCCTTTTTAAAAAATCCTTACCTTTTGTTTTAGAATCAATACTAAGTATCAGTTCCAAGGCAAAAGAATGGTAAGGGCTAGGCAGTTGAGGTTAAATGACTTGTCCAGAGTCACACAGCTAGGAAGTGTCTTGAGTCCAAATTTGAACCCAGGACCTCCCATTTCTAAAACTGGCTCGATATCTGCTGAGCCATCTAGCTGCCCCAAGCCCTCTCTTTTTATTTTATTTTATTTTTTGTATGACTTCTTTTTTATTTGGATTTTTAATTATAATAACAAATTTCCACATAAATTTTCCAAAGTTATATGATCCATATTGTCTCCTTCTCTTCTTCCCTCCCCCTTCCCAAAGCTAACAAGTAATTCATTTCCATATTATCCATTTTTGTAAGTGAATAATCTTATAAAACCAAAACCCCAGAACATATACTCAAATAAACAAATGAAAAAAATATGTTTTCATCTGCATTCCTACTCCAACAGATTTTTCCTCTGGAGATGGATAGCATTCTTTGTCTTAAGTCCCTCAGAATTGTCCTGAATCATTGTATTGCTGTTAGAAGCAAAGTTTATCACATTTGATCATTCCACAATATTGCAGTTACTATGTATAATGATCTCCTGGTTCTGCTTATTTCATTCTGCATCAGTCCACATAGGTCTTTCCAGCTCTTTCTGAAATCATCCTGTTCATCATTCCTTACAGCACAATAGTGTTCCATCATCATCATATACCTCAATTTGTTCAGTCATTTCTCAGTTGAGGGACATTCCTTTAGTTTACAATTCTTACAATTACCACAAAAAGTGACTAAATATTTTTGTTTATACAGGTCCTTTCCCATAAGTCTTCCCTTTTTAAAAAAGTTTTTTCTTTTTTCAAATAACAAGCACTTATTTCACCCTCCCAATCCCAAGTGCCACCCCCCACAATGAAAAAAAATTAAAGGAAAAAAAACAACTCTTTTAACAAATAAACAAATCCCCACATGGGCCCTGTTCAAATGTATGTATGTCATCTTGCCCCTTGAGTCCAGCCATCACTGGTCTGTCAGGAGGTGGGTAACATTTTCAGCATCAGTCCGCTGGAATTGTAAGTTCTTAATTCTTCCAAAGAAGATGTTCTTTACAGTGTTTTTATTGAAGAAATTCTCCTGATTCTGCTCATTTCAAACAAGTCTTCCCAAGTTTGTTTAAAACTATTCCTTCTGTCATTTCCTATGACACATTAACATTCCATTATATTCCTATACCCAGGAATGTGTAGATAAATGGTTAACAATAGGCTCTCTGAAAAAAAAAAGACCCACAAAATATTTTTTTTAACCCTTATCTTCTGCTTAGTGTCAGTTCTAAGACAGAATAGCAGCAAGGGCTAGGCAATTGGAATTAAGCATCTTGCTCAGGATCACAGAGTTAAAGAGGTGTCTGAGGCCAGATTTGAACCCAGGTTCTCCTGACTCCAGGCCTGGCTCTTTATCCACTATGTTATTTAACTTTACCTCACACTTGAAAATTTAATCTGAATCATTAACATTTTTATCCTAAATCTAGGTAGTCAACAAAAGAAATCAATTAAGCTCTGATTTGTAGCACTTGAAGATTTCTAAATGTTCTCACATTAGAAATTTAGTAATTTGGTCTTTCCATGAGTTGGAACCAGCCACAAGCTGATTCCAACACACTACTGCCTACATCATAATCTATTCAATCATCCCCCAATTGCTGGGTAACCCCTTAGTTCCAATTCCTTTGTTACCACAAAAGGAGTTGCTATAAATATTTTTGTGTATATGGATTTTTTTTTCTGATCTCTTTGGAATATAGGCCTAGTAGAAGTATGGTTGAATCATAAGGTATTTACCATTTAATAACTTCTAGGGGCAGAGTTAAAAGCCATTTCTTGGTCTAGATGTAAAAGACAAGAATGAATGAGGCCATGTTTGAGGGAAGAGGAAGGACTAGGGAAGAGCTGGTTTGGCCAATGGAGTGAAGATTCTTCCCTCAAAACTAATGAGACCCAAGACTGGTAAAATACACTGAGGGAGCCAAGAAGACATTGGTCTATTTGTCCCTCACAGATAGCTTCTGGGAAGCCCTGGGTGGGAAGACTATATACCGCACATCACCCCGGCTGAAGGACAAGAAGATGGATGCTCATCCACCTCGCCTCTTTGCCTGCTCCAACAAGATTGGCCGCTTTACGGTGAGTCCAAGATGAGATAGCAAGCCATGTGCCTCACTGTGCTTTCCCCTCTTGGAAAAAAGACCAAGGGCATGGGACCAGTTTGGACCATAGATTTAAGAAGTTAATTTGATTGAATTTATACAAATGCTGTTTTCCCTTGAGTAGGTAGAGGGTAAAATGGTCCCCCTTGCATTTTCATCATCTGAGACAGATTCATGGATCAAAACCACATTCTATCCTTTCTTCTTAGTTGTGTCATTCTTGAGAAAGCCATTCTGTGTATACAATAGGAGCAAAATACTTATTTTGGTTGAATTGAGTATAAAATCTTTGTTGTATCCAACTCTCTGTGACTCCATTTTGGGTTTTCTTGGCAAAGATACTGAACTGGTTTGCCATTTCCTTCTCTGGCTCATTTTACAGATAAAGAAACTAAGGCAAATAGGGTTAAGTGACTTATCTAGGGTCACATACCTAGTAAATGTCTGAAGCAAGATTTGAATTCATGAAGGGGAATCTTCCTGATTCCAAGTCCAGTGCTCTATCCATTGTGCTACCTAGCCGCCCTGTAAAATCATTACCATAGTCTGATTCTTGTTGGTCAGATAAAGGCTCATTATAGACTTCTAGGGATAAGAGATCAAAAGCCCTGGGGAGACAGGGAGCAACCTGGTGACAAGAGGGACTGTCTTCTGAATTGTCACTAAAATGCAACAGATATGCCTCTGTATAATGGATAGAGATCTGGCCTCAGAGTCAAGAGGAACTGGGTTCAAGTCTTGCCTTTGACATTAGTCAAAACCTCTTAATGCCCTGGGGAAATCTCTAAGGCTGTAAGATATAGGAGAGGTCCTAATGTGCATTGGGTGGTAGAAGGTGTTTCTTCCATTAGAAGTTCCAGTGAAATTATAGACCCATATCAAAAACAAATAAACCCAAACCACATTTATGTTGTATTGATTCTCAATTGTGTAAGGAGATTGGGGACTTTTCCTATTTGCTAAGATAACTGGCTTTATGAAGATATCTGGCACCATCCACATTGACTTTGGCTTCTCTCCCAGCATTATGTGGCACTCATTTTTTTTTTAAAACCCTTACTGAAAGAATCACTGTGTATTGGTTATAAGGCAGAAGAACAATAAGGGCTAGGCAATGGGGGTTAAAGTGACTTGCCCAGGGCCACACAGCTATGAAGTGTCTGAGGTCAAATTTGAACCCAGGACCTCCTGTCTCTGGACCTGGTTCTCAATTCACTGTGTCACCTAAGTAGCCTGGTGTCCTAGGGCTTGATCTGAGTTCAAATCCCATTTCAAACTCTTCCTTAGTTATCTAATCCTAAACAAGTCACTTAATGTCTTTTAATCTCAATTTCCTAATCTGTAAAATGGGGATAATCCTACCACTGGTCTCTATGGTTTGTTGTGAAGATAAGATGAAACAACATATGTAAAATGTTTTAGAAACCTTAAAATGCTCTCTAAGTGTTGGCTATTATTAGTATTAAGGGATAATCCTGAAGGAATTGATGCCATTCAAAAAAATGGAAATACAAGATTTCATTGCTGTTCTTGGCAATATGTTCCAGCATTATGTATCCAGCTGGGAAGGCCTTTTTTTTTTTTTTTTTTTTTTTTTTTTTTTTTTTTTTTTTTTGCAGTTTGAGGCCTTTATATCTTTCTCTAAGTGGAGAGGGTGACCTGCTTCCACTATGCCACCATGGGAAAGGCCACACAAAGCAAATTCCTGAATTCACTTCTTATCTCTACTTGACTTGAGGACTCAAAGGTTTAGGGAGGAGAAAAAGGGAAATGGGACATCCTGATCAGACTGGACTCAGCTGAGAGCCCCCAACCAAAACCAATTTAGCAAAGGAAGGCATGTGGGCCAGCTTCTATGGTATTGTGGGAAAATCAATGCACTAGGAGTGAGAAATTCTTGGGTTGTATGGTGGCTCCACCACTTTACCAGCAGTATGATGATCTTTGAATCATTTAATATCACTGAATCTTAGCTTCCTCATTTAAAAGTGGAGAGTTTTGTCCCTGTAGTACTTAGAGTATATTGGTATCTTTAGAGGATTCAGGTTGGTTAGAGCCTGGGGAAAGGAAGGGCTTTCTTGCTTCCTTTCTTTTCTTTTGTTAATCCTTCCTGCTTCTTTCCAGATTGAAGAAGTTCCTGGGGAATTTATGCAAGAAGATCTGGCTACCGATGATGTCATGCTCTTGGACACCTGGGACCAGGTCTGAAAGATGGAGGGGAGGAGGAGGGAGGGAGGGAAGGTTAGCTAGCTTAGCTACCTGGGCCCCATCCTTCCCAAAGGAATGGTGCCTCTGCTGTGCATAATTGCCCAGGAGAAGCTAGAACAAATCAGGCATACTTTTTTTTCCCCCAAGGTTAGTTTAAGGGCTTGGTGAGACTTTACTTTCCTTTGCCAGACCTCCAGTGAGCCCCTTACTTTGTGTCTTAGGGACAAACATATATTGTCACTCTGGGGTCTTCTGGAGATGGGGTTGTATGGGGAGGACCTGAAGGCTTAAAAGTTTTTCTAGCTACAAAAGAATTATAAGTCCTATGTAAGTTTTTGCACCCTGGGACAACATCCAGACCACCCTGGCCTAGTGGCAGCTCCACATGCTGCATTCTCACCTTCCTTTTTGTAGCAGAGCCTTCAGCTGTTTCTCCCACAGACTATACAGCCTAAAGGACCACATTTGAAATAGTAACCTAGAGCCATCTGTGCTTCCAGGATTGATGACTCAGTCAAGACCCAAGTACAAAGAAAAAGGCATTTTTATTTTTAAATCCTTATATTCTGTCTTAGGATCAATACAAATATTAGTTCCAAGGCAGAAGAGCAGTAAAGGCTAGGTAAGGGAGGGTTAAATGACTTGCCCAAGGTCACACAGCTAGGAAGTGTCTAAGGTCAGATTTAAGTTCAGGACCTCCTATCTCCAGACCTGGCTCTCTATATACTGAGCAGCCTCCCTGCCACAAGAAAATGACATTTTTCAAGGATAGTGTCTACCCTCCCTTATCAACTCTAATCTAAGTGACTGATCTTCCCTTTACATAACCAATCCTCCTTTGTGTTGAATACACAGGTATATGTCTGGGTTGGAAAGGACTCTCTAGAAGAGGAAAAAACAGAAGCTTTGACATCCGGTAACTTGTATTTCTGTCTATTTTGATGTGATTCAGCAGCAAGTGAGATGGGAATCAGGTTGGGGTGGAGAAAGTGTGAGATTGGTTCCCCTGGATGAATAAGGGTTCTTTTCTGGGACTAAAAGTTTCTTTATAGGTAGACATTATGTTTTATACCCTCCTATAACATCATTATCTTCTACCTAAAACTTTCAGAAAAGAAAGTTGTGAGAAAGGCACCAGACTTAGGGAGAAGGAGGTTCTAGTCCTGGCTACCGTCTTCCAACAGTCTCTTGCCCATTTATCAACTGGGGAATGGCTTGATTTTTTTATACAATTGATTTAGCTCCTTGTATATTTGAATAATTAGACCTCTGTCAGAGTTTTTTGTTATAAAGATTTTTTTTTCTAGTTTGTTGTTTCCCTTCTGATTTTGGTTGCATTGTTTCTGTTTGTACAAAAACTTTTTAATTTAATATAATCAAAATTATTTATTTTACATTTTGTAATTTTTTCTAACTCTTGCTTGGTTTTAAAATCATTCCTTTCCCAGAGATCTGACAAGTATACTATTCTGTGTTCATTTAATTTACTGACCCTGAACAGGCCCCTGTAGGCTTTCATTCCCTCTGTGGGAGGAAGAGGATATTCTAATACCAGACTGTCTCTGAAGTCCCCTTTCAGCTTAAACAGTCTATGTTCTCTTCTAATATTCTAAATTTTATGCTCTGGCATAGCTCACTAACACAATAAATGTACAATGTTTTGTCAACCTCAAGGCAACATTTCTGTTTGTCAGCTTTTATTACTGTTGGATTCTAAGAGCCCTTGCAGCTGCAGGGTTTTATGTTCTAATGTATCTTCCAATCTAAACATCTTTTTATCCCGTCAAAGATGCAAAGATGTGTAATAGCAGAGTATCCAAGTTGGAAGGGACCTCGGGGATCATCTGGTCTGTCATGTCTAAACATGAAACTCCTCTACAATATCTCTGACAAGGGCTCATACCTTCCTCTTTGGTAGGAAGACCCCCCACTGTCTCCCATGTGAAAATGATAACAGCCGAGGAACGATTTTGGTAACAAGTGATTTATCGGCTGTGGAGTTGGAAAGCAATGGTCAATGGACTCCCCTATTAGTTTAGAGATGCCAAATGTAGAATAAAGCAAATTCTTGTACCTGAAAAATAATCAAATATGTCCAAAAGTTCAATTCGTTATAACAAAAAGTATCCAGCAGAATACAACTCAGGAATACAAAATTAGGTAATCTAATTTCTAATTGGAAGTAAGTTTAGGCACTTTCCAAGTTGGGAGGAGGAAGGATCTGACCTCAGTCCAGGTGACAGGGGAACAAATATGTTTCAGGGTCCCCTATTCACAAAATGAAAATGGGCTGATTAATTATATCTACCTGTATATATGAAACAATAATGATTTATGTAATCTAATTTCCCATGGTGAATGACAAAAAAACAACAAAATGGAGGAAAACAGAGTACACGTGGCAGCCCAATATGGAGTCTGTGTCCACAAGATGGAATCTGATTGGCCCTTTAAATTCTCACACTAAACTAATTGCATTTTATGCACAGTCTTTATTTTGTCTTAACATTCCTCAGCCTGCCTACTTTTGGACATCTGTAGCTGATTAGGAAGATTTTCCCTAAGGAAAAATATTTAATTAATTAAAAATCATTAAGGAAAATTAAAAATTAATAATCCTTAAGCAGGTGGAGGCTTCCTCCTTGCACTACTCAATGCTTCTAGTTCTGCCCTTGAAGGCCAAGCAGAATGAGTCTTCCTTTCACAGGACAGCCCTTCAGAGTCGTGAACCTAGTTATCATTCCCCCTCTGCCTCCTGCTTCTACAGAGTAACATGTCCAGTTCCTTCAAATGAATTTTATATGGCTTGGTCCCCAGTCCTGTCATACCTCATTAGGGAGGTACTCTAATTTTTTAATGCTTTTTCTTAAAACATAGCATCCAGAACAAAATCTTGTACTCTAAAACATGTTATAATGAGGATAGCTAACAGGGAGGACTATTATATCCTAAGTTTTGGACCCTATACCTTTATGAGTGCATTCTAATCTAGTATTTGCCCATTTGGCTGCCATATTCACTCATGCACAGCCCTCTGGGATATTTCCCTAGAGCTCTCCCTCCAGGTAGACCTTGATATACCCTTAGCTACTTCTTAGGCCTAACCATTTCCTTAGTTCAGAATCTATTTAACTAGGATTGTCATCTCACTCATATCTTTCCATCTTGTCAGAAGTCTTTGTCCAATGCTTTGATCAAATCTAGTTACACAGTGCCTGTGGCATTTTTCTGATCTCCAAGTCTAGTAACCCTTCCAAAAAGGAAAATTTGGTCTGCCATGATTTCTTCTTTTTTTAAACACTTACTTTCCATCTTAGAATCAATACTGTGTATCGGTTCCAAGGCAGAAGATCATTAAGGGCTAGACAATGAGAGTTAAGTGACTTGCCCAGGGTCACACAGCTAGGAATTATCTGAGGCTAGACTTGAACTCAAGACCTCCCATCTCTAAGCCTGACTCTCTGTTGCCTGAGCCACCTAGCTGCCCTCAAGAAAGTGATCTGTAGAAGATATCCAAATACTTGAAATCTCCCACTACTACTATCATGTCATTGTATGAGAACACAGAATCATAGATGTAGAGCTAAAAGGCACCTTAGAAGTCATCTAGTCCACCTCCCCTCAGTTTTTATAGATGAGAAAACTGAGGCCCATAGAGTTTGAATGATTTGCTCAAATCACATAAGTTAGGATTTGAACCCATGTCTTCTGGTCAGCTCCCTTCCCACTATACCAAACTACCATACAGCATGAGCTGTTTTTCTGTCTCATTATCTTCCTAATATATCTCCTCCTTCTGGCTTGATGGTCTGTAGTATAGTCTCATAATATAATACTGAACTATATACTTGTGAGATTAATCAGAAGTAAGTAGTGGACATCAGATTTTCAAATAAAAGACTGGATGATTTCTCAAATACCAAGCTTTATGTCCTACAGTGCTGCTCACTGACCTTTTTAGATTTATGGGAAGATGGAATAGTAAAGAGAGAATGAATGGATGGAACTCTGTTTTGATTTTTGCTAATGGTTGGGGTAGAAGTGACTGGTGAACTAACTAGCCCATGAGCAATTGAACACACGCCATGAGTCATCATTTGCCAGCTTCTGCTCTAAAAGGTCATCAACAAATGAGGATGAAGATACTAATATCATCTGGATTTTTGTTTCTCTCTGTGTGTGTCTTTCTGCAGCTAAACGGTATATTGATACAGATCCTGCAAATCGGCGTGGAACACCCATCACGATGGTGAGGCAAGGTTCAGAGCCACCTTCATTCATGGGCTGGTTCCTTGGCTGGGACAACAGCTACTGGGATGTGGACCCATTGGACAGGGCCATGGCTGAGCTGGATGTCTGAGAAGCACAAGCCTGATCTTTTCTGGTGCCTTTGATGGCTGCTTGTCCAGTCTTCCAAGAGACTGGCTCATGGCAGTTTCTTCCTCTTTTTGTGTGTGTATTTTTTTTTTTTACAGTAGCCTAATAGTTGTGCAATAATTGAACATACCCTAATCTCTGTGCTCTGGAGATTTCACATAATAAAGCTTACATGGGACATGTAACAACCTAAATGTTTCTTTAAATATGAGTGAATAAGTACTTACTCTGTCTTTTGTGTAATGGTTTGAATGGGCAAACCTAGGTCAGTGGTTTTCTTAAAACTACTGACCATTGACTTAGAAGGTACCTTAAAAATAGAATGTTAATCAATCAATCAGTAGTCATTTATTAAGGATTTAATATGTGCCAGGCATTGTGCTAAGGACTGGGAATACAAATAAAAGGAAAAAGAAGACAATCCCTGCTTCAAAGAGTTTCCATTTCAATGGGGAGTAGAGGGAGGCAAACTGGGCAGGGAGATGGGAAGGGTCAATGAGGAGGCAAAGTTGAGAATTAGTCCAAGAAGTGATGGACCGAACTGGGCATGGAGTGATCATGACTTCTTCCAAGGAAAGTTCCAGGAATAAGCTCCCCCAAATTGAAGGAGGAGATTGTAGAGATGGAGGTGACCATCAATATGATATGGCCTCTGGGGAAGAGGTCAGTAAGTGATCTGGAGAGTCATGGGCTGAGCAGAGTTTGGAGAAGCACTGGAGACACAAATAGAAAAATCAAAATACTCTCTGTATCCTATATTCTACTTGCAGTTTAGAAACATAGACTATTGGAGTTGAAAAGAACCTTATAGATAATCTGATCTAGTTCAATCATTTTCTAGAGAAGGACCTGAAAGCCCATATTTAGGAAAATGGGTGAATCATGTCCACTAAACTTCAATTGTCTAATGCAAATGATTTCACTATTTTAAAAATGATTTTCATCTGTAATTTTTCTGATTAGTATGATTCATATTAGAAAGTCACACTTAAAATAAAAATGATACTTCCCTACCCACAGTTGGTCACCTCATCTCCCTTTTGAAACTACAGAATTTTGAACTCTTCTTTTCCTCATCAGTGGTTCAGGAGATCCTTGAAGATCTTGTTCATCCTTTCCTGACCTTATTTTCTAGGGGCAAGTCCTAATTTTAAATGGAGTTTTTCTTTCTAACTCCTGCTGCTGAATTTTATTAGAAATATGTAGAAATGCTGATAATTTATGTGGGTTTATCTTGTACCCTACAACTTTGCTAAAGTTGTTAATTATTTCCACTAGCCTTTTAGTTGATTTTCTAGGATTCTTTAAGAAGACCATCATATCATTTACAAAGAGTGATAGTTTAGTTTCCTTGTTGCCTATTTTTAATCCTTTCAATTTCTTTTTCTTCTCTAATTGCTATCGCTAGCATTTCTAGTACAATATTAAATAATAGAGTTGATAATGGGCATCCTTGCTTTACTCCTGTTCTTACTGGGAAGGCTTCTGACTTGTTCCCATTGCAGATGATACTTGCTGATGGTTTTAAATATATACTGTTTATTATTTTGAAGAATGGCCTTTCTATTCCTATCAATCATTAGAATTACTAACTCTGTGGTAGCAATGAAGAAACCCAAATTCCACTGACCCATTGACTAAAATAAAGGACCACATGAAAATAAAATGTACCTTGTCATGTTGGATTAATGTAGGATTCTTTTTTAAAAGAAATAAAGGTGAGATTAATCACTTTTAAAATTTAGGAACTCAAAATGCAAAACCATCAAATCTCTCAAATGCACTCGAATTCAACATTATTGTCAGTGAAGGGAGTGGGAAAGGAGAAAGAAGAAAGTTGGAGAAAAGAAAAGACTGGGTGGGAATTAAGGAATTGGGATAGAAGAGAGAAAGGAAAAAAAAACAAAGTAGAATCACAGAGAGGTAATGGATTATTCATTTCTGAGACACACAACAATGGTAGAGCAGAATTTAAATCCAGAATATCTGGTTCCAAATCCAGCACGCTTTCCAATTAGTTCAATTGTATGTGAATAGGAATTCCTTTTACTTTCATAAGTGGTGGGCTAGCTTCTGAAGGCTTTCAGAGATGGACAACTCTTGCCCCAAGCTATTTTCTAATTTTGAGATTCTATGAAATACAGAATATTCTTCCTCATCATTCACTTCCTTAGAATCATAGTTTTAGAGCTGGAAGGAAGTTTAGACTATCTAGTCTAATCCCTTCATTTTACAAGTGAGGAACCTGAAGACCAGAGAAGGGGGCGTGATTTGCCTAAAGTCACAGCATGTGGCACAGCTGAGATGTCCTTCTGAGGTCCTTGCTCCAAGTCCAGTACTCTATTCATTGCATTACACTCTCTTGAATTCATCTCCCAGTAACAAAGACATTCACCTGCTTGCATCAGAACTCTCTAGGGATTTGAGAAGTTGAGTGATTAATGAATGTGGCCACTGTCCCAGATATTTTCAGAAAACCCTACAGCAGGTTAAAATACCCACTTCCTTCCTCCTCTAATTCTCCACCTCTGCTCATGGCACATTCACCTGTTCATACTGAAGAGGGAACCTCAGTGGGGCTCCGTTTCAGAGGAGTTGCCCTGTGAGAGGAGACAGAATTAAGCAACCAGGTTTTCTATCACTCTGGATGTTTTCCGGTGGTTCAACAGGAGGGGGAAACGTGATGGAAACTTCAGCATTTGTTTGATTTACTAAGATGACACATTATTTAGGAGAGTTACAGCTTCATTCACTGGTGCTTTAGTGAGAGGCTTTGACATGATGCTGGCTGGAATGGGCTTGGGGGCTAAAAGGAGATAAATGCCCCTTCTTAGACAGCAAGCTTTTTGTGGATTCAATCGTTTTAAAGTTGAAAGGGACCTCAAGAGGGAAGCAAGCAGAACCTATCTGAATGAGGATTAAGCCATCACTCTTGGACTGGGAATTAGATTTGGGTTCAAGTACTGGTTCTGATACCAGCTATGAAACTGTGGGCAAGTCATTTGATTTTCCTAAGCCTCAGCTTCTTTATCTTTAAAATGGGAATAATACTTGTGCTACCTCCTTATCTGCCTGCCTTTATGAAGAAAATACATTGTAAGTCTTATAGATTTAGAAATGTATGACCTATTATTAAATAGGATGTAATGATAATAATAATAATAATGTGCTAGATACCGTGCTAAGTACTGTGTGAATATTGCTACCTTTGATCTTCACAACAAATCTGGGAAATAAATGTTGCTGTTCAGGGGTTGGAAACTATTGAGTTCAATGTTGTTGTTCAGGGTCCAAACATGTCCAGCTTTCTGGGACCCAATTTAGGGTTTTCTTGGCAAAGATACTAGAGCGGTTTGCCATTTTCTTCTCCAGCTCATTAAAAAAAACCAAAACAACCCTTACCATCTCTTTTAGAGTCAATACTAAGTATTGGTTCCAAGGTGGAAAAGCACTAAGAGGTAGGCAATGGGGGTTAAATGACTTGCCCAGGGTCACACAGCTAGGAAGTGTGAGACCAGAAACTGAACCCAGGGCCTCCTGTCTCTGAACTTGACTCAATTCACTGAACCACCTAGCTGTCCCCTTGCAGCTCATTTTTACAGATGAGGAAACCGGGGCAAACAGGGGTAAGTGACTTGCCCAGGGCCACAGAGGTAATAAGTGCCTGAGGTCTTACTTGAATACAGGACCTCCTTTCTTTAAGCCTGGCTCTCTATCCACTGACCAATAGCTATCTCCTCTGTTTAGCTTTTAAAGTCCCTCATAATCTGGCTACATCCTACATTTCTAGTCTTTATACACTCTATGCCTCTACGTTTGCTTTATATCTAAGTGAAACTGGTCTTTCTCTCTCTCTTTTTTTTAAATAAGGCACTTATACTGTGGCTATTTTCACTGGCTGTCCCTCATGCCTGAAATTCTCTACCTCATCTCAACCTTCTGACTTTCTCCGGCTTCCTTCAAATTCCAGCTATCACCCCACCTTTTATAAGAATCCTTTCCCAGTGATCCTTCAATGCCAGTGCCTTCCCTCTGAGATTATGCCCAATTTATCCTTTTCATAGCTTCATTGTACCTATTTATGTGCCATCTCTCCCATTAGACTGTGACCTCCTTAAGAGCCAAGGCTGGTTTTGCCTTTCTTTGTATTTCCAAAGCTTAGCAGAGTGCCTGGTACATAGCTGGTACTTAATAAATGCCTGCTGGCTTTACAAAAGGGTGACACTAGTCCATCGACTTGACCAATAGTTCATTAGAAGCCCTCCAGTTTGCACCATTCCCATCTTTCCCTACTGCCAATTCAACAGGTGGGAGGGGAAGCCTGGGGGGGGGGGTTGCTGTACAATTCTTCCATTATTAGTGATTAGGAAAGACAAATACTAACAGTTAATTTACTGTTTAAACCATTCATTAACAGGAGAGAGCTAGATGATTCTGCTCTACTTCCCAGCATTGCACATCTTCATAGTAGACTCTGGAAACAAGATCTCAGTTCAAAGGAGTGACTAACAATAGGAAGTTTAGGCCAAGGCAGGAAAGAATATTGACAGGGCAGGCCAATGGGGAGGATGTTATCAGCACAGGGGCCTTCCAAGAGGATAACGGGTCCTGCTAAATGAGCTACAGCATAGGGTTCTCAGCTTCTAGTAGGAAGGAAAAGAGAGGGAGAACAGGGCAGGTTTGGACTCTCTTGGGAGCAGCTAAGCTCTCCTTTATTGAGGGACAAACTTCTTCCCTTTCTTTCCACAAGGGTGCTTCTTTCAGTTCAGGGCCTGAAACTTATTTCTCCTCTTTAACCTTCATACAAATAAGAACTAACATTTTATTTAGCATTTTAAAATTTGCAAAGTGCTTTACAATATTTTATGCCCACTGCAACTCTGGGAAGTAGCTATTATTATCTCTATTATATAGAGGAGGAAACTGAGGCAAACAGAAGTTGTATGACTTAGGCAGGGTTACACAGCTAGTGTCTGAGGGCAGATCTGAATGAGGACTTGAAGCTCAGTGTCCTATCCACCACCTTGCTCCTTAATCCTAATATCCATCCTAAGGTTCCTTCAGACTCTAAATTCTTTGTTCCAATATTTTATATTCACAGATCTGCTCTAGTTCAGACATTCTCTGAACAGGGAGAATGTAATGTGGAAGTATCCTAGATGGATATCAGATGTTACAATCCACCTAGGAACTCCTCTGGGCCAATTAAGCACCAAACTCTTTCTTATGAAAAGTTTATTTTAACAACAGGAATAAAGGTAACTGGATAGGTATGACCCTAACTCTCTTCACAATACCGCCACCCAACTTCTATGTTCTCTGCTTAAGGGAAGCCTTCTGTTTCTTCTCTGGGCCCTACCTAATCCTCCCTATGCTATCTAAAACCCTTTCCCAAGCTATCTGACTTAACCTAAACTTCCCACCAATAATTAATAAGAAAGAAAAGGGAAAAAACCCCTGGGTTTTGGCTGCTGTACTATGTAACCAAAGTTATAGATGGAAAGCTTTGGATTACCTTAATCAATAAGAATTCTGGTAGCTGGACCACTGGCAGATGAAAATTGGACTCAGTGAAACTGGTTTTCTCCAAGTAAATCCTCTACCTGGATGCCAAAAGATTCTCCATGAAATCCTGACCTTCCAGGGAGAATCCCTTAGAGAAAAACCCTCCTTCAGCTTGAAATTGTAGGCAGAGAGACAAAACCCATTCCCAGGTCAGACAAAATCCAAGAAGGAAGTGAAATTCAGTTATTTTCAGTTGTAGACTCACAATTCCCTTCTTACTCACAATCCTTTCCAGGGTGTATTTCAAAATTCCCTTCTTTCAACTAACCCTAGAAAAAGACTATCCCTAACTTATTCCTACAAGAACATGAATGAAGGCAGAGACTAACAAGTTATATTTAGGGGACCATGAAGAGACTGACCAATCAAAAAGAATTTATTATATACCTACAGTGCATTACTTATTAAAGCACTAAGCGTTGTGCAAAGTTCTAGGCACATAAATGGAAGAGAGTGGCATTTCCTTGGTCTCTTGGAATATATTTTTCAGCCATATTTCCCTTTCCCACAATTTATCTATGGTCTTCTCATCATATAGTAATACCAAGATGATAGAGGACCTTGAATCTATATCCTGAGGGTTAACTGAAGGAGTTGGGCATGTGTAGTCTACAGAACAGAAGACTTAGGGGAGATGTAATTTCTGTACAACTACTTGAAGGACTAACATGGAGGGATTAGATTTGTTTCATCTGGCCTCACAGGACAGAACCAGAAACAATGGAAGTTACAAAGGGGGCAGCCTTAGCTTGAGTTGGGGAAAACTCCCTAACAATGAAACCTTTGCCAGCGTGGACTGGATGGCCTGGAGACGTGGTGGATGGCCTCTTCTTAGAGGTCTATAAGGCAAGGTTGGACAACCATTGTTTGGATTCTGTTCATTTACAGGTTGAATTAGATGGCCACTGAGGTCTCCCCCAACTCTCAGATTTGGGGATTTAAAAAAATTCTTCAAATAGAATCAATTTAACATCCTCTGTCTTGTTTGATAATTTTATTAAATGAGTTACATTTGGGCTACACATTTGTTTTCCTGTTGCTTATGTGACTAGTCCATCTCCTTTTTCCATCATTCAAGTCATTAAGACTCTTCTTTACATCATGGAGTAATGTGCTTATACCCACCATGTTTGTTTCCAATTCCTTTCATGCCATTTGCAAATTTGAGTCTTCTGAGACTGTTTCATGATTTATAGCCATAATATTTAACATTTACATATTGCCAGGCACTGAGCCAAGTGCTTTAGTTATTAACCCATTTGATACAACAACCCTGGAAGGTAGGTGCTATTATGATCCTCATTTTATTTAATTAATTTATAAAACCCTTCTTTATTAGATTCAGTACTGTGTATTGGTTCTAAGGTAGAAGAGCAGTAAGGGCTAGGCAATGGGAGTTAAGTGACTTGCCCAGGACCTGCACAGCTGGGAAGTGTTACAGGCCATATTTGAACCCAGGACCTCCCATCTCTAGGCCTGACACTCAATCCACTGAGCCACCCAGCTGCTCCCTATCCCCATTTCACTAAAGTAACTCATCCAGGGTCACACTGCTAGTGTCTGAAGCTGTATTTAAACTCAGGTCTTCCTGATGCTTGGCCTGGCCCTTTACCCACTATGCCACTTTACTGCCTCTAAACACCACCACTTGGATGTTCTTCTTCTCACTAAAGCTATTGGCTTCTGTGCTGAAGTTAAGCTTGTGAGTCAATTCCATCAGTAGCTCTGCCTTGGATGGATGATGCAAGATAGCGAGCTAGGCCCGGACTGATCCAATGTGGGACGAAACACAGGGCTTTCAATGGTCCCGAGTATTGCCCTCCGTAGGTGACCTATTGGAACGAATATCTGGAGACTAAAAACTGGTTCAGCCTTAACTACACTCATTTAAAGGGATGGAGATCTTTAAAAGCATCCAACTAAAAGGATTTCAAAGGGCTTGGAGAGCAGTGGTTCCCAGGTAAAATGACACCTTATCAAGGAGAGTCAAGGTGTGTAGTTAGAAATGGAATCAGTTTAATCTCGTCCTTTGGCATTGTAGAGATCTGTCTTCAAAGGGCTTCTCTCTTTCCCAATGGTAACTCATACCACTCTCCTTTTTTAAGGTTTGTCTGATTGGCTAGAAAGCAAATGTCTGTCTCTCTGGGGCCTTAGTTTCTGGCTGGTAGGGGAAAACTTGGGGTCCAAGTTCTCAGCTGGTAGAGATGTGGTTTCCTTGGCCAGCAGACCAAAGTGAAGGATAAGTCTTTATAGAAAAGGGTAATAGCAGAATAAAAACCGTAAACCTGAGGACAGCAGGCTTTGGCCTCTGGGTCAAACCCAACTACTTGGGGAGTTAAAAACGGTTTTTGCATTTTTAAGTATAATTAATTATAAAATGTTAACCATACTCATCTCATAAATTGGTTTGCATTTAAAAATATAAAAATCATTTTTAGCTCATGGGCTATTATGGCCCAGAACCAAATCTGTAAATTGCTCCAAAGTAAGAAAAATAATAGTTATGAACTTTGTGTCTATGGCCCAGAGACCCATAAAGGAAATTTTAAAGAAGTTTTAACTGGAACAAGAGATAATGGCAAACCAGCTGAAGGAATGAATGATTATGCTTAAGCTTGACAACTGGAACCACAGAGGGTTCTGTGTGAAGATACCTCCAGTCTAGGATGTTTCTAGGTCAGTTCTGAGTCTCAGAGGAAGTGTGAAAGACTACTGCCTCTTCTATCAGGGGGAAGAATATTGGGCACTACTTCATATAGATGGGAAAAAAAGAGAGAGGAACCAGCAAACAAATACAAATGAAGTGGAATCCAAAGATTGCTGATACTTATTTTTATTTCTAGTTTCTGGGAGCCTAGTTCCTGGGTCCTCTTCTTGGGTCCAGGAGCAATGAGATGGCAAGTTAGGAAAGCAGGTTATATTGGGTAGCATCCTGGTATATAGATGAAAGAATTCTAAGTAACTAATAGTTTAGTTTTTTGTGGGGACTAAGGTAGAAAAGTAAAGTCTGCCTTAGCCAAAAGGAGCTATAAAGGTTTTCAAATTTCCTACTGTAAGTAACCTCTTTTGGACTTAGTTTCCTCATCTATAAAATTAAAAGATTGGATGAGATGATCTCAAAGGTCCCTTCCAGCCCTGATGGTCTCTGCTCTGAGGACTTTGTCCCTTCCATATGTAATAGTCTCTGAGCTGCTAGGGATGAGCCAGATGAGATGAAATCAAGTTTTGGATCTTAGAATTCATAAACATTCAGAGAAAAATGAAATACCCAGGATTTTGGGGTGGTGTGTGCTCCTTTCCCTGAAGATTGGACCTCCCTGTGTCTCTTATATGGGAAGTACTGGGATGATTCATGGGCCCAATCCTGCTGACTGCCATGGGAGCTTTGACCTTCTCCATTTTCAAACTGGGCCATTTTCTCCAATTTAGGCATCCTTTTCCATCCTACCAGCCAGCTTTGAAGGGCTCACCTTATTAAGGCCAGACACACACTGAATTGTCTTAGTGCAATGCAAGCTCATGAAATACATAAACCTCAATCTCCAAGGTACCAGGGAATGCAGAGTATATGTTCATCATGGATGCTTATGGACAAAAAGACAACAAGAGCAGGAAGAGAGGCACACAATAATTTATTAAGGCTCCCTTGGGAGAATCCTCAGTCTTCAGCCTCCAGTCCAATCCCTAATAAGCTATTCCACCCAAAGCTATTGTTCTATGATACCTCTAACAAAGATAAGGGAAGGCAGCTTGGGATCTAGACTTAAGGCAACCTGGGAAAACGGTAAACTCCACAAGTGGGAAACAGAGAATCAGCAGTCAATATGGTTTCCTTGAGGAAAGTAAGGGGGGGGGGGTGAGGGATGGGGTAAGGAAAGTTGTCTTAGAATTGAATGACAGAAGCAATTAAAAAACCCTTTAAATTAAAAAAATATATCTATAAACTTTGTGTTTTAGATTAACAAAACCCACAAAGAAAATGAAAAAAAAATCTTTAGCTGAAAGAGAAAAAAAAATGATGGCAAATGAGCTGGGGGAATAAATGACTATGTCTAACCTTGAGAACTAGAGCAGCAGAAGGCTTTGCTTAAGAAGAAGCCTCCACCCTAGGACATTTCCAGGTCAGTCCTAAGCCTCAGAGGAAGTGTGAAGCAGAGAGACCACTGCCTATTCCATCAGTGAGAAGAATACTAGATAGAATTAATTTTCTCAATGTAAAATGCATTATGGTGGGGAAAAGTGAGAAGCCAACAAACAGTTGAAATGGAATTAAAAATTTCAGATGCATATTTTCAACTTCTAATTTTTAGGAGTTATCCCCTGGACCCTCTTCCTTTAGTCCTTAAATCTGAAAGAGGAGGCAATGAACATTTAGACAGGGTGCTCCCACCCACAGAACCCTCAGTATATTCTTGTAATAGGTAAGGGATATTACTCTCTAAGTATTCACAAACTAAGGACACTTCACAGTGGCATATGTATCTATTAACATGAATCATGATGTGTATTAAAGTACATTGTAACTTTTTTTTTTTAAAGACAACCACATTAAGTTCTGGAGGTACAGAAAGAGATCTACAAAAGTTGGCTTATAGAAAGACTCATTTAAAAATCGGAAAATACAAAACTATTTTAAACTTGATGCTTGAAGAAGACAAGTCTGAGATAATAAAGCACTTCTGGGAAGGGTTTTCAGCTCCTTTGTAAGTAGGCCAACACATTGCTCATTCACTAAAGATGCTCAGATCAATTTTTAAAAACAAACTTTTCTTTTTGCGAAGGACAGAAATGATGGTAAATCCATAAAAGGTCTTAAGAGGTTTGGAAAGGTTAGCTCAGTCTTTGTGAATGGCAAAAAAGGGGGCTCTGACGATATCTCCGTGGCTGACGATAGCGTCTGCAGCCATGGCAACGAGAGGCTGGTGACTTCTTTTAGGGCAGCGGAACATCACCATCTCTAGTATCGAGGGCAGGGGCTCAAAATCTAGTCTCTCCCCATAAGGCAGAGGTAAGAGATCTCTTTGAACTGAGTTTGAGTTCAGAAGGGCTGGGAACCAGATCATTGAAAAATCATCCTTTGAATAGAGATCCCCGAAGGTAACAAGTGTAGGGTTGGGACTAGAGCCTTCTTTCATTGGAGGCAGCAACTGCCATAGAGCAGGAGAAGCTTCTCTCCTTTTCTAAGTCTCTGCTTCTTCATGTGTAAAGTGAAGGGCTTGTACTAGATGGCAGACTTGGAACTAGGAGGCATCTTAAAGATCATTTGGTCCAGCATCCTCATTTTCTGATTGCTAAAGGTCCCTTCCAGCGCTACCACTCCATGTTCTAATACTCTGTGTCTTCATTATGGGGCGATAGCCCATTCTAGACTGAACATTCTATTAATGTCGAGGGGGGCACCTAGAAAATCAGTACTGGCTTTTCCCTGGGCTGCTGAGATGAGCAATGGACTGACTCAACCAAAGGAGGTATTTAAGCTACAATAGGATTATCAAAAAGCACGCAAAGTTTAAAATAGCATAAATCAATCAGCTGTCTGGTCTCTTTCCAAAGTCACAAAAGTGAATGATTCATTGGCTCATTCACTAGATCTAAGCACATCACACTCGGCATGTCAAGACAGGAAGGGGAAGAAAGGGAAAGATGGAAGGGGTGAAAGCTCCCTCACCCCACTCACTCTCTGTAGGTTAAAGGCTAGATTTGTTCCCCAGCTCTGCTTTACTTCTGGACAGCTCAGCTCTGCCTAGTCCTAGCGCTTTGCCGTCATGATGCCCTGAAGCATGTCGATGGGCAGTGGAAAGACAATGGTTGAGTTTTTCTCTGCAGCAATGGTTGTCAGAGTCTGCAGGTAGCGGAGCTGGAGAGCAGCAGGGGACTCAGTGATGACCATGGATGCTTCTTTTAGGGCCCGAGAAGCATTCATCTCTCCTTCTGCAGCAATGACCTGGGGCACAAGAAAAGCAGTGGTTACTTAGGAACAGGAATGAATCATCTAATCAGATCTTCCTTATCTGAGCAGTGACTCCATGCTCTTCCTGTTCTCATTGTACTTGTATCTGTTTACTGTCACACTGTAGGATCATAAGTCTGGATCTGCAGGGAACTTTTAGAATTGTGGATAGAGCACCAAGATTCAAATATGGATTACATATACTGCCTAGCTGTGGGACCCTGGGCAAGTCACTTAACCCTGATTGTTTGGCTCTTGCTACTCTTCTGTCTTAGAATTGATACTAAGATAGAAGGTAAGGTTTTAAAAAAAATCAACAGGTCCATCTTTCTCATTTCACTGAAGGGGAAACTGGGGCCTCAGCAAGAAAGGTAGCATGATTTACACAAGGTCACACAATTAATAAATAGCAGGACCATGATTTGAATCCATGTTCTCTGACTACTACATCACAGATAACTCTCATTTCTCTATCACTACGATAAAAAATAAAAAAAAATATGTATAACCCAGTGAAATTGCTTGTCAACTCTGGAAGCGGAAAGGAAAGAGGGGAGGGAGACAATGAGAATCATGTAACCATGGGGGGGAAAATCTATATCACTACAATTTGCCAAGTACATAATTCACAACCACTTTATGAAGCTAAGTAAAGTACAAATATTATTCACCCCATTTTCCAGATGAGAAGCCTAAAATTCAAAGGGATGAAATGACTAATGATAGTTAGCAACAGGGAGGGCTGATATTTAAACTCAGGCGTCCCTCCTCCAAGGCTAAAGCTCTTTCAATTAAACCACCTCTCTCTGGAGAAGTTCAGGGATTTATTTTCTGATCTATCAGAATCTTAAAGCTAAAAAGTCTTACACAGACACTACCTACCCAGCAAAAATTTACTATATCATTAGGAGTAGAGAGTGGGAAATCCATACATGCTAAAGCTTTATTGAATAGAATCGCTATTAATAGGTCACTATTAAAACTTCAGGATTTTTAAAGTACCTTATTTCATGGGATAATGTTTGATTAAATCCAATTCAATCTAGATGTTAACATCTGGGACAGGCAGGTCTTCTTGATATCTATTGTAAGATATGAACCTTGGCCAAAGGAGTGGGAACCATAAAGAAGCAGGGGCTCTTTTACCTGGAGAAAATGGCACAGTGGAGAAGAGCTGGCCTTAGAGTCAGGAGAACCTTGTTCAAGTCTGACTCTACCACATACTGGCTGTTTAATCCTGGGCAAGTCTTAGCCTCTCAGTGTGTCCCAGGCAACTCTCTACCACTGTAAGGTGCAGAGCAGATGCCAATCACTGGGGGAATCTTCTACTGATGAAAGCACTGTATGAAAAAATAGGTGGCTCAGTAGATGGAAAGCCAGGCCTAAGAAAGGGAGATCCTGAAGTCAAATCTGGCTTCAGATATTTCCTAGCTATGTGACCCTGAGCAAGTTACTTAATCCTCTTTGCTGAGTCTTTACCACTCTTCTGACTTGGAAACAATATGACATATTGACTCTAAGTCAGAAGGTAAAGGTTTAAATAAATACAATAAACATTTATTAAGCAATTACTAAGTGAAAGGCATCATGCTAGGAGTTAGAGGGTACAAAGACAAAAATGAAATAGCCCTGGCTACTTTAGATTTTGATTTGTATGTTATGGGGTATGAGGGAGAAATTTAAGAGGTAACTTGAGGAAGGAGAGAACACTACAGCCAGATTAGGGGAAAGGAAAGAGAAGCAGGAGATATGGGGATTAGGTAAAGGATTCAGGGAAAAAGTGGCTTATGGGGAGAGCCTTGAAAGATAAGCATGCTGAATTGGGGTGGGGTGAGGTACTCCCCTCTCTATTATATCTTCCATTCAATCTGTGATTTTCCTTAAGTACAGGTTAAATCATATCACTGTCCTTATTCAATAAACTTCAGTGGTTCTCTATTAGTATAGCCTCTAAATTTTTAAAGGAGAAATTAAATGAACTTCAAGAGGAAACAGAGAGCAAAACTATACTAGTGGGGGACCTCAACTTCTCTCTTTAAGATCTAGATAAATCAAACCAAAAACAAACAAGAAGTAAAGGAAGTAAATGAAATCTTTTACTAATAGATCTCGAGAGAATTGAATGGCAATAGAAAGGAATAGATCTTCTTTTCATCAGTACATGGCTCCTACACAAAAACTGACCATGTATATTAGGGCATAAAACTTCACAACCAAATGCAGAAAAGCAGAAATAATAAATGCATCCTTTTCAGACCATAACACAATAAAAATTATAATCAACAAAGCCCTATGGAAAGATAAGTCAAAAATTAATTGGAGGCTAAATAATCTTATGCTAAAAAGGGGGGTTCAAAGAACAAAGAAATAATAATTTTATTAATGAGAATGACAATGAGGAGACAACATGTCAAAATTTATGGGAAAGCAGTACTTAGGGAAAATTTTATATTTCTAAATGCTTACATCAATAAAATAGAGAAAATGTGGATCAATGAGTTGGGCATGCAACTAAAAAAACTAGAAAAAGAACAAATTAAAAATCCTCATTTAAAGACTGAATTGAAATAAAATTGAAAGAGAATCATTTAACTAATATATGACTAGGAGTTGGTTTTATGAAAAAAACAAATAAAATACTGTTGATTAATTTGATTAAAAAAAAAAAAAAGAACCTAGAAACTAGCCCACTCCTATCTTGCAGTTTTCTTAATACCATAGTTTTTGATTCAGTGACACTGGCCTCCTGGCTTGTTTCATGAATAAGACTCCATCTTTCAGCTCCAGGCATTTTCTCTGGTTATTCCCCATGCCTGGAACACTCTCTCCTCTGCTCCAAGTATTGACTTTAGTGGCTTCCTTTAAGTCTCAACTAAAATCTCACTTTATACTAAAAATGTTCCCTGAATCCTTTAAATTCTAGTGCCTTCTCTCTGATAATTATTTCCTTTTTATACTGAATATAGCTTGTATATATTTGTTTACATGTTGTTAATCCTATTAGATTGTAAGCTCCTTGAGGATAGAGTGTCTTTTGCCCCTTTTTGTACCCCCACCCCCAGCAATTAGCACGATGCACATGCTTCATAAATGTTGACTAATGTAAGGAACTTATGTAAAGAAAAGACATGATTCCAGTCTTTAAATCCCAGGAGAGCCTCCCATCATGGGCTAGAGGGATTAGATTGCCTCAGAGGATAGAACCAATGCTAAGAATTTTAATTCAGGGAGGCAGATTTGGGCTTAAAATAAGGAAGAGCTTTGGTAACAATTAGAGACTGCTGGAAGAGGCTGCTTTAGTGTGACAGTGAGGTGGGATGCCTTCAGTGGAGATTAGAGGTGATTCTGGTTCAGGCAGATGCCTTGTCAGGGTGGTTATAGAAGGTGTAGACTAGCTGTCCCCCTGAGGTTTCACATACCTTCAAGAGTCTGATTTTTAAACCTTTTGGAAGGGACATTCCCATGGATGGGAAAGTTTTGGCTGTTACTTTCCCCTATCTTGAATAATCTTCATTAATGTATTGTATCTCTCTAAGCCTCAAGTTTTTCCATCTACCAAATAAAAGGCTTGAACTAGACAATCTCTAAGGTCCTTTCAAACTATAAGTTCCACGAAAACTAAACTTATGAACATCAGGCAACAACTGGTTAGGTAATGCTTGGCAGTATTCACAACTAAGAATCCTTCATTGTTTTTACAAACACTATATATTCTGAGTCTCAATGTCACAGGAAAAGAAAAAGAAATGAAATTAAAAGGGAGGGAACACTATATATTCTGAGTCTCAATGTCACAGGAAAAGAAAAAGAAATGAAATTAAAAGGGAGGGTTAAAAAGGAACAGGATATAGTTTGAGAAAAATCACTGTAATCTGATTTCCCAAATCAGCAAATGAACAAATAACTGCCCTCTCAAGAGGACTAGGCTGGTGGTCTGTGCTGTCTCTGATGCCCAACCAGGGTGTGTGCTTGGCTTAACAAGGACCAAGCCCTGAGGGAGAAACACTGTTCACTGTTAAGTCAGATACATTGCTTGGATCTGAAGTCAGGAGATCAGCTCAGCCATTTAGAGGCCAGCTGGTTCTGAGCAAGTCCCTTTCTTTTTCTCAACTTAGGCTTTAAGTTAACATCTGTTAATTAGGGAAAATAATACTTGAACTTTGAAACACACCAGATTATTGGGAGAAAGTGCTAAAGAAACAGCATTAGCTGTTAGTATAAAAATAAATGTTTGTTACTTTTTTTTTAAACCCTTACTTTCTGTCTTATAACTCCTGTAAGACAGAAGGGCAATGGCTAGGTGAACGAGGTTAAGTGACTTGCCAAGGTCACACAGTTAAGGACAGATTTGAACCCTGGTCCTCCCATCTCCAGGCCTGGCTCTTATCCACCATGCCACCTGGTTGCCCCTGCTTTGTTACTCTTTAAGGACAGCAGGTTATATCCATCTTTAATAACAGGGGTAGAGTCTAAAAACTTCATTCTCTCCCCAGGGCTCTGTTTTCTCATCTATAAAGTGGGAACACTAGTTCTTGCTACTTTTCTAGCACAGCTCTTATAAGACGAGCCCTTCGAACCTTAAAGAGCTACAGGAACACAAGTTAATACAAGTTTTGATTTCTGTATCTCTAACACGGGAATCATAATCTCTGTAGGATCTTCACCACGAGGTTATGAGGAAAGCACTTTGTTTATAAGACTTAAGATGTTATAGAAATGGGAGCAAGAATTATATTACAGATATAGGTTATATTATATGAGTTATATTGTAGAAAGGGCAATGTGGATTTTATTCGGCAAAAAAGCTACGACTAATGAGGAAGGCCAAGGCACCACAGAGATGGAGAAGAGAGACAACTCTCCGGAGAGCATGTGGTAGAAGGGGAGAACTGTGCCGGGGCAAAGCACAGCCTCAGGCTCAGAGTCAGGTTTGCGGGTTACCTTGGCTCGGGCCTCCCGGGAAGCCTCGGCCTCTGCAGCCATCGCTCTCTGCAGCTGCACGGGCAACTTCACGTCCTTGATCTCCACGCGTTCCACCTTTATCCCCCAGTCGTCAGTAGCATCATCCAGAGTGGCCTGTGGGGAACGAGAGGGAGGAAGGAGCATCTGCCCAAAGTCCCAGCATCCTAAGTGAGCGGTGGGGACCTTGTAGCCCCTGGGACAGGAAGGATGCGGGGAGGGGCTGCGGTTTTCTGTCTGTTAGCTGTAGGCAGAGAACAATGGGGGGCCAAGGACCCAAGAGCCAGGAGAGACCTGGGTTCTAAGCCCGTCTGCGGCATTAACTACTGTTTTAACCCAATGGGAGTCATTTTCCCTCCGTGGACCTGAGGTTCCTCAGTTGTAAAATGGAAGGCAATATAGCATAGCCATCCAAGTGCTGGCGTGGCTCCGGGGCAGCAAGGGGGCCCAGTGAATGCTCGGCCTGAGGATGCCCCTAGCTGTTCGGCCCAGCCACGTCACTTAACTCCCAGTGCCTAGCCCTCACCACCCTGCTGCCTTGGGACCGATACTTAGTATGGATTCTCAGACAGAAGGTAAGGGGTTAAAAAAAAAAAAAGAAAATGCATGGAGTTAGGAGATGGAGAACAATGTTGAGAAGACTAGCACAGATGGTGTGGTGGGATCACAGCGTGTGAAGTAGGGAGTGATGTATACAAAGACTGGAAAGGGAGGAAGGGGCCACATGGGGAAGAGCTTTAAAAGCCAAACAGGAGCTTCTGTGGGATCCTGGAGGTAACAGGAAGCCCCGTGGCAGGTGGGGACAGGAACATGATGTAACGAAGTCAGAGATATGCTATAGGAAAACCACTTTGTGAGGGTGAGAAATCTGGAGGAAAGCAATCAGTATTTTTGACGGACTGACCCCCTTTGAGAAGGATTTATTGGGACACTATAGACAAGAAGGTGAGGATGGGCTGCAATCAGACATAGTGCCTGGGACACTTTGTTGTTATTTGGTTGTGTCCAATTCTTTGTGATCCCATTTGGGGTTTTCTTGTCAAGCTATTGAAGTCATTTGCCATTTCCTTCTCGGGTTCATCTTCCAGATGAGGAAACTGAAGCAAAGAGGGTGAAGTGACTTGTCCCGGGTCACAGAACTAGGAAGTGTCTGAGGCCAGATTTGTACTCAGGAAAATGAATCTTCCTGACTTGAAGCCCAGAGTGATTGAGGGAAAACTCACCCTGAAAAGACCACAGATCCAAAGTCCTGATGCTATACAAAAAAGGGCAACAGACTCAAGGTCTGCTACTCAAGTACCAGCCAAGCTCATTTCTCAAAAGCTCATCACTAGAGACAAGTTAGCTACAAGTGGGAAATTCTTTTGGTTGTAAATATGCACTGGTAGTTCAAGGCCTAAATCACAGAATCAAAGAGTAGGAGGTAGAAGATGTTTCACAATCCAGTCCTTTGCTTTAAAAGATAGGGAAACAGAGACCCTGGGAGGTATACTAATTTCTGGAGATTACAGAGGGGATCGGTAGAACCAATAGCTAGGAATTAACCCCAGTCTTCTGACTACAAATCCAGTGCTCCTTCTATTATCATCATGTGGCTTCTCTAGGACTCAGTTTCCTTATCTATTAATTCTGGGAGTTAGACTATGTAATACCTAAAGGTTCTTCTGGCTTTAAATTCTAGGAGCTAATAAAAATGTAATTAGTGTAAGATACACACTGTCTCTAGCCCTTCTTCCAGTTTGGCAGCTATATGGAAGAACATTTTTTGGAAGAGACTTTGGGACTTTCCAATCCTCTCTACTCCATTCTCCTACCCCTACCCCTACTACCACCACCCACCCACCACCAACACCCACCACCCACCACCACCTCTCCAAAGTCTGTTTTGATTCCCAGCTCTGGGAAAGTGACAGATCAGATCCTAATTACTGATTAGATCATAAAGGGGTGGCTATTGTACTGACCTGCATGTTATGGGCAATCTCCTCCCGGTCAGAGAGGATCTGAGAGAGATTTTTGGTGCCCAGGACATTCCTTAGGGTGGTCTGTGCCAGGAGGCGGGTGGCTGAGTCAGCATTGGTGATGTTGGCCACTGCCAGGGTGGCATTCTGGACACGGTAATAGACCACTCCATCCACACTGACAGTCACAGAGTCCTTGGTGAGAATCTAAAGGAAGAAAAAAAAGAACTTCACGTTCATTAACCTAATAGACAAAATCTCAAGTATATGCTGCAGGAAATGATAACCGATAACTTTTTTAAAAACCAAAAAATAATTTTTCAATATTATCCCATTATTCCTAAGCTTAGGCATGACCTCTTCCATGAATTCTTTATTGATCTCTAAGCACAGTGCCTGGCACATAATAAGCACTATATAAATGTTAGTTAGAATTATTATTCTCTCCCAGACAGAAATCAGTCAACTAGCATTCATTACTGGGTGAAGATACAGCCTCCTACATGTCAGGCTCTGTGCTATTTGCTAGTCACCAAAAAAAGGGGCAAAAAACAGTATCTGTTCTCAAGTGGCTTCCAGGCAAATGGGAAGAGATGACTATATACAAACAAGATCTACATGGGGCACACTGGTGATAATTCCTCACCTGTGCAGCAGAGGGAAGGCACTAAGATGAGGAGGACTGACTGGGACAGTCTTCCTGAAGGTGAGACTTTAGCTGAGACTTCCAGAAAGCCAGGAGATAGAGAAGGGAGGGTAATCTGGGCATGGGGATCAATTAGTAAAAAAGTTTAGAGTCTTATGCAAAGAAAAGCAAGCAGGCCAGATGAAAGCCAAACAGACGTTTTATATTTGACCCTGGAGGTAACAGGGAGCAAATAGTTTCTAGAACAGGGAGATTGAGAAAAATGGTCAGCCTTGTGTTTCAGAAAAATAGTATGGTAACCAAGTGAAAGATGGATTGGAGTGGGGAAGAGAGCTGGGACAAAGAGATCAACCAGAAGGCTCCTGCAGTAGTCCAGTGTGAAATGATGAGGGACTGCCAGTTCCAGAGGACAGAAGGGGACATCATCTTTAGCCAAGGAGAATTTTGTTATCTCTTCCTTCTCCAAAATTTCCTGGAGCATTCTGGAACTCTCCTTTACCCCTAGCACTCTCATTGGATTACATCTAGGTCCATCTCATATCTCCTTTCTGCTCTGCCTCCCCCATCTCCCCAAGTAGTGTATAAGCTCCCTGAAGGCAGGCACTGGATTTTTCATCTTTGGTTCCTCAGTGTCAAAAGAAAGGCCTGGCACCCAGCAAGAGTTGGTAAATAATGTTGCCTGAAATACTAAAGGTATTAGAAATTGCTCTGTCCTTTATTTTTTTTCAAGGTCTAATTAGCAGGAAGATAGTCAGTCTAGGATTCAGAGGATGTGAGTTCAAATGCCAGCTCTGACACATATTAGCCTCTGATATAGTAGAAAAGGCAAGGCAAGGGGGCAATTGGGTGGCTCAGTAGACTGAGAGGCAGGCCTACAGACAGGAAGTCCTAGGTTCAAATCTGGCCTCAGACACTTCCTGGCTGGGTGACCCTGGGCAAGTCACTTAACTCCCACTGTCTAGCCCTTACCACCCTTCTGCCTTAGAACCAGTACACAGTATTGGTTCTCAGGCAGAAGGTAAGGGTTTAACTAACTTAAAAAAAAAAAAAAAAAAAAAAAAAAGGGAAGGCAAATGCCTTGCTGAGTGTTTCACTTTTCTTGTATGTAAAACATAAGATTTCCCTTGCTGGGCTGTTGTAAGAAAAGGTTTTGTAAAGCTTAAAATGTTACAGAATTTGAGTTCCATTAAGATGAAAGAGAATTTCATTTTTTGTATTTGTATCCCAAGACCTAGTACAGTGCCTGGCATATAAATGCTTATTAATTGACTAACAGGTAGAAATATGAGCTATGATTATCATATTAATCAATAAAGAACACCTACATTTTAATAGGGGACAAAATTACAGAATCTCAGAATTGGCAGTGAACTTCAGGGATTATTCAGTCCAGCCCATACCTAAACAGGAATTCCTCCTCTGTGATATAACTCAGCTGAGGATTTGTCCAGCTCTAGCCTTAAGAACTCAAGGGAGGGGAAATCTATCTCTGGAGGCTGTTTAGCCATCCCTCTGTTGGGGAAGCTCTAATTGCCAGCACATTTTCTCTTGCATTATACACCTGAACTGACTTCTTTTGTCATGTTCCCACACAGCTTCTAGTTCTGCCATCAGGGGCCAACCCTTGACATCCTTGATGTCAATCATCACGCTCTGTCCACGATCCTTTCCCAGACATCTCCAGGCTAAAGGTCTCCAAGTGCTTCACCTAATCTTTCAGGTCTGGAAGGCACTGAATATTTCTCTCATAGCAGAATTTCAGAAATATCTCGAAGTGGGCGGGCTATAGCTGGGGGATCCTGGAAGATAGGCTGGTTCTGGTCAAAACTAAGAAGTTGGGAAACACACACAAGCAGATTCATACCTTTTTAACAAAACAAACAAACAAACAAATAAAAGTAGAAGACTTGCAGCCTGTAAAAAACTCTTGTGGGAGTTACCTAATCTTTTCTGAAGAAAGAAATTTCCTGCTTTCAAGGGGAAGAGAATTCTCTCTTCCAGGACAAGGAGGACTCAATCACTGTATTTGATAACCTGCCCCACCTCATCCTGTATGACTATTTTCTGTAAGGATCCCATTTAACAAAAGGAAGGAAGACAATGAAACACCCAAATTACTCTAACAGGAAATATTATTTAGGGTTGTTGCTTCAGAGCAGAAGAGCCTTCCACCCAACTAGAAAAAGGAGACTTGACTTTATCTACAAAATGGAAAAAAATGAGAATTAAGTTCAACAAATAAAGGCCCCTGACAAAGAAATATGGACTAGTTGACGTTGGACAAATCGTTTATCTTCTTGAAGTCTCAGTGTCCCCATCTACAAATGAATGGGAGGGATAAGATGACTTCTAAGGTCTCTGGTGACATCTTTATAGTGCTGCTTCTAGCATTCGACTTTCTTTGGATAGGTCAAGGCACTTTTTGTCTCAGGACTTTTCTTATCTAAAAAGGTTACTACTGCCACCTACCCCAGTTTCATTTCATGGAGAGAACTGAAGCTCACAGTTTACACAGCAGTTCACATTCTATAAAGCTTTAAAGTTTATGATAGCTTTTGCTCCCAACATTCTTGGGTGGGAAGTAAGCATTTCATATTGTATAGAAGATTCTCCTTTCTAAATTCCCTTCCAGATAGAATATTCTACCTTTGATGATCTCACATTTTATGCTTTATGGTCCTTTTCAGACCTTCTGACTTGCAAATTCTGCTACTCTTCTAAAACATTCTATAAATCCAAGTAAACATTATTAATAGTAATGTTAGTCAAATAGACTTTACAACATACAATCAATTTAATGATGATAAAATAATCACAGCAAGTCAAGAGGCATCAAAGCCATGAATGATCTAAATAATAATTCATAATGATGACTTTGTGAATATATATTTAGTGGTTCCTTGAAATAAAATACAGGAAGCAAGACTGGGGCAATGGAAAGGTATTACTAGTTCTAGAGTCAGAAGATCTGTATTCTATCTCTGCTACTTACTATTGCACTTACTGTGATCTTGGGGTAAGTCACTTAAACCTCTCTAGGCCTTAGTTTCTCCATCTACAAAATGGGCTAAATAACCAAGGTTTCTTTTTAGTTTTAAATCTGTGATCATAGAACTTAAAAATCATTGCCAATGTGACTTTTATCCATGCTAACATTCTTTTTGCCCACATTGCCTCAACCCACTGTTTATCTCAGGCAGAATGTTTACCTTAATTCACTGTAAATTCACAAGGGATAAGAAAATAGAAGTCTTTGCCAAGTGCACTGATCAGTCTCCTGAGAATAGGAAATGCAAGCAGCTTAGAGTAACCCAGTTCAAGGGCTTCAGCGTATGCATGAAACAAGGTTAGCCTCTCAAAAAGGGGCTCCATTGGGAACAATGCCTTCCCTCACAGTGGTAGGGAGATATGAGCTCTGGATCTAGCCTAACCGTTTCACCGTTGGGCAAGAGGATTTTTTTCCACCTATGGCTTGGGGAATAAGGCCAAACACCAGTGGAGACATGCCCCAGTAGGCAAAGGAACAAGTTTTCGTCACTAAAGCCCAAAACTACTGCCCCAGAGGGATCTTCCCTTCCTTCCCTCCCATGGTTCTTATTCTCTTTATTGTCATAAGTTTGCCATAGCATGGCACAAAGAGAAGTAAAGGAGACCCAGTCCAGCCAATGATTCACTGCCATCTTTGGGATAAACTCTTGGGTCAGTCCTTAACTATAAAATAAAGGGATTGGACCAGATGGTTCAACCAACTCTAACATAATATAATATCACTTTAACCCTGATTGCCTAGCCCTTGCCACTTTTCTAACTTAGAAATGATACTAAGACAATAGGTATGCATTTAAAAATAAATCAAAGGATTGGACCAGATGACCCCTAGGGTTTCTTACAACTCCAGACCCCAAGATTCTACATTATAAGATGCTTTCTGGCTCCACATTCTAAGATAATCTATAACTCACTGTATGCTCTTAGGTAAACAAACTTCCTTTCTGGGACTACTGCTGTTGTAATAACAACAGTAAGTCTTTTGACTCATGTGGAAACTTTAACCATGACATAAAAGAAAACTTTCTAATAGTCAGAGCTACCCAAAATGGACAAGAATGAGCTGTCTTAGGAGATAAGTGTTCCCTCCTTTAGAGGTCTTTAAGTGGAGATTATATATCAGCTGTTCTGTAGAGAAAATTTGCTTTCAGCTCTGGGTTAGACAAGTAGCCACTGAGGTTCATAAGCTGAAACTCTGATCTTGTGACAATAATACCAATTCTGTCTATAGGGAGGGTTTCTGTGAACATCAACTTTGACATAATGTAATTCATCCTAAACAAGCAGCCCAAAATAAAAAAAAAGTTAAGACTGGAAGGACAAAAGGGTACAGTAGAGCAAATCATATTTTCCACTGGCAGCCCACAGAAGAGTAATGTGAAGGATGAAGAGAAACATCACCTCTTGAGGAGGAATATCGAATGAAATAGTCCTCATGTCCACTTTGATAAAGCTGTCAGTACAGGGCAGGATGAAGAAGAGCCCTACGCAGGGAAAAATCCAGATGAGTAATGAGATACAATGACATTTAATTACTTTATTTTGCCATCAAATCAGAGGAGAATCAAATCTAACCAATTTTATGTCTAGACTGACATGCAAAGGTTGTAGTCTGGACAAAGTCATTCTTCATCAACAGTTGCATTTTTATCTTCCAAGGCTCTGTGCAAGTCTCAGTGTCTTTCTGATTGCCTTCAATAGAATGTCATATTCCATTTTTCTTTTAAAATTAAGTTTTGCTGATGCCCTTTGTTTGTACATGATAGTCTTTTCCAGATATTAGAGTCCCATTTTCCTTCCAAAAGAAGTCTTACCATGCAACAAAGGAAACCAGTTAAAAGAATGACCTCATCGGATACCATGTGCACTATTTTCCACTTTTTCCAATTATTATATTATTATTTCATTTGATCCTCACAACCACCTTAGGAAGTAGATACTATTATTATCCCATTTTACAGATAAGGAAACAAAGACAGACAAAAGGTAAGTGACTTCCCCAAGGTTACACCGCTAGTGTCCAAAGCCACATTTGAACTAAAATCTTCCTGATCCATCCATGACCTCCATGCATGACCAGTTGCTGAGATAAAATAGTTGTAGAGGGACCATCTGGACGTGCTTTTCCAAAAGATTTGTTGTACTTTGTTCTAAAGAGAAGCAACCATCTCAGTAGAAAGAATTCTAGACTTGGAAAAGTCCTGCTTCTAGAGCCTGGCTCTAATACTTTCTGGACGCATGACCTGGGCAAATCATTTTATATCTCTGAGCCCAGGCCACAATATCTGCATCAGCTACCCTGCAGAGCTTTAGCAAAAGCCAAAGTGCTTATAACATCCATTTCAGGCTGCTTTACTTCCATCACTTGGCCCCATTGGTCTAGCTATAATTCAGACACTCAACACCTTAGCTAGACTGGACTCCAGATCTTGTCCCGCTCTCTCCTGCCTTTCTGGTGGCTGCCTCCTTACAAACTTCCTCCACATCTCCATCGACAGGCCTAGTTCAGGGGCCACCTCTGAGCACCTTTCTTCCTAAATTCTCATCCCCACCACTTTCCATTCAGAAATGATCCCTCTTTCCCTCCCTCTGATCTCTTTGGTACATTTATCACATTCTAATTTACAGCGATTAGCTGTGAGAATCTCTTCCATTATTCCATTAAGCACTTCAAGGACAGAGTCTATGCAGATTTTCATCCTTGTACTGAACTCCAAGTCCTAAATAAACATGCTGAGCCCATCTTGGGTGCCTAGATGACACAATGGATAGACTCATCTTCCTGAGTTCAAATATGATTTCAGATACTTATTAACTGTGTGACCCCAGGCAAGTCACTTAAACTTATTTGCCTCAGTTTCCTCATCTGTAAAATGAGCTGGAGAAGGAAATGGCAAATTACTCCGGTATCTTTGCCAAGAAAACCCCACAAATGGAATAATGAAATGACTAAATAATAACAAGGAGCCCATCTTACACAGGGTAGGTACTAAATGCATGATATAATGCCAGGGTGGCACTAGTAGATATTTAGTGAATCAAATCTAATTTAGAGCTCTTGACAGAATATGGAAGTGGAAAGAGTTGTCAGATCCTGCTGTTAAGGGGAATGGATGAAAAATGAAGCCAAATGTCCTCCTCTGTTAAAGACCATTCATGTGCTGGCACTCACCTGGTCCTTTGGCTCCTCCCTGTAAAATTCGGCCCAGTCTGAAGATGATGGCTCTCTCATACTCCTTGATGATCTAGCAAAGGAAAGAGAAAATGGAGTTCTTAATAGACCATAAGCTCCTTGATGCAGGATCAGTGACTTTTCTCTGTGGCACTCCTTGTGTCAAGTGCTGGGTTCAATGTGCGGCAGGAACTTACTACATGTGTGAAGAGGAAAGATCACTTAAATCTTATATGATTTAACTTCCTGAGCACAACCCTACTATACGTGAGTTAGAGTCATCACATACTGCTTTTTTATGCAGATGAAATGTGGGAGTACCATGTCTGTCTAACTGAAGGACCTGGGATGTAACCCAGAGAAAACGAGGGGGAAAGGTGAGGAGGGGGTAAGTGGCTCATCGTCTTCAGATATCTGAAGAGCTGCTAAGGGGAAGAGAGAAATAGAAAACCTTACTTTGCCCCAGTGGGACAAAAGCAAAGCCCTATTAGAAAGTAACCCATCCCTAGAAGTCCCAAGGAGGGTAGGAGATCCTTTGTTGAAGATGCTGTAAGGGGTGTTTCAGTTCCCACATGACTTGAAGTAGATGGCCCTGGAGATCCCTGCTCATCAGGAGATCTAGGTGGTGCTGTTGAAAGGATGAATGGGAGTGGGGAAAAGAAGGCTGAAAAGGGATAGGTTTGACCTTGAGAGAGTGAAGAACTACCACTGTAGGGTATCTTGGTCCTGCCTCCAGGTTGGGATATCACGTGAGAAGTTTGTGCTTCTGGAGGAATTTAGAGTGCCTGGTTGGAATATCTAGCATCAAAGGTTCTGCCCAACTCAAAATTTAATGATACTGTGCTCAATTACTTTTACAAAGTCAGTAGAGGAAAAAAAATTAAAGGCCTCGTAGAGTCTTCTGTTTCTTCCCATCAGTGAATGAGAAAATGTTCTCCTTAAAGCTCTCAGTTGGAGAACTGGTACAGCATAGTAAATAGATCTCTTCCTCACAGAGAAGACATGAGTTCAAGGATATTCTGACACCCAGGACTATATGATCCTAAGCAAATAATTTTACATCTTGTTTTCCTAGGTTTAAGATTCCTAAGTTGGAGAGCAGTTGCCAGAGCAGGAGCCAAGCTTAGAAAAGGGAAGTCCTACGTTCAAATCTGGCCTCAGACACTCCCTAGCTGGGTGATCCTGGGCAAGTCACTTAATTATGATTGCCTAGCCCTTACTGCTCTTCTCTTTTAGTAAGACAGAAGCTAAGGATTAAAAAAAAAAAAAAGCATTGAATTGGGAACCATAAGATCTGTATTTTACTCTTGGCTCTACCACTTACCACCTCTGTTATACTGGCCAAAGTAACTCGCCCTCTCTGGGTCTCAGCTGACTCATTTGTTAAGTGAGAAGGTTGAACTAAAGATGGTGTCTAAAGCCATTTCCAGTTCTAAATTCTGTGATTCCCACAGGGGAGGCTCAATCCTGGCTGCAAATGTACCCACAAATTAAAACAATCTCTCCCATTCTAAAATAACAAGGAATCACTTAATCTCCCTTTTTCAAAGTTCACTAAAATAAATATTCCATTACCTTTATGCACATCCAGACTGAGATGGGGAAGGTAATAACTGTGAAGATGAAGGATGCAATCACAAGAATCCAGCCACAAATGCCAAGGCCCTTATCGGGGACATCTGCAGGAAAGAAGATAGTTAAAGTTGTCAAGACCAAACAGAGTCTTGGGGATCATTCTTAAAAAAAAAATTAATTATTTAAAAAAATTGTTCCCATGGTTACATGATTCATGTTCTCTTCCACCCCTCTTCCCCCCTCCCTCCTAGAGCTGACAAGCAATTCCACTGGGTTTTACATGTATTATTGCTCAAAATCTATTTCTATAGTATTCATATTTGTAATAGTGATCTTTTAAAACCAAACCCTCCCAATCATATCCCCATAGAACCACGTGATAAATCATATGTTTTTCTTCTGCGTTTCTACTCCCACAGTTCTCTCTGGATGCGGATAGCGTTCTTTCTCCTAAGTCCTTGGGGATCAGTCTTGTAGCATGAAGACACCGTTTGGAACCAGAGGGCTTGTGGAGCCTGGCCTGATATATCAGAGAGAACTGAATGAGTCACCAAGAGACTTAGATGCCTCTAATTCCTTATTTCTCTGGGCTCCTATATATTTCTTTGTAAAATGGGGTGGTGGACCAGATTTATTATAGGTTTTATTTTTGTTTCAAAACCCTTAACATCAGTCTTGATTTCAATTCTAAGGCAGAATGACAAAAGCTAAGCAATTGGGATTAAATGATGTGCCCAGGACCACACAGCTAGTATATAAGGGTCTGATTTGAACCCAGGGCCTCCTAACTCCAGGCCTAGAGCTCCACCCACTGCCCTACCTAGCTGCCCTTCAACAACAGGTTCTTAACTTTTGGGTTATTGACTTCCTTGGCAATCTAGTGAAACCTATGGATCCCTTCTCAGAATAATGCTTTTAAACACATAAAATAAAATATACGAGATTATAAAGAAAGTCAATTTACATTGAAATAGTTTTCAAAAAGTGATAAAAAGAAGCCTTTGAATGAATAATCTCCAAGGTCTCTTTCAGTTCTAACACCTAATGTTCTAGAAGTCTCCTTCCAATGTACGTGATACCATTAAGCAAAACAGATCATTTCTCTATGTCTTGGTTTTCTCATCTATAAAAAAGGTAGTAATGATATTTTACCACTTTCTTCAGTGGGTTTTGAGGCAAGTGCACTGCAAATAATAGAACACCATGTAAGTGATGGGCTTAGTGGCTCAATGGAAAGAGAACCAGGCATGGAGATGGGTTCAAATCTCCCTTCACTTACTAATTGTGTGACCCAGTGCAAGTCACTTAGCCCCCCACTGCCTAGCCCTTACCATTCTTCTGCCTTGGAATTGATATTTGTATTCTTTCTAAGACAAAAGGTAAGGGTTAAAAAAAAAAAAACAAAATACCACCATGTAAATAAATAAGAATTATTTGAGTAATAAGGTCTTTTCTTGATCTAACATTTTGTAAGTATAAATGAAACTCATTCAAATATTCATTCATTAAACATGTCTGCCACTCATTTTCATTGTGTGACCTTAGGTAAATTACCTTCTCAGTTTCAGTATCTGAAAAGTGAGATTATTCAAATGATCTAAAGTCAATCCTTCCAGCTCCATGACCTTATTACATTCAATAGTTGTTTTTAAGTTCATGTTTTCATTTAATACTTTCAAGCTGGATTTAATTAATTTTTAAATTTTATTATTTTTAAATTAAAAAGAAAGAAAAATTACATTTTTGTAATGAATATGCAGTCACAAAAAAATGCCCACATTGGCTATTTCCAAGAAGTATATTAAGATATAAAAAAAGATGAAACATACAAATAATTATAATACAAATTAGAACATTAAATATATAAGAATGGTTCAGAGTGCTAAGAAACCACAATGGGGAAAAAGAGATCTGTGTGGGTCAGGGAAGGCTTGATGGAATCAATACTATACTCACAAGCCAAGAGTCCTAACTGAGTAGCCAACCAATGGGCAACACATCAGAAAAGCTTTGGGGATGAAATATCCCACAGCAGTATCTCTGGTCCAGCAAGAAAATTCATGTGGGGAGGGGGAGCAGATTGTCCTTTTTTGTACTGTTTGTTTTTATGATGCAACTGAGCTAGTAGTTGTGAAATCTCCCAAGCTGGAAGTTACTGAGAAAGGCGCCACTCAGCTATGTTACTTGGGAAAGGCCCAAATCTTATATTTCGGAATGGTCACATGTTCAAAATTCCATCTTTCATCATATGATTTAGAATGGAAAGGCTATTACAGTACAGGATTTTAGGGCTGGAAGGGCACTGAAAGCAGAGAAGACTTGAGCCAGGAGGGACCTTAGTGATCACATAATCTAGTCACTTCATTTTAAAGATGAAAAAGTTCAGGCCAAAAGCAGGGAAGTGATCTGACCAAAGTAAAAAAAAAAAATGACACAACCAAGATTTGAATCCATGCCTTCCTGATTCCACTTCCAGAATCATCCAGAATCAAGGCTAGCATCCTTGCAGACAGACTGTTGGGCTGGAGGTGAAAGAAAATGTTAGAGAAGAGTAGTGGGGAAGAGCCAGATGAATATTACCAAAGTATTACTAGATTATAAACTTGCTAAGGATAGGGATGGGATGCCGTGATGGGGAAATAAATATATTTAAATCACAACTAAAACCTAACACAGAAAATTGCAAATTATTTAAGTGTCACAAAGGACTTTGAATTTCAGGTTCTTCATTAGTAACAGGCTTTTATTCAAATTCAATTGAAGTGATATGTATTAAATGCCAACTATTTAGCTTATGGTCACTTAGGGTAATGGGAGGGACTGACAGACATCCATTCCATGGAAGCAGCGTGGGGTGGGGGTTGTGGGGGTGGGGGTGGTGTCAATGGTTATTGCCTATCCATAAAGCAGCCTGTTCAGTGAATACTAGATCCAGAGCAATGGGGGTCCAACACGGGATCGGTCTGTGTGGATCTTGGGCAAATTGCTTCCCTTTTGTGGGCTTCCATTTCCTCACCTGGATTTTAACTTTATTCTACGATCTTTGGTCCCTAACTATTTACAAGGTGCATGACACAGGATGGGCCTTTGTTTCCCTAAGCTTGATTTTGGTAGTATATTCCTTGCCCTCTCTACTTCCCGGGGTGACTATGAAGATCAAGTGAGATAATGCCAGTTAAGCCCTTTGGAACTGGAGCAGCTCCATCTCTCTCGATCTGCCATTCTATATTTGGGCCATACCCATGTTCATTGCTAAAGGTACATCTGTACCTTCTCTACACTTTACTCTCCTGGAGGAAGAGATATCAAGCAACTTGCCTGGGTAAGGCGTATCAGAGGGAGAACTTAATCCTGGGTCTTCCCAACTCTGAGATCAGCTCCTTATCTTGAGGCTAGATTGCTACTAAAGTCCTATATAAATATTCTTTTTTATCATAAAAGTCTCATTAAATCTGTGATACTGTGAGACTGTACAAAGGCTCAACAGAAGATTCTTAGGATTATGGTTCTGGAGCTGAGAGTGACCTGAGAAGTCATGTAGACCAACCCTCTCATTTTACAGCTGAGGAAACTGAGGTTTGTTAAGGGCTGTTTGGATGTCTGTAACAGAAATGGCTGTTGGCCTCCAACTGCCAAACCAGCATCAACAAGACAGAGCCTATGGAAGCTGATAAGTAAAGGCAAGAGTTTAATAATACATTTTAATCAGGGACAAACTAAGGTAAAGGATGGGAATAGGGTTTTTCTACACTAACAGACTAAGGGCAAACCACAGGGTCAAGGGAAAGGGACTTAACTACACTCTTCTAAGATCTAAGCAAGACAGGTCCCAAAGAAAGCAGTACTGGAGTCACAAGGGGAAAGTTCCTCCCAACCTGGTTCCAGCCAGGTTTGGTCAGCTTAGCTAAGGACCTGAGGGTGGCTTTACTTGGGATCTCACGGCTAATCCAGGGATGGTTTCAGGATGCCAGGAGTCAATTCTACCAGAACAGATGATCTCAGGTATCCAGGTAGGGAGAGAAAGTTTGCAATGCTGTCCACCAGATCACAAACCACTCCCTACTTGGTGCTGCTCTGCAGGTCTGATGTCCTCTGCTGTAAGCCTTCACCACTCTCCAGGATCCCAGGGAATCTGGATACAACTCCCCTAGATCTGAGATCTCCCAGGGTCAGCCACAGTTTTTGTCCCAACCCCCATGGAGTCTCTCTCAGGCACAAGCCACTTCCTCCTTCCCCTGCATTCTATTCAGAATGTCCATGATCTCCAGCTAAGGCTTTTCCTAGCCTTGCTTACACACCTACTTTTAAACTTATGCCTATTACAGTTTCAGGGAGGCTTAGTGACCCTAACCCTAATCCAGTCACAAAGACAGAAAGTGCTGGAAGTTAGGATCATTTCATCATCATCAATCATACCCATTGTTGTTTTAGTATTAATTATTAATAACATAATTATACAATGTATTTAAATGTAATATATACAATAACTATAATTATTATTAACTGTTCCCATATCTATAATATTTTAAAGTTTGTGAAGTGGTATGTAAATAGTATTCTCATTTAAAGATATAGAAGTTCAAGACCCAGAGAAGTAAAGTGTTTGTCCAGGGTCACAGCTTCAGAAGTGGTACTCAAACCCAAGTCTTTTGACTCCAAGTACCAGAGTTTTTGATAGTAAGTTGATCTTGGAGAGCTCTACATAATCCTTTTCCAACAAGAAATCAATTCACTGAGAGATTATAAGAAAAGTCTCAAATGTGGTGTTTTGGGAGAAGGCTAATATCAAGTCTTTTTGCAATCATAAACCAGAAACCAAAAGCCCTAATTACTGATGGTCTGGTGTCAGTGGCAACTTCCCAAGACAGCTGTATCCAAATTGGGAATGTACTGGAGAAGCTCTGATAATGAAATCTGAGATTCCCACAGAGTAAGTCCTCTTATTTCCAAACAACATTCTTTATGGCAAGAGACAGCATGAGGCTCCCTGCCAGGCCCAAGTCTGGCCTCCTGAGGCTCTCCAACAAAGAACAGATGTACACCAGCTAGTTAACTCTTTTTACTGTTAAAGAAAATTTGCAATGCACTAAATTCTGAAAGATGCAAAGAGAAGGAGAAAGGGAGAGGGGGAGAAGAGGAGAGAGAGAGACAGAGACAGAGACAGAGACAGAGACAGAGACAGAGAGCGAGCACCTTTCTAAACAATGTCAGGTTTGTTTTTTTAAAACCCTGTGAAATTATAGTCTTCTTTTAAAATCCAAGTTTGTTCAGATATGAAAAGCAAATAAATGAAGTTAAATAGCTCTCTGAGGATGGTTTTATGAAATGGAATTGGGCATGGAATTAGCACTGGAAGGAACCTTAAAGGTCCAGTCCCCCCTCATTTTATAGATGAGGAATCAGCAAGATGAAATGGGCTCATGGTGATATAAATAAGCAACAGTTAACCTTGAATGGGAAATTACGCCTTCTAACTCCTATCATTTTACAGATAATGACTAAGTTTAAACCTAGGTCTTCTGACTTCAAATCCAATGTCGTTTTGACTATGATATGTTGCTCCTCTAATTTCATGACATTAAATGTCTGGTAAAGTTAACAAAGATTTTTGCGGGGGTTTCACCTCTAGGTTTTCCCTCTTCTGTGAAGTACAACCATTCTGCTATTACTGCTACTTCTTTTCTCATTTGAAATTTCTCAGTAGCAGCCCACTGAGATGACACATCCAGACAAATTCCAGGAAGAGGTGAAGTTCTACCCTCCCAGGGCTTCAGGATTACCTTAAGTCCAGATTCATCTCATCCGTGACTTTAAGGCCTTGACAGGTAGAAAAGGAAATTCTCATTTTCTTCCAGATCCAGTACCACAATAAAAACCATTCCCTAAACTGATAAGCAAATTATATTGATTCTTGAGAAGTCTTGAAGGGCAAAGAGTATGGATTGGAGAGAGAACACTTCGTTTGGAATCCTGACTCTGATTAGTAGTAGGAACTAGATAGGACATAATCTCTGGGATTTGTTTCCTTTTCTGTAAAATAAAGGTATTAGACTAGACCAGAGGTTCTTAGTCTAGGGTCTGTGGATTTAAAAAGAACAATTTTGATAACGATTTCAATAATATTCAATATATCTGATATGAAATAGTTTTAACATCATAGTTAATATTTTTATAATTTTATTTCAATAAGTAATTTTCTCTCCCATTAGACTGAATTTCCTTAGAACAGGTATTGTATTTTTTTTTCATCACCAGTACCTGGCACATAGTAGCCACCTCAATAAATGTTTGTTTTGTTTTTTCCATTTCAATTTTACTTTATTTTCAGATCCAAATTCTATCAGCACCTCCTCTTGACATTCCCTCTCTCTGCCACTGAGAAAAAAAAAAGAAGTAAAACAACTGTCGATATTACACCAAGCAAAACAGGTTCCACATTGGCAGTGCCCAAAAGAAAAAAAAAGGCTTAATCTGCTCTGTATCAACTGTCTATGTAGAAATGAGTAGTATGCATCACCATGGGTCCTCTGGAATTACAGTTGATCATTGTGTTGATTAGAATTCCTAAGTCTTCAGAGATGTCTTTACCTTCAGCCTTAGAATCAATACTGGTTCTAAGGCAGAAGAGCAGAAAGGGTTAGGCAATGGGGTTAAGTGACTTGCTCAGGATCACACATCTAGGAAATGTCTGAAGCCAAATTTGAACCCAGAACCCTCCCATCTGAGCCTGGCTCTCTATCCACTGAACCACCTAGGTCCCCAACATTGTTGTTTTCAATAACTTTGTTAACTTGACTTGATTTCCTTATAATCCTACATATTGTATTTTATGCATTTTAAAGGCATTATTCTGAGAAAGGGTCCCCAGGCTTCCCCAGATATCCAGCTTCATGGTGATAGAAACTATTAACATCTTAGAAAAGCTTGCCAAGGAAGAGATAATGCAATGGTGTCTCCAAGAAACCACTCTTTGGTGTTTGGTATTCAGTATCCAGCAACACTCTAGGGTACAAAGGTTTGTCAATTATCTCATATTACGGCTATAAATTCCAAGAGAGTAAATAAGTAGCTAAGGAAATGAAGCATTGAAAAGACAATGTCTACCCTCCAGTGCCATTTTAAACCATTCATTCAATCTAGCTAAATGTGAATAGGACGGCTATTTCCTGGAAACCAAGTTTGCTTAAAAAAAAAAAAAAGCCCGAAGCTCACCCATATAAAAGTGCTATATGAAAATGTTACAAAGTGCTATATGAAAATTTTTTAGTAGTACCTCCCCGTGCAGTTATTATTAATCCCATTACACAGATGAGGAAACTGAGGCATAGAGATGTTCAGCACCTTGTCCAAAGTGCTAATAATGAGAAAAGCTGAAACTAACTCATACCTAAGGAGAAAAAGCACCATAATAATAATAAAATGAATTAATAGCTTTGGAGACAGTTGTTTTGCATTTAAGTATTGTCTCTAGTATTTGGCCCAGCAATTCAACTTTTCTAGGTCACTGTTTTTACAGTAAAATGGAGAAATATCAAGCAAGGCTATTGTTGGGAAGAAATCATAAGGTGCTATGGAAATGGGGGCTATGATCCTCTCTCCAGTCAAATTCTGTTTGGCAATGTAAGTATTAACATTCATTTAGGGCTGCTAAATGGCACCTAGCTGTATGACCCTGGGCAAGTCACTTAATCCCCATTGTCTAGCTCTTCTGGCTTAAGAGTTGAGACTAGTACAGAAAGTTAATATCTTTTAAAAATTCATTTATTTAACAGACAAGGAAATTGTGGCAAGGAGAGAGAAAGAGCAAGTAATACATTCAAAGTCATACAACAATGAGAAAGAGAATAAATATTTCTGTAAAGCTTACTATGTGCCAAGCACTGTGTTAAGCACTTTATAAATATTTTTCACAATCCTCACAGCTACCCTGCGAGGTAGGTGCTCTAATTATTCCCATTTTAGAGTCAAGGAAATTTTGGCAAAGCGAGGTTAAGCGACTTGTCCAGATTCAGAATTTGAACTCATTCCAACAGTATCCACTATACCACCAGCTGCCTGCAAGAAATTAGAGGTAAAGGTACAAATAGAACTTTAGGAGTGGGGTAGTATCTCAGAATAAGGAATTTTCTGCTAGTATAAACTACTAATTCAATAAGCATTTATTAAGCACCTGTTGTGTGCAAAGAATTGTAGTAGGAACTTAGGAATATAAAGGGGGAAAACCTGTTTATGAAAGAGCTTACACTGGAAAGGAGGGAGAAGGTAGAGGGAAATAAGGAAGAGAAGAGAGTACAACATGCAAATAAAGAAATATATAATTTCAGGGGGAGAGGGCATTAAATAACTAGCAGGAAAACCAGCAAGTCTCCTCTAGGAGATGGCATATAAAACTGCTCTTTCTTTGAAGGACACTAGGGATTCTAAGAAGCTGAAAGAGGCAGGAGGACATGGTAGAAGTGAGAAACAGCTTATATAAAATTGTAAGAACTGTAGAACTAGAATGCTGAGAAAGTAAGTTTGGGAAATAGTAATGAGGCTGGTTGGTTTGAAACAGAGGGAGCATGAAAGAAAGTAGGGTGTAGTAAAGCCTGGAAAGGTTAGGTCCTAGAAAAGCCATCTGCACCGAGAAGGGCTTGAAATGGCAAGCTGAGGAGTTTTTATTTTATTCTGGAGAGAAACGGGAGCCACTGAAGGTTTTTGTGCAGGAGCATCACAGGGTGAGAGAACTTTAAAACTATTTTGACAGTTTTGGGAAGGACAGCCTGGTGAGGGATTAGAAGAGTTTGGGAGCCCAATTAAGAGACTGCAGATGGATGGGAAATATTCTGTGAACAAAGAATCTCCAAGGCTTGGAGTCTGACTGGACAAAGCTGGCGAAGGAGCAGAAAGGGTGAGCCATCAAGCAATGAGGGGTGGTGAAAAATGAATACTGTGGAGAAGCAAATTAAGATCTAGAGACCCTGGTAAGCCTAGTAAGATCAGGCTGGGGGCAATACTTCCTCCCTGTCATTGGCGTTTATTTATCCTTCACCAAATGTCCTTCACACACACAAAGTTACCCAATACCTGACTCACACCCAGAGAAGGGCTAACTTACCTAATCGAGAACTGTGTGGATCTCTGTGGCAACACCCCTCAAAGATAAACTCTGCTTTCAAAGAGACAAAATGACCCAGATGTCACAATATCAACAGCAAAATAATCAGAATGAGGAAATCGAAGGAGAGTAGAAAATAGGATCATGGAATCAGACTCAGATCCGGAAGGGTCCTTACAGTTCACCTGCAGGGGTAGTTACAAGAGAACCTTTTCCTCCTCTCTATAATCCACTAGTCACCCTCATGTCAAATGGCACACAATGGACCAGTAAGAACAGATCTGGGGAACCTGCCTGACTCCACCAGACCCCTGCCCCTCCACTGTCCAGTTCCCACCAAGTACTGGATGCCTGCTCTCCTCTATTCCTACCTGTGCCTGAGGGAACCTAGAACCTCTAATGACTCCCCTTTGAAGCACTACCCCCTTCCCAACAGTCACTGGCTGGAACTAAGTGCTGTGTCACTGTGCTAGACCGTAAAGCACTGCCTGACCCCTCTCTCCATCTGCCATGAAGCCGAATTCTCATTTATACAGTCTCCTCAAATGAGAATGTGACCTCCCTGAAAACAGGGACCATCTAGCTTTTCTATTGTACTTCCAGTACAAATTCTAGGTCTTTGATGTGCTGATATATTCTTCTAGTATACCATATGGCTTTGAACAATGGAAACTCCAAAGAATGAAAAGTTGTCTGCCATGGAACCAACTCGGTGTCAATTCTAAGAAAACCCTTATCTTCTGTCTTAGCATCAATTCTACAAGTGGGAAGGGCTAGGCAACTGGGCTTAAGTGACTTGCCCAGAGCCACCTAGCTAGGAAGTGTCTGAAGCCAGATTTGAACCCAGTCCTGTCTCCAGGCTTGGTGCTCCATCTACAGTACCACGGTAATACCTAGATGCCCCCTGGAGTAAGAATTTTAATCCCAGTCTGCTGATTCCAAGGTTGGTACCTTTTATATTACCCCACACAGTCTGACTAGAAGACATCCTGTCTATGGGCAGTAGATCAAAAATCATTCAAAAAACCCTTTAGTGTAAGTACCTAACAAGTGTGCTGGGTATCTTAGGGAAAGACAAAGATACTTCCCACCTTCCTTGACACCAAAGCCTGTGTTTATAGAACTCCTTCCACTACATGGGGAAGCAGAGAGGCATAGGGTATAGAATGCTGTATCTGGAATTGGGAATTACTGGGTTCAAATCCAGTTTCTGATGCCTACCGGCCGTGACCATCTTTGAACTTCAGCAGTTACTAAGATAATTCAGTAAAATGAGTTGTCTTTGGGTGTTCTCACAATGAAGAAATCCTAGAATCCTGATGTACTGATATATTCTTCTAGGGATGCCATTTGGCATTGCAGGTCACCCAAAAGGCAATGGAGAAAAATGCTTTTTCTCTGTTAATTATTTCCTATTTATCTTGTATATAGTTTACTTTGTCTATATTAGTTTGTACTTTATCTCTCCTTCCTGTTAGATTGCAAGCTCCTTGAAGGCAAGGATTGCCTTTTGCCTGAATCTCCATTTTCTGAATCCCCAGAACTTAGCACGGTGCCTGACACAAAGTAGGAATTCACTCAGTTAGTGATGAATATGATAGTAGATGTGTATTGGCTATATAGCCTGTTACTAATGAAGAACTGTACATCAAAGAACAGTAGAAAGGACCACTGAGGAAATGTACAGCTAGCCGAGGAAGGCTGTGACCCTCTCTGAGCTCATGTGTGTTATTAGAAATTTTGGGGTCTCTGAATTAATTTTCCCATAAACCCACTGGTTTCCTGTGGACATTTTGGGGTCCTTGAACTACATTTCCCATGAGCCCACTGGCTTCCTGTCTTACATAATGGCATAGACAAGAGAATAAAAATAAGGGGCTGGAGTTGCACTTGCTTTTGCCTGGCTTGGTGCTGATCCAGAATGGGGAGAGGAGGCAAGGTGCATGAATTTTAAACTGACTCTTAACATGGCACATGACTTTATTTTTCTAAAGGCTACCAATAAATTTATAAAAACCATAATATTTTAAAAACTATTATTTTCTGTTCATTTTATTTCTTACACATGGAACACCAGGGGAGAGATGAAGTTGCCCAGAAAGTTGGTGGGATTTCCTGTGGAGGATTCATGGGAAGAATGGATAAGAGTCACACCAAACGAGAAGGTGTGAATGGGCTGTGGTCTGCACTACTGGAAGGTGAGATCACATTTCTACTGAAGTACAGATAGGTTTCTATTAGCTCAAAATAAATACCTAGAAGTGGTCACATTATTTGAATTTACACTATATATAGCCACTAGAATAGAACAAATTATCATCTCACATAATTATAATTTCAAATAGTGTGAATTGGAATACTCATGTCTACTTCAGGATAATTCATTATTTAGATTATCCCAGCTTCCTGGAAGTTAACAATTGAATAGGGGGACCAGGAATGACATTTTCATTGGAGTAGCCCAAAAAGAACACTAGATTTAGGAGCTGGAGGACTTGGAATTTTTTTAACCCTTACCTTTTGTCTTAGAACCAATGGTTCTAAGGCAGAAGAGTGGTAAGGGCTAGGCAATGGGGGTTACGTGACTTGCCCAGGGTCACACAGCTAGGAAGTGTCTGAGGGCAGATAAGCCTCAGTTTCCTCATCTTTAAAAAGATGATAATCCTGGCACTATCTCCTTCACAAAATTGTTGTAAGGAAAAATTCATTTGTAAACATTTAAGTGATCATTGTAAGAGTACAAACTAAATATAAAAGTAAGGTTTTCTGTTCTCTGGAGTGATGAGAGAATTCAGGAAGGAGACAGAAAGGGGAAGAGAGATGATAAAGAGGGGGAGGGAGGAAAGGAGAGGATGAGCTGAGGATACCATCACAAACTGTGGATGTAGCAGCAATGTTATGGATAAAATGAAGAAGGGCTAGTAACACAATGTATCAATTAAAACTTAGAATAAAATGGTACCATAGTATAAAATGTTGGTGTAAGAAAGAATGTAAGAATACAGAATGTTGGAATATATAGAATAAAAAGCAAAAGAATCTTCCATTTTTAACCAATAAAGCAAGAGGAGCTCACAGAGAAGTTATGACAGCAGCTGATGCTCATAGCTCTATAAGCTTTAGAAAGCAATTTTCATACATTATCTCAATTCATTTTCATAACAGCCTTGGGAAATAGTAGAAAAAAGCAGTGGACTAGGAGTCAATATTTAATTTCGCCTCAGACACTTCCTCACTGTGTGACCTGAGTACATCACTGTTTCCTTCATCAGTAAAATGGAGATAATAAAAGCCCCTAAAGACAGGACTATTATGGGGACCGAATGAAATAAGGAATATAAATGCTTATATAAATGTGCATGCTTCCATTTAAGAAGACCAGAAGTGAAGTGATTTGCCTCTGATTATAGGGCTAGTAAAGGGCAGCTAGATGGTGGAGTAGATAGAGCAGTGGGCTTAGTCAAGAAGACTCATTTTCCTGAGTTCAAATTTGCCCTCAGATATTTCCTAGCTGTGTGACCATAGGCAAGTCATTTAACTCTGTTTGCCTCAGTTTCTTCATCTATAAAATGAGCTGGAGAAGGAAATGGCAAACCATGCCAGTATTTCTGCCAAGAAAACTCCACACAGAGTCGGGCAGGACTGAACAACAACACAGGCCTAAAAAGAGGCAGAAGTGGAACCTGTAATATCCAGCATTTTGCATTATACCATACTCTGCCACAGGCTTTCATGGCTAAAATAAGTTTGTCTTGACTTTTTTTAACTGGAAGTATTAAAGACAAAAAGCCAAATCAGAATAGCTTATTCAGAAAACACTTCTATGGAAAACTTTGATCTCTGTTGACAAGAGAGAAACTGAGACACAAGGCAAATAATGTAACTCGGGCTGCCTGAATCCAGTTTATCTTAACTCAGAATCACACAAAAATCACTCACTGTCAAAGTTGGAAGAGCTCTCTCAGAAGCCATCTTGGCCAATTCATATCCAATTAAGAATCTCCTCTCAGATGCCTGAGAGGTTTAGTTTGAAGACCTTTAGGAGACAGAGAACCCATTGCCTAGAAAGGTAGACCAGTCCCATTTCCAGATATTTCTAATTATGTGGAAATTGTTCCTTAAATACTCAGCTGAAATTTTCCTCCTCTGCCCATTGCTCCTAGTTCTCCTTCCTAGAGCCAAACAGAAGAAAGGTAATAAAGCTACCATCTTCTACACAAGAGACTTTTAGGTACCAGAAGCCAGTTTTCCCCTCTGACTTCTGTGGGCCCAGCATCTTAGCAAGGGCTCTGATTCTCCCTTCTCCAGTAGGATAAGCAGCACAGTTCAAAGTCATGAGTTGACTCTGGTTTCTTAGCCAAACCAGCTACTATTAAGTGAAATGCCACCTGAGGCTAGTGTACCTGAGAGAAAACATCGACTAACAATGTGCTTGGGGACTCAGTCTCCCCTCTGAGGGAAGAGAAAAACACACTTTTGGATACAATTCACAAGAGTCCCCAACGTCAATACTTATTGTCCTTTAATGGAATTACTGAAATTCTTCCAGGGTCCAAGCTTATCAATATGGCACTCTCTCTCCCAAGGCAGACCTGACAATCATCATCATCATTAGTATTTATATAATTCTTTAAGGTTCGCAAAATGTTTCACAAATATTATTATAAGACACTATATAACCTACATCATGCTATTTACCCCTAGAAAGGGGGGAGGGAGAAAAGGAGGGAATCTGAATCATAAGATGTCAGAAATAATTGTCAAAAATTGTTTCATGTGTAATTATGAAAAAGAAAATTTAATATATAATATATATTTTATACCTATATAACATATAATATAATGAAATTTAATATAAAAGAATATTTCATAGAATCCTCAAAATAACACTGGGAGGGGGCAGCTAGGTAGCACAGTGGGTAGAGTGTCAAGCCTGAAGTTGGGAGGACCTGGGTTCAAATGTAGCCTTGGATACCACTTAACTGTGTGACTCTGTTAAAGTAATTTAATCCAATTATCTAGCATTTGCCATTCTCTTTTGTCTTAGAATTAATACTAGGATAGAAAGTAAGGGTTTAAAAAAACAAAAACAAAAAACCCAAAACAATAACTCTGGGAGGGAGGTGCAATTGTTGCCTTCCATTTTAGAGTAGAGGGAAACTGAAGCAAGTTGAGGTTAGGTGACTTGCCCAGGGTCACACAGTTCCTATGTCTGAGGCTAGATTAGCGTTCCAGTTTTCTTGACCCTAGGTTCAGCCCTTTATCTAGTGCATCTTAACAGAACAATGTGCTTCCAGAATCATAGTTAGTTGGAACAACTTCTGAGTATTATTTCCTTCTTTATATAATGGGGACCACAGAAACTGAACTTTCTCACAGTCCTTGGCACACAGCTAGCACATAATAGGGAGCCAAATAGTAGAAGTATTACTATCTCCATTTTTCCAAATTAAACAAAGAAAGATGGTTTGTCCAAAGTCAGGCAGTTAGTAAAGTTGGGGAGCAAATGTTCAGTTTTTCTAATCCCCAAGCCAGGGTTCTAATTACTCCACCCTGCTCTGTTAAGAATGATAACTCCCATTTTGATAATATTTTACAGCTTGCAGTATTCCTAAAATGGCTTTATAAGGTTGTTAGTGCAATAATTATTATCCTAATTTTATAGAGGAGAAAACTGAGGTTCGGATAAAGTTAGCCTAGTATTTCTATGCTGTCCAACTGATTCCCACAGTTGCATGATCCCATTTCAGTTAAAATGGGGGTGAGAGGAAGAATAAATTTTAGGAACTTGCATGTTGATTCCTTCCTCCAGATGATTTATCCCTCTTTCCCAGCCCTTAATAAACATAAAAAGTCCTTTTTATTATGAATGCTATGCCCCCTTGATAAACTGGAATAAATCAACTGGGAACATATGCCCTGGCACAATACAAGAAACTGTCAGGCATCTTGATCACTATGGAAAGTCCATTTTAAATCAGAAACAGTTCTATAATAAGATAAACTTCTAGACATAGAACTTAAAAATACAAATTCAATAAATTATACATACACCGATGTAGAGAGAACAGACAGAAATGTTACCAACAACCAGCTAGGCATTCCAGAAACAAACATTCTTAGTACCTCGACCTACACTTCCCTTCAGAGCCAGACCACTGGTGTTGCTTCCAAGCCTGGACCACAAAGCTTGGATAGCAAAGGCTTGTTTTGTGGAAGGGCAACCTGGCCAATAACTCCCTCTGGAGTTCCTCAGAAGCCTCAGTTACTGAAGACCTAGAGAACAAAGCTCTAATTACCAACGTTCAGGGCATTGTAGAATAGTTCAACCTCAGAAAAAAGAAGTTTTACCAAAGGAAATGAGATGTATTTCCACAAGCTTTTTTGCTCCTAAACGCCAGGAACCACTGGGTCCTTTCCATCTAAGTTGCTGCTGAAACTTCCTATATATGGAGCAGTCTCTCTCTCTCTCTCTCCCTCTCTCTCTCTCTCTCAGAATCTGAGCTCCTTGAGAGCAGGGATGGTCCTTTTGCTATAGAGTCCCCAGTGCTTTCCAGAGAATAAGTACTTAGTAAATGCCTCTTCACTAACTCATTCATTTGATACTACTTGTCCTCCTTAGGAGGATTTAAGAGTTAATGAAATTCTATTCTCCTTGCAGTGATAGTGGAAAGAAAAATGGGTTTAAAATTGGAAGATCTGAAATGGATTTCATATTCTAATATTGACTACTTGGGTGGCTTGGGGAAAAACATTTCACTTCTCTAAGTCTCAGCTTTCTTATCAGTAAAATGGGGACAATAGTTATACACAGTGAGGAAATTGCTTTGTAAACCTCAACACCTAAGTTATTTAATAAATAATGTGTAAATTATATATTTACATATGCTTCTAGCCAGGGTCTTGCACGTGGGAAATGTTTCTTCAAAAGAATAGAGTGATCCCATACTATGGACCTTCACTGATTCCACAATCACCCACGAAAAGCTTCTTCCAAATATTTGTAGCACTTTTTATGTCACTCTAACAATACACTTGGGTTCTATTTGGTACTTTCCTTAAGTCTTGATCGTATAGTTTTCTCAATGCCTAGGACAATGTTTTGCACTAAAGACTTTTGAGACACGTGTGTGTGTGTGTGTGTGTGTGTGTGTGTGTGTGTCTATACATACACATATGCACAGAATACTCATATCAATAATAAAATTTGCTCAAAAATATTATCAAATTTTATTATTAACAAAATACCTGAATGATATCCACCATATATGAACACATATATAACATTTATATATCAAATCATAACTAACATTTTGCTCATTTCAATAGCTGTTTTTAAGTTTGCTACCTCTGCCAAAGAGTAGCTAGATGACCTGGGCTTTGTCATTCTTCTTAGGTTTTCTCATCTGAAAAATGAGGTCAGACTAGATAACTAGATAAATTTCCTTCCAAATGTAAAATACTGATTTGATAAAATGCAAAATAAAAAGGTATTAGCTTCTTGTAACAACACTGAATAGCTGTATATGTAACCATTTCACATCCTGACAACCATCTATTTAAAAATTGCATTTTAAAATGTTAATTTGCTCTTCTTTTTCTTCTCTAATTGCTACAGCTAGCATTTCCAGTACAGTATTAAATAATAATGATGATAATGGGCATCCTTGCTTTACTCCTGATCTTATTGGGAAGGCTTCTAATATATTCCCATCATAGGTGATACTTGCTGATGGTTTTAAATAAATACTGCTTATTATTTTGATGAAAGGCCCTTTTATTCGTATGCTTTCTAGTATTTTCAATAGGAATGGGTATTGAAACAATTGTTAATTTGTCCTTCAAAATACTTATACTAATATGTCTCCAGTAAGACTAGAACTAAATGAGAAATAGGATGTATAGCATCCTCCTAAAGCTAGAGAAAATGGAGTAATGGGCAAACTATCTTTATATATTTACTCTTCATCCTAATTAGTCTATAAATATCCATCTTCAGTTTTTTTCTTTATAAAGTACAAGTTACATAAAAGGGTAAGATCAGTGGAATTCCTTGTTATAATGTATTTTTCCCACTCCACATCCATATTATTCTTAATTTCTCCTCCATCTCCTTTGCCTTTCAAACTTTTATCTTGGAAAAATCACTCTCTAACTTTCCATTTTCCCATCTGTAAAATAAGAGTTGAATTCTATAAGCCCTTTTTATATCCAACATTCTTATGTTCCATGTTCTAATATTCTACATTCTATAAGGTCTAATAATCCATGTTCTAAGGCCCCTTCCAGCTCTGACATTTTGTGGTAAGATCTAGTTCTAAGTATTTTTTAAATGTTAAATACTATGTGAATACATACTGCTGCTATTAGTATGTTTTAATGTACCTCTTGGACTCAGCAGTGAGAAAATTCTATGATTCTAAGGTTCCAAGTAGTTCCCTGAACATGATTACTCATAAAGCAAGAAGAGTTGTTTTTTTTTTTTAATACAAGCTACAATTTATGACCTGCTGATTATTTATTTACTTGGACTAATTCATGAAGAAGTTACAAAGTCCTTCACAATTTTATCTGCTCTAACAACAATGCTACAAACAAATCAGTCCCATGATCCTACTTATTCTCCTGTCAGAATTCTCCCAAGGGGGGATTTGTTGAGATTCTTAAAATACTACCTATCACCAAGTTTCTTTGCAATGAGTCTACATTATTTCATTACAAAGTATTGCTGCTCTGGTGTCTATGGAAAATCTATGGAAAGTCTATGGAAAGGAGCCTGGGAGGAGGTCACAAAACTAAAAACCTCAGGATGTTAGAGCAGGGAAGGATGGCAGAAATCATCTGTTCCAGTCATTTCACAGATAAGGAAAGAAATGATCAGAGAAGGGAAATGACTTGTCTAGAGTCACAAAGAGTGTGAAAAAGCCAGGATTAGAACTTGAGTCGCAGGGCTGCTAGGTTAGGGTCCCTTTCCAGGAGACCATTGAATAAGTGGATTGAGAAATTGAGGCTGCTTTATAATCTGGGAGATACAAAAACTTCCTGGAAAGCTCTAGCCACGTTTCTCTTCCTGGTTGCTTATTGTTGAGTCTTTTCAATTGTGTCTAACTCTTGATGATCACATTTTGCACTTTTCTTTGCAAGGAAATGGGAGTGGTTTACCATTTCCTCCTCCAGCTCATTCTACTGATGAGGAAACTCAGGCAAACAGGGTCCTAGCGAGAAATTCTTAACAAAGGTGGGCTTGGGCTAGCTGTCTCATTCCTTTTTCTCATAACCAAAGATGTTACCTTCCAGTATTTCTTAGTCTCTGAGGTGCTGGGTTAAGCATTTTCAGATTCTAACCCCCGCTTTATTTACCCCAGAAATGCTGATGCAAAGAGAACGCTGCTTTAGTCTTATGATTTAGGTTACATTTTAAGAATTGCCATACTAGGTCAGATCCCTGGGCTACTCTGGTCTAATGTTTGGTCTACAAGAATTTAAACTGACAAAGTGCAAAGTAAACTTTGCATGGTGCCAAGTGCAGACATATTCTGCTTTACATAGTGCTGTTGGGAATTACAGACTGTATCCTCGAGAATCTTAAAGTTGGAAGAGACATGGAACTTCAGCTAAATCTTGGAATATAGAGCCCCTACTTTCCTCTCCTATTAAATGGGAATCATACTTTTACTGATAAAGTCTCCAGGAAAGAAAAATCCTTTCCACACTATAGTAACGCATTAGAAGACATGTATGTCCAGGGGCAGCTGGGTAGCTCAGTGGAGTGAGAGTCAGGCCTAGAGACGGGAGGTCCTGGGTTCAAACCCAGCCTCAGCCACTTCCCAGCTGTGTTACCCTGGGCAAGTCACTTGACCCCCATTGCCCACCCTTACCACTCTTCCACCTATGAGACAATACACCGAAGTACAAGGGTTTAAAAAAAAAAAAAAAAAAAAAAAAGAAGACATGTATGTCCTAGAGAGCTCATATAACTGTTGTAGGGAAAGAAACACAGTGTGGATTACAACTCTACAGAAATGGGACTTTTTTTTTATTAGACATTTATTAATATTCATTTTTAATCTGTTTACATACTTTATGCCCCTACTTTCCCCTTCACCCCCCCCCCCCATGGCCAACGCACATTTCCACTGGTTGTAACAAGTGTCCTTGTTCAGGGTCTATTTCCCATTCATGTCCGCCTCACCCCATGCATTCAAGCAATTGTTTATCTTATATGTTTCCTCTCCTGCAGTCCTTCCTCTGAATGTGGGTAGCATCTTTACCATAAATCCCTCAGAGCTGTCCTGTGTCATTGCATTGCTGCTGGTACAGGAGCCCATTACATTTGATTTTACCACAGTGTATCAGTCTCTGTGTACAATGTTCTTCTGGCTCTGCTCCTTTCGCTCTGCATCACTTCCTGGAGGTCTCTCCAATTTGCATGGAACTCCTCCAGTTTATTATTCCTTTTAGCACAATAGTATTCCATCACCCGCATATACCACAATTTGTTCAGCCATTCCCCAATTGAAGGGCATCCCCTCATTTTCCAGTTTTTTGCCACTACAAAAAGTGCAGCTATAAATATTTTCATACAAGTCTGTTTATCTATGATCTCTTTGGGGTACAAACCCAGCAATGGTATGGCTGGATCAAAGGGCAGGCAGTCTTTTATAGCCCTTTGGGCATAGTTCCAAATTGCCAGCCAGAATGGCTGGATCAAGAAATGGGACTTTTTAAAGTGATTCTTCCTTGTTATTTCTGAGGTAGCTTGCCATGTAACCTGCCACTACGTGACTTCTTTGCAGAGCCCAGAGCCATCACAAAGATCTCTTCTTAAACAAAAAATTACTCTTATTTGTTAGATCTATGGATAAGGGGGAATTGATGACAAAAAAACATGACATTAAGGAAAGCAAAGTGGATAATTCTGATTAAAATTTTTGCACAAATCCAATGCAGTTGAGATTAGAAGGAAAGCAGAAAACTGAGGAAAATTTTTTGTATCAAGTTTCTCTGAGAAAGGCCTTATTTTTCAAATATAGGGGGAAATGAGTCATATCCGTTAAAAATTAAGAATCATTCTCCAGTTGATAAATGGTCAAAGTATATGAACAGGCAGTTTTCAGATGAAGTAATCAAAACTACCTATACTCATAAGAAAAAATGCTCTAAATCACTGCTTAGAGAAATCATATTAAAATATCGGAGATACCATTTCACACCTATCAGATTGGCTAATATGTGTAAAGGAAAATGACAAATATTGAGGGAAATGTGGAAAAATTGGGACACTAATTGCAACATGGAAAATGGCAGGGTGGAATTCCTGTAAGATACAAGGTCAAGCCTCACCCAGAGTTCTCTGGGGGGGGTCCCCTGGAATTCTGGGTGAGGCTTGAACCTGTATCTTGCAGGAATTCTCAAGCCTCACCCAGAGTTCTCTGGGGGCGATCCCCTGGAATTTTGGGTGAGGCTTGACCCTGTATCTTGCAGGAATTCCACCCTGCCATTTTCCATGTTGCACTAATGCATTGTTGGTGCTGTTGTAGACTGATCCAACCATTCTGGAGAACAATTTGGAGCTATGACCAAAGGGCTAAAAAATTGTGCATATACCCTTTGACCCCACAAAGCACTACTATGTCTGTATCCCAAAGAGATCAAAGAAAAGGGAAAAGGACTATATGTACAAAAATATTAATAGCAGCTCTTTTTGTGGTAGCAAAGAACTGGAAATTGGGGAATAGCTGAACAAATAATGGCATATGATTATGAGGGAATACTATTGAGCTAAAGAAATGATGAGCAGGATGCTTTCAGAAAAACTTGGAAAGGACAATTCTGAGGGACTTGGGACAAAGAATGCTATCCACCCATCTTCAGAGAAAGAACTGTTGGCGTCAGAATGCAGATGAAAGCATATGATTTTTCAATTGTTTATGTTTTGGGGGTTTGGTTTTATAAGATTACTCACTTACAAAAATGAATAAAAAATAAATTAAGTTAAAAAAAACTTGGAAAGACATATGAACTGATACAAAGTAAAGTGAACAGAACCAGAAAAACATTGTATACAGCAACAACTTTGAATGACAGTTATACTTAGCAATATAGTGATCTAAGACAATTCTAGAAGACTTGGGATTAAAAATTGCTATTCTCCAGAGAAAGAACTGATGGAGTCTGAATGCAGATCGAAGGATACATTTTAAAAGTATTATTTTTATTGGTTTATTTTTCAGGAGTGGGAGGTGGGGAGGAGTCTGGCAAATAGGGAAAAACATTTTGCGTGACTGCACATGTATAATATATATCAAATTGCTTGCCTTCTCAATGAGGGAGGAGGGCAAGGAAGGAAGAGAATTTGGAACTTAAAATTTTTAAAAACTAATGTCAAATCTTGTTTTTATACAATTGGAAAAATATGAAAAATAAAAATACATTTCAAAATTCTAAATATTTACTTACAACAAGGACAAAAATGATGCCTACATTAATGGATGAAAAATATGACCACCAAAGGACCTACAAAACAAAGATACCTATGGCCTGCAATATATTACCTTAATTTCTTGCCCAAGAGGGATATTAGAAGAGACATTTTTGATAAGCATCAGCTTCAAAGGGATGAGTGGGCCACTGCTCCCCCAAGCTTTTAAGGGCTACACTTCTTATAGGGACAGGGCAGGCTCTGGGTGCAACTAAGGCAAATGATTAAGAGATAATTGTATGTCTGGTGAGGCCAGGACAGGATACCAATCTGTCCTTAAATTTCTGCAGCCAAGGGAGAAACACAAACTGGATGTTTTCCAATCTCATCAAATTCAATATGGGCTCTGATTCCATCGACCAGACTAGTAAATGAAGAAATCACACATATTTCCTCCTTATCTCCCAGTGTAACAGAGAGGCAGTTTGGGTGTTAAAGACTCCTCAAAGACTAGCGATGATCACAGCATCTTGGGGACAGCCTGAGTAGTAATTCCATCTACTGTATGATGAAGGAGTGGTCGTCCAGTCTCTGCTCATGCCTTCTTAGTTCCACGTCCTCTACCCTCTCACCCAAACACCTCAACCTCAGTTGAGGACAAGAATCTCTCGAATCTCCCAGAAACCAGCTGTCTCCCTATCATAGGCTCCTCTTTAAGGCCCAAGTAGGCTAGCCTAGCCTTCTCTGGGACTTCACACCTTGTCTTTCCTAAACAGAGGTCCTCTTTCTATTTGCTTTTCCTTTCTCAGGCCCCTTCCATCCTGCCTCCACTGTTTGTTTTTCCCTCTAGTTCCCTGCCCTCTCCTTTGGGACCAGAAGCCTGGGATTGTTTTCCCTCAGGTCTCACATTTTCCAAATCAATTCTTCTCCCTCTGAGCGCCCCCAAAATTAACGTAAACCTACCCAGATGAAGGAATTTCCCAATTCTCCAAAACCTGTTCTCTTTATATTTGGGCTTGGATCTTGGTCTAGTCCCTTCTCAGATTCTCGGATAGTCCTACCTCACATTTGTGTAGAAACTAATTCTCTCTTGTTTCTTTTTCCTTCTGTGATCCTGGCCTTTTTTCTGTTCAGTGTCCATGATTGTAAAGATCCTAAGATGATAGCTTTAGTGCTAAAAGATGACTGGCTACAGTCAGTTAAACATGTACTCTTCTCTCCCTCTTCATTTTATAGAAGAGAAATGGAGGTCCTGAATGGTTAAATAATTTGTTCAAGGTCACAAAGGTATAAGTAGCAGGGCCAGGGTTCAAACCTAGTTCCTGTGACTCTAAATTCCAATGCTTGCTTTCTTGGTTCTCCAGATCTCAAACTTCTCTATTCAGTTCTTTTTCCCTTCTGGGTCCCAGACATGTCAATCCCATAGAAAAACATTCTCCCTGTCTTCCTTTGATTCCTAGGAAACCTAATCTTTGGATTTTTAATCCTCTCTCAAACTTCGGATATCTTGTCCAGATCTCTACTTCTTTCTCCTCAAATCTCTGATCTCTCCCTCTCTCTTCCACTTCCCCTTCCTCTAAAACAGTAGTTCTCGAACTTTTTGGTCCTAGGACCCCTTTACATTCTTAAAAAAAATGATTTTTTTTTTAACACTTATCATCTGTATTGATTCTAAGGCAGAAGGGCAGTAAGGGCCTGGCAATGGAAGTTAAGTGACTTGCCCAGGGTCACACAGCTAAGACGTGACTGACAGGCCAGATTTCAACCTAGGACATCTCATCTCTAGGCCTGGCTCTCAATCCACTAAAGCAACTTAGCTGCACCCCTTTTACATTCTTAATTACTGAGGAGCCATCAAAAGCTTTTATGTGGTTTATACCTATTGATATTTACCATATTAGAAATTAAAAATCTTTGTATCCTATTTGACTTCATAGACCTCATGAAAGAGCCTTGGTGATACCCAAAGGTCTCCAGACCACATTATGAGAACTGCAGCTCTAGAACAAGGATTATGATAACCTAGGCCCCTTTTGGTTATTAGTTCCTTCACTGCCCAGATACTGGTTCTTTCTTTCCTCTGGGTTACAGACTGTGACTTAATAATATCAACAACCATTTATGCAGTATTTTATAGTTTTATACTTCACAACTCCCTAAAATAGTTAAAGACTGCATTATCATTTCTATTTTACATGAGAGGAAAACGAAGGACTCGGAGGTCAGTCCCCACATGCCACCACATGTGTGGTGAACATATCACTTTATCTCTTTACTGAGGTGAGGCAGTTAGGTGGCACAGTGTAAAAGCTGGGATCTCAGACACTTAAAAGGTGTGCGACAATGAGTAAGTCATTTAACCTCAATCTGCCTCAGTTTCCTCAACTGTACAACCATGCAATAAAAACATCTATGGCCTCTAAGGTTGTTGTGAGGATCAAATGAGATAAAATTTGTAAAGCACTTAGTTAATTAACACTGTGCCTGGAACTTAGTAGGAGCTTAATAAATATTTCTTTCTTTCCTCCCTTCTAAGGTTCCTTCTGGCTCTTACTCTATGATCTTATGATTCACCTTTCTGGCCTCTCATATTATTCTTCTCCAGGCAGTCTATTTTATTTTTTTTTAAACCCTCACCTTCTGTCTTGGAGTCAATACTGTGTATTGGCTCCAAAGCAGAAGAGTGGCAAGGGCTAAGCAATGTTAAGTGACTTGCCCAGGGTCACACAGCTAGGAAGTATGTGAAGCCAGATTTGAACCTAGGACCTCCCATCTCTAGGCCTGGCTCTCAATCCACTGAGCCTCCCACCTGCCCCCCATGGCAGTCTATTTTAGCCAAATTAGATTCCCCTACTTTGCCTTCTAAACATCTCTTCCACTTCTAAAACAATGATGATGATCTTCTACCCTTCCTTCTGCTCTTCTACTTCCATGTCCTTGCTTGTATTTCCCTCTAAACCCAAAATACTCTTTTGCCCACTTTACCTTTGAATTCCTACCCATGCTTCAAAGGCCAACCTCAAATGCCACCTCCTCTAGGAAGCCTTTCTCTGGCAGTTAAGGACTTTTCTTAATGGACTTCATTTAATGCTCTGTTTGCCCCCTTCTGAAGTACAAATTGCCAAAAATAAATAATATGGCCATTTCCTGGCCCATTCAGCTCTGGAACATACATTTTCTACACTGATCATCACTTCCACCTTTTTCCCATGGGTAGGTAACCTGGAATCTGCCCCAAGGTCTCTCAGCAGAGAGGTGAACTTTAACACCTCAAACCTGGGTCCAGGCCTCTGTGCCACTTACTGAAACCAACACATAACTTTTTATCCTCTCCTTCCCAGATCCTTATTTTTCCCCATTTCCCCAAAGCTCTTTAAGAGCATGTATTTGTATCTCTAGCACTTAATACTGTGTCTGGCATATGTAAGTCCTTAATAAGAACCCCAACACTTAAGCTGTCCATCATCCCTTACTCTTACAGGACTAGTTCAATTTACTTTTCAATCATATATTTTCCCTCATTACATCTTCTAATCAAGTTCTTCTTTGGTTTTTTAAATTTGAAATATAGTGTAGATAATTCATATTTTCTAACTCTCAATTTCACATCTGAGAAATGACTATTCTTTGAAACACTACAGGGGGCAGCTGGGTGGCTCAGTGGCTTGAAAGTCAGACCTAGAGACAGGAGGCCCTAGGTTCAAATCTGGCCTCAGACACTTCCCAGTTGTGTGACCCTGGGCAAGTCACTGGACCCCCATTGCCTACCCTTACCATTCCTTCTGCCTTGGAGTCAATATTGACTTCAAGATGGAAGGTAAGGGTTTAAAGAAAAAAAAAAAGAAAAAGAAACACTGCAGTGTCTCATTTCTCAAGTCAATCAACAGAAAGGGTAGAATATTGGTGGAAAATGTCATTTCCACCTTGGCTACTCTTCTCAGCACTGAGCATACAGATTAATAAATGTTTTTTGAATGAATAAGACTCACAGAAGGGTTAGAGATAGAAAAAGTTAACAGAAATTAAACTCAATTTTATGCCAATGATCTGTTTTCCCCCAGATAACCCTAACACCTCTATTTTAACAGATATCTTCTTAGTACGGACTCAGAAATAAGATAAGACCAACTAGTCAAGTTAGTCAGTAGATATTAAGGAACTACTACATGACAGAAAATTTTTGTGCTAAAGGATAGGATATGAAAAAAAGAGCATCCCCCCCCAAAAGCCCTGCCCCCAAGAAACTCTTGATCTAATGATAGAAGTTATGGCGACAATGCTGAAAATGATAGATAAGGACATAGAAAAATTGGTCCTATTAGTGAGGTATGGACCTGAAAAGCCATCTAGTGCAATATCTGTCACTTTACAAATGAGGAAACTGAAATTCAGAGAGAGAGAGGATGATTTGCCCAAAGTCAACAGTTTATAAATGGAAGAACCAAGATTTGAATCTCTGCCTCTTGAGTCAACAGATTTGGACCCAAGAGACCTAGGTTCAAATTTCTAGTTCTTCACATATTAAGATGTCACCTCCAGCAAGACAATTCATCCATTTGAGCCCCAGTTTCCTCAACTATAAAATAGGAATAACAATACTAGTATTACCTGCTTTTCAGGGTTTATTGTGAAGGAAAGTATACCTTAAGGCACTATCAACTCCTCCTCATCACTCTCAGGCCCTAGACAGGGAGGAAGCCAACTGTCCTTCTTGGGGAAGCCCACAAGTCAGGTAAGGAATGAGGATCTCTGGAGAAACCAGATAAGTCTTGTGGTGGGGCAAGGGTGGGTGTGGAAGAGAGAAATGAACTATGCTTAGAGAAGAAAAGAACCTTGTCATTAGTTTCAGAGACACAAGACCTAGATCCAATTCCCAGCTCTGAAATTTAATTCTTGAGTCCAATTTTATTTTTTATAATGAGGAATTAATAGTCTCACAGTGTTATAGTAAGCATCAAATGAGATTTTGTACATACAGCCCTTTATAAGGAAAAAAATGCACAAAAGTTATTATTCTAAGCAAGTAGAGCAGGTAGCCACATAAGTGGTATTTTTTGAGAAATGCTGGAAATCCCTCACTCACTAACCAAATATCTCCATCCCTACATATTATTCTGCCAGAAATTTCCCATAAGAGATGGCTTCTTTGATTTTTGAGTTGGAAAGGACCTTGCAGAATGAAGCTATTTTACAGCTGAAAAAACGGAATCCCAAAGACATCAAATAACTTGCCTATGTTAATGGATAGCAGAGCTTGTATTCAAATCCAGATCTTCTGATTCTAAATCTAGCACTCCTTCTGACATGGGCATTGCACCCCCAAAACCATAGAAATGTTTCAGGCAAATTATAAGCAGGGAAATCCCTTTGCTCCCTTCTATCCTTGTGACTCCTAACCCAAAACATCTGACAACTCCTATAAGACCTTGAGAGAATTTGAGATGGATAGAGATACACTTTTAGGCTATGCCTTGATCCCATCGGGTTGTATCTAAGACATCTACCTGTCATGTCCCCTAAACTATGAGGGTCGCCCCCTATGTCTTCAGGCAGACCCTGGTCAGATGACAAACCTCCGCCCTACCCATGCCTCAGTGCACACCACTCTAGAGTCATGTCTTCACTGTCATAAAGAGTGTAAAGACCCCAGAAATCATGTCATCTAGGAGAAAAGCTTTCCTATCCATGTTGTTCCCCCTAAGAGGCAGTCTTCCTGGCCAGATTTAACATTGTCTTGTAAACTGATAAATTTCTCTTTATTTTTAAGCTAAGTTTCCAAGTATTCCATCCTTGCAAAAGGTACCCTTCCCAAACCCTGGGAGTTCACCTCAAGCCCCCTACAACATTTCTACTAATATCATGCCAGCCTAGTGTAAGAAAAAAAAATAGCCTGGAATTCAAAGTCTAGCTTTAGTATTTATTAGCCTTGTGATCTCAAACTTGGATTTTTTCAGGCATAAGGCTCATATTCAAATGGACCTGTGAAATAACTGGTTTGGACGTTCCTTTCAATGATGCAGACTAACTCCTCCATGTTTGCTCATTGTGTGTGTTATCCCTGTTCAAGTCGTCCCTCATTTAGCCACAGGAGATTCACTCAACCTGTTGGAAGCCTCTGTCCGTTTCTCATCTCCTGGATTAGATGGAGCACCTGGGCTGTCCACCTGCCACATTTCACTCTTGTCTTCAGACCAACCCAATTCCCTTTTTTGATTATAAATTTCTCTGATGATCCTTTACTCCAGTTCTGCTTTAAAGTTCCTCATTTATGGTAAATTACGACCTGCCCACACATCCATTATAAATCTTTATACTTCCTCAGGATGATAACTCATTTATCATGTGAATCCATTTCTCACAGCCATATAACATATTATGTATACTATTGGCTAATTAAAGAGACTGCTTTCCTTCCTGGCAGGTTTATGATATGGTTATATAATAATATTTATCTTACTTATCTCATAGGATTACATGAAAGAAACATTTCCATTGTGCAATATAAACACTACCATTATTGCCCTTACAGTTTCTTGATCTTAAAAGTGATCTCCCTGGCTTCCTTTAAATCCCAACTAAAATCCCATCTTCTACAGAAAGCCTTCTTAAACTCCATTGCTTTCTCTCTTTTAATTATTTCCTATTTATCCAGTATATAGCTTGCAATATATAGCTTTTCTCTCTCATTAGATTGTAAGTTCTGTAAGTTAAGTTTTGCAAGGATTTGCAAGAAGCCATGTCTTTGGGCAGGGTTTCTAGTTGGACACTTGGAATCTTGTGCAAAACTTAACTTACAGTTCCTTGAAGGTAGGGACTATATATCTTTTGCTTCTTTTTATATTGCTAGATTTTAGCAAAGTGTCTGGCACACAGTAAGCACTTAATAAATGTTTACTGAATTGATCTGAATTAAAGTGTCCTATGAAAATGCAGTTTTTGGGAGAAAGAGATGTTAATCTTAGGTCATTATTAGCTCACATTCTTAAGCAGTTCACTTGAAGGCTAGCTGAAGTATGAAAGAGTTTAAGACTGCATGATCTGAGTTAGGAACTAGATACTGGAATAGGCTAAGGGAAAGAGGGAAGGTGAAAGTGAGGTGATATAATGTCAAAGACAACAGACTCCTCCTAGACATTTTGAGAGCCAAATTTAAGGCTAAATTTCACAGGTATGTTATTGGGCACGACAGGCATAAGTCTTATGTTTACAAAGGGAGAAAGAACTTGAGCTTATTTTATTTGTAAAGACAAAGGACCCTGGAGGGAAGAGAGATTCCTTTCTCAGCCCCAGAAGAGGGTTGAGGCATTGTTTTCCCTCCAGGGAATAATACAGATTACCTAGGGAGACTCAGGGTGGAAAGAATCATATAATCATGGAATGATAGCCCTTTAAGAGTCTTTAGAACATGGAATGTTAGTAGATCTAGTACCTACCCATCAGAACTTGGGTCTACTCACTCAGTACATTTTTCAGAGAATGTATATCTCTGGAGATTGAGAGATGGAAGAAAGAAGAGGCAAGGGGGTCGGTCATCTTTATACTGGAAGAGGAAATGGACTTGAGAAATCTTAAAACCTTGGATTAAGTCCTGGATGAAGCACTAATCTGTTCTGTGTCTCAGAGTCTCCAGGATACTCATTTTACTTTCCCTGGGCCTTTTGGACTAGATAACCTCTCTCCCTTCGACGGCGAAATGCCAAGATTTTAAGGTAGTCAACAAGACAAAGGGAGTGCGAAACAGGATTTGGCAAAATGAGAGAAAGTGGAAATCCGGAAGAGTACCAGGGGTTGGGGACCAAGGGCTAATTGAGGATGACCGTTGTGAATATTTCCTAAAGGAAAATAAAGGGGAGGAGGTATACATTGAGGAGGCTGTCAAAAACGAGGTTGGGAGGTTGTCTTCTAAATAAAGATATCGGCAGAGTGGAGTTAAACTAGCCCGGGTCGGACACTGGGGGACCTCGGGCCATTCATTTACCCACTCTGGTCCTCAGTTTCCTCATTAGTAAAACAAAAGGTTTGGGCTATTTATCCTCAAAGGTCCTTTCCAGTTCTAACTTTTAACGTACGTGGGTCTCTTCTAGCCCTGACACTTTACGAGCACGGGTCTCTCTCCTCTCTAACAACCTCAGTAAGTACGAATCTCTCCCCCGCCCCCAAAGATAGGTAACGAGAGGGGTTGGGCTGGTGTCTGGGGTAGTAAATGCAAAGGGGAGAGAGGCGGGCTTCGAGTAAAAAGACCCCGCAGCCCCGAACTCACCATTAAAGGAGTCCGGGAGCCGTCGGGCTTTTGGGTCGGTGGCTACGGGGCGCTTGTCAGACATGGTCCCGCTGGGTGGTGACTAGTTCCCGCCGCTACAGAAGCAAATAATCAGCAAAGTGGAGTCTACGCAGTCTAGCGTCAGCTACCCCTTCCTCGGCCCTGCCCCACCTCCGCCGCGCCCCGCCACGCCCCACCCCTTCACAGCGCACGACCAACCAGGGCCCAGGGATTCTCGGAGGCCACGCCCCCAGCTGGCTTCCCTAGTAGATTGTCCTAGCTTTTTCTCCCTTCTCCTGGTGGACCCTGTAAGCGCTGAAGCAGTCGGAGGGGAGGGGCTGAGGGGTCACCTAGAAAAAGAGCTGCAGGCTTCCGGAAGGAGAAGGGGAAAAGAAAAGGGAAGCGAGAAAGGGAAAGAAAAAGGGATTGAGAAGAATCGCTGAAGCAAAGTCTGAATCTCTGTAGTCTTATGAATTAGAGGGGACCTCAAGGCTAATCTGGTCCAACCAGGACCTTACAGCCCATCCCCTCCCACAGCGTCCCCAACAAGTGGCTAATAGACATCGAGGAGGAGCTGTTTTCTTCGCTTAGATGATGGGAGTTTTGTGGGGCGGTTACAGCTCTATCTAAGAATTGTGATAAAGGAAGCCTGGCACGCAGCCTACGCTAGGGGAGAGCAGTTGTTTGATTGTGTTGTTTTTTTAATTAAACAAAAATTGGGGGGCGGGAGGGGGCTATAGCTAGTACAGTGAATCGAATGCCAGACCTGGAGTCAGGAGGTCCTGGGTACAAATATGACCTCGGACACTTTTCTAGCTGTGTGGCTCTGGGCATGTCACTTAAACCCAATTGCCTAGCCCTTACTGCTCTTCTATCCATTCTAAGACAGACGGTAAGGGCTAAAAAATTTAGATTTTGTTGATGTCTTTCCTTTTTACATTTCCCAATATATTCCATCCTCCTCCAAGGAAGCCATTCTTATGAAAATTTAAAAAAGGGGGGCAACCATTTCAGCAAAACTAACCAGATGGGCAGCTGGGTAGCTCAGTGGAGTGAGAGTCAGGCCTAGAGACAGGAGGTCCTAGGTTCAAACCCGGCCTCAGCCACTTCCCAGCTGTGTGACCCTGGGCAAGTCACTTGACCCCCATTGCCCACCCTTACCACTCTTCCACCTATAAGTCAAGGGTTTAAAAAAAAAAAACAACTAACCAGATAAGACAGACATCACCAGTGTGCCATACTCATAGTCCCCCATCTCTGCAAGAGAAGAAGGGAGAAGGGCGCCCTCTCATATTTCATCTTTCAGGCCAACCCTAGGTCATTATAACTTTACAGATTTCAATTTCAGTTGTCTTGTTCTTTTCATTTACATGTTGATAGTCAATATGTATGGTTTTCCTGGTTCTGTTCATTTTGCTTTGTACCAGTTCACATCAGCTTTCCCATACTTCTCTGTATTTACCTATTTGTCATTTCTTTCAGCACAGCTGTTTATCCATATTCCAGTTGACAGGTTATCTGCTTTGTTGTCAGTTCTTTGCTATTTCAAAAAGTGCTATAAATAGTTTTGTGTGCATGGAACCTTCTTATTACTGGCCTCCTTAGTAAAATATCAAAAGACATAGATATTTTAAGTCTCATTGTTTAATTCAAATTGCTTTACAGAATGTTTGACTCAAGTCAAATTGTCAAGTTAAGAAACATTAAAAGTACTAAGCAACTTTTTAATTGCTGGAGATACAAAGAAAAGCAAATGACAGTCCCCTCCTCTCACAGAGCTCACAACTGGCTCATCTTTTCTCCAACCTAGACTAGTCCCATCTTTTGTCATCTCTTAGCCAATTTGCTAGGAGGTGTGAGGTGAAAACTCAAATTGCTTTGATTTGTATTTCTTTTTATTATTATAATTATTTTTTAGAAAAATTTTCGATGGTTACATGATTCATGTTCTTTCTCTCCCCTCCACACTCCTCCCCCCACTCGTAGCCCACCTGAAATTCCATTGGGTTTTACATGTGCCATTGATCAAGACCTATTTCCATATTATTGATACTTGCACTGGGGTAGTCCTTTAGAGTTTATATCCCATGATTTGTATTTTTTATAAGTGATCTCAATTCTTTTATATGATTGCTAATAGTTTACAATTCTTTTGACAATTACTCATTCTTTTGGACCAATTCCCACAGAATAGTCTTGTGCTATTTATATTTCCTTTCCTTTATATTTGAAGGTCTTTCTTCTGATCTCCAATAGAATTTGTTGTCATTGGAATGGTTAATTTTAACTACTATGCATCTTGAAGTTGGAAATTCAAGATTTATTAATCTTTTGATGGAAGCTTTGTTTTCTGTGTTCAGAAATTCTGAGCAATTTCGTGTATAATTTCCCATTATGGTATTCAGATGGTTTGACTTGTTCATGTTCTTATGGTAGGCCACTGATCCTTAAGTTGTTTCTACACATCTTGTCTTTAAGATCTTTATGTTTTATTTGTGTAGCAAACATATCTCCTTTTAATATTACTGAGTTGTTTTTTGTTTTGTTTTGTTTTGCTTCTCAGCTTTCAGACTGTCCTTCACTTCAGTACAAGGATATTCTTAAACTATTGTTCCCTTTTCATTTCTTTAGAGAGACTTAACTCTAGGGATTTACATTTTTTCATTCTAATTATTTTTTTCTGCATGCCATAAATTCTCGCATTTGTTCCCATCTAAATGCTTCTCTCAAGTTACTGATTTCTCTTTTAAGCCATTCTAGAAGATTCAGCTTTGGTTCCTTTGTTTTATGATATTTATTTAAAGATACTTGCAATCTTTTTTTTCTTTCCTTTTTTTTTAAAAACCCGTACTTTCCGTCTTGGAGTCAATACTGTGTATTGGCTCCAAGGCAGAAGAGTGGCAAGGGCTAGGCAATGGGGGGTGGTCAAGTGACTTGCCCAGGGTCACACAGCTGGGGAGTGTCTGAGGTCAGATTTGAATCTAGAACCTCTCATCTCTAGGCTGGCTCTCAATCCATTGAACTACCCAGCTGCCCCCACTTGCAATCTTTTAAGTATCTTTATGGTCACTTTCCCTTCTAATTTAAGTATTTCCCTTTATGATGTAAAGAGGTCAATATGATTGCCCATGGAACTTATCAGTCAATTTATATTTTTAAAAAATGTTTTTTAATTTATTTTAATGTTTTCCATAGTTATATGATTCTTATTTTCTTCTTCCCCTCTTTCTTCCCCACTCTTAGAGTTTACAAGCAGCAATTTATATTTTTAAAGGACCTATGCAGATGAAATCAAAGACTGGCAACAAAGGGTGAACATGAAAGATAGTCATTTAAATGTATTACCCCATATCTCAATTACTTCCCCCAACTCTCAATTATAATTGTAATCACTAGGTGTTTCATGTATGGTTGCTATTTGCCTTGGTCCAATGGCAAAAGGCCTATCATCCTGTTCACTTGATTAAGGAACTTCATACTTGACTGTTGGATTGTAGATAACTCAACAGATTGAAAACCAAGAAGGGAAAATTGGGGAATGGCTAAACAAATTATTGTATATGAATGTAATTGAATACTCTTGGGCCCTAAGAAATGATAGAAAGTGTGGTTTCAATGAAATTTGGGAAGATTTGCCAAAGTGAAGGAAAATAAAGTGAGTAGAGCACTGAAAACAATTTATGCAATAACAGCATTATGAAACCAAACCAAACCAAACCAAACCTCTGAAAGCCTTAAGAACTCTGATCAATGCAATAACTAGCCATAATTAGAGAGAATAGATGAAGAAGCATGTTACTCATGTAGAACCCAGAAAGAGTCAGAATTAAAAATCCAGACTCTTGTATTACATTATAGTGAAACAGGCTTGTATGTAGGAATTCCTAATTTACAGTCCTTTGGCTTCCAGACCTCCCCAACTAACCTGAAGGAATTCCTTCCAGACCTTCCCCCTTACCTAAAGGAATTCCTCCCAGACATTTCCCCCTTATCTGAAGGGACCACTCACCTTCCAGACCTCTCCCCTGCTGGACCACCTACCTTGGAGACATTCCCCCTATCCCGCCCCCAGCTGCCTACCACCCTAAATAACCAGCTCAGGCACAGCTCATGATCACACATTTAGATGTGAGACCCTTGGTTTAAACTAAGACAATAAAGTCCCTTTGCAGCTTGCATTGGTGGTTCAGACTCAATTACTGGGTAATTCTAGGGGCACATCATTCATCTCCTGACAGAAAGGTGATAGAATGAGGATGCAGAATAAAGCACATATATTTTTGAATATGGCTAATGGGGGAAGTTTTGTTTGATTGCATATTTGTTACATGGATATTTTTTTCCTTTTTCCATTGTAGGTTGGTGGGAGAGGAAGTTTTTTTCTTAATTGAAAAAATTTAATTAAAAAAAGGAAAACTCCTTAATATCTCCATTTCACACACATATTTCAATTCAACAGCATTGACAAAATTACCACATTTTTTTTGTTAAATGAAAGAGCACTTCCTCTTAAGAAATACTTTCTATTCAATAAAACTAGGAAAAGGGATGGTAAGGATTACAAAACTGGTGAGAGGGAGAGCAAGGAGGGGCTGTTAAAGTCATTTTGGAGAAAACAGGATAAGTTAAAGAATTGTAAAATATTTTTTAAACCTCCTTTTTGGTAAAACTGAAAATATTAATTAGTAATAATTTTTTTTTCTACCCTGAGTCCCTTTACAAATGACAGTGTTCCCTTTTCTGAAGAAATTAGCAGTCAACACTTTGTCCATCTCTGGCAACTGGAGATAGCAACCCATCCCTAATGACTGAGAGGAAAAGAATCTCTTATTTATTTTAAGGGGTGTGGTCCAGGAAAGAATGGGCTGTGAATTTGTTGCATAAAAGTTTTAGAATTTTAACCCTAAATTGTGTATAAATGTTATCTCAGATAATCTGGTGTTAGAAGGTGCAAGGAAGAACTATTTTACTTCCTGAAAAAATTACATCCCTTCCTCTCTCCTGACCCTCCCCACAATGACTTTTGTTTTACATTAATGTTAAATTAAATAAAATTGTTTCTAGATGATTCATGCCTAAAACAGTACCGTATTGATATTTTCTAGTCTTCAATAAGAATTGGATTTCTGATCAGCCTAAATGGAAAGGTTATTTGACTAAAAGATTAAAGTAAAGCTGTAAAAGCAGCTTCGCCTAATTTGTACAAAGCTTTTGTCAAAGTCGTTTATGCTATTTTTGTAGAAAAAGATAGAGAAGTGTAAAATAGAGAATAGCATAGTTAGGTAGATTCATCACTGCTTAAATGACTAGACTCAAAGAGTAGTAGACACATTAATGACTGAAGTTTTATATTTAACAAGTAAATATTGGGTGAAGGGCAGATAAAAGGCCATTCGACAAAATATTTGCGAATTTTAGTGGCCTCCAAGTTCAATATGAGTCAATAGAGGTAGCCAAAAATGCCAATGGTGAGAGGTTGGGATGATGGACAAGAGAAATGATAGTCCCATTGTATTCCAAAATGCTGTGGCACCAGGAATAGAGTGCTGGGATTGGAGTCAAGAAAATCTGAGAAAATCCAACCTCAGTTACTTTCTATTTGTGTGACCCTGGGCAAATCACTCAATTGCTGGGTATTTCCTAAATTGTAAAGTGGAGATCATAACAGCACCTAACTTATGGGACTGTTGTGATGCTTAAATAAGATAATATTTGAGTGGAATGACCACTGACTCAAATAAATCTTCCAATGCTTGCAGTATGGTAGAAGCTGTTTTAGGAATCAGCTCATTCTCAAGAATGGGCACTCATAATTCACTCAGTATGTTGCAAGTGTTACAATGAGTGAGTGGAAAGAATTTCTGCTCAGCCCTTTTTTATTCTGGTCCCTGATACAGGGTTGCCCCCAACTTTTGTTTGCCATTGGCTGGTTACTTGAGAGTCACAATTTTATTACAAAAGCTAGCTAACGTGTAATTTATACACCCAATTATCATAATTATTCAAGCAGTATTAACCAATCAGAACAAGAACTTCTTCAATCCTATCTATCTGCATATCCTGTAGTCCTTTTAAATAATCAGAGCAAGGATTGTTTCAGTCTTAGTTTGGTCTTTAATGAACCAGATATAAAAGGTAAAATTATGGTTGGACTAAATGATTTAAGAGTAAGGTCACCAGGAATTAATTCCAAATGCTTTTTTAGCAATTTTTTTATAAAATAGAGGGAAAGAGTGAAAGTAGAGAAATGAGAAGAGGGCAGAGTAAGAGATCTAGCTTAATGAGCTAGACTATATACTCAAGCCCTGGGTTACTCTGGCAGGGCTCCAGTAGCCCCAGCTAGAGGGCCTACAGCGCTGGTTAACAAAGGTTTTAAGCCAAGAGGCCTCCTCCAGACAAAGGGCCCCTCCAGAGGCTAGTACCTTCAGGAAAAAGCCAAGGAAGAGAATCAGCCTTTTTCACTTATCTATGTGGAGAAATAAAAAGCAGTTCAAGGTCCTCAGCCAGAGTTCTTCCAGGGTCCAATTCAAGGAAAAAGATCCTTTTCATAGAAAGTTTATGTAATTTATAAATACCATTCCTTTCATCACTTCTTGTGCCTTCCTCCCATTTTATGTGTATTAATTACAGCTAAAGCTTTGCTTAGGACTGCCCAGGGGCAGTCAGTTGATTTTGATTGACTATTGCACTATTGCACACATGGGTCACAGACCTCCCCCACTTGAGGATAAGTGGGATGCGTACACTTTTGGTGATTAAGTCTAAAAAATGGGCAGGGTAGAGTTAATCTCATCTTGACAGTTCCCCCCCCCCCGTGATCATTTGGGAGACTCACCTCCCCAATTGATCATTTGGCATAATCATCTTGTACCCCTAAAAATCTTACAAGTATATACAATATTGCATCATCTAAAAGGAAATTACAATAGTTAGAGATAAGAGGGAAATAGGAGAGAGATGTAATGCAAAATCAATGTTGTTTGGGGATAACTCCCAAATTCCATATCATCCCCAGAGCTCAGGCCAATTTGAAAGAATGAACAGAGAACGTAAAACTATGACTGGAAAAGTATGCACTGAAATATTTAAAATGGCCTGAAATTCTCCCTCTGGCCCTATTTTATCTTAGAAGCAGGCCCAGGGGAGATCTACACATCTCACTATATGAGATACTTTTTGGACATCCCCCTATACAGGCTAAGCCTTTTTCTCCTGTATATACATCACTATTAGGGGGAGATACTTCTATTGCTACCTATATACAGGAATTGCAGCACAAACTGTGTGAACTCCATGAATCTGGAGCTGCAATACAAGCAGGACCAATAGACTTTTCACTTCATGGTCTGAACCTAGGAGATAAGGTGTACATAAAGAACTTCCAGTGTACTGGAGCAACTCAGCCTTCCTGGAAAGGACCATTCTAAATATTGTTAACAACTCCAACAGCTATAAAAATTGGAGAAAAGGACTCTAGATTCATAGCTCACATGTAAAAAGAGCACCTTCTATTGAAATTGATTGTATCCTGTCACATGCATTGCAGATAATAGTCCATAGACAAGTGGACACCATTTTTGGGGAACACATTGAATTCCTAAATTTTTATTATTGCTTTTCTTTTTATTTTAAAAGAATATTTTATTTTTTTCCCTTTTCTCATTTCTTATACTTAAAGTACATACAATCAATATGAATTTTTTATTTTGTAGTAATATCAATTAAAATATATATATTTGTTCTAATAGTAATGCATACCCAAAAGCTTTAATCTATGGAAACCTGTCATTTTTATTGATAAATGTTATGCGACTATGATTAATGATTGTGTCTGATTCCAGAAGAAGGGAACAAAACAACTATTATGCAGTGCCAAGAAGCACAAGGTCAAGGAGACCAACAAATCCTGATGAGATTGAAGACAATCTACATAGTGCCTATGAGCACAAACCAATCCCAATGGGACTGATGAACTTCTACTCCAATATGAAAGGACTTGAACCTAATGTGAGACTCGAGGTAGTGATGCTTGACATATGTTAAGATGCAGGACTCTTTGTACCATACTCCTTGTAAATTACTTTCTATCAAGTACCTAATAATTGGCTGTTCTGGCTCCCCTATCCCTAAGAGTGAAGGTAAAATCAGGCAAGGGAATGACACTTCCCTTTTACACAAAAAAATCTAGTCCTTTTTCCTCTCTCATAGTGTGGCAAACTTTCTGTAGTCCTGGCTACTGATTGGGTAAGTGCATAATTACATAAATCACTTTAATTGGGCCCTGATTCAAAGACCTGTCATAGGTTTGTTTTTCCTTTACTTAGATTTTTTAAGACATAAGACTTTGATATTTTATATTTCATCCACAAAGTATTTTTTCTTTTATTTGGATTTTTTGATATTTTTTATTTCTTTTGCTAATTGATTCATGTACCTCATAACTCAGCCATTCATCCCTGAGTGATCCCTGTGTTTGTCACCATCTTCCTCAGGGGAGAATGTATAATTATCCTATAATGCAAAGTTTAAGTTCTTGTGAGAGTAATTTTAGGATAAGAAAGTAGCTACCTCCCCAAATCCAGAAAGTGAACTGTTTGGAGAAGGTTCCATGAATATGCCTGCAGAGACCACATGCTGCATGGGATGTGGTGATTTGAACTGTGGGGAGTTGAATGCAGTTATTTTGAATGTACACTCTTATGCCAAAGGGGACTGCCCCCTAATAGTCTTTGTCAATGAGCCTACCAATCATTGGTTTTGCTCTCTTTTCCTTTTATCCCTAAATTGTTGTAATTTAAAAGTTGGGTATGTTTACAAGACCCATTGGAGAGACTAGCCTTCCAAGGGATCTTAGGGGGAAATATGTATGGAAATCTTGTACCTTTGAATTACATTACCCAGGAGCCCACTGACTTCCTGTTGTTACGTGCTGATGTAGACAGGAGATAAATTGGGGGGTCCTGAGGGGTTCTAGGCCTCTTTCCTTCCTATGAGGGCAGCTGTGGGCACAGGACTTTTGAACAGGTAGATGAACTTGAGCGTGTGGTGGTTTTTTATTTTTATTTTTTATATAATTACCTTTCTATTCCTTTATTTCTAGTGATTATAAATACATTTTATAAAATATAATATTTGAAGTTAAATTATAAATTCATTTTAATTTTTATACAGAGGAGGAAAGGTTATATATTGTCCTTTGGGGGAGAACAAAGCCTGATTTGTTATATTTTCCTGAGAAGAGTCCATTTTGTCTCTATTCCACATATATTCATATAGAATTTAGCACAGTTTCTGGCAGATAGTAGGTACAGAATAAATGTTTGTTTTTTTCCTTCTCCCTTCCCCTTCCTTGCTCTGACCAATTCTGGAATATTTTGTTCAATGCTGGGAGGCCAGGTTTTTTCTTTCTTAGTTACCTTTCGGTGATTCTCTTGATTCTGTTTTGGACATCAAATTTTCTGTTTAAGTCAGGTCTTTTCTTTATGAATGCTTGGAAGTCTTTTATTTTATTAAATGACCATACTTTCCCCTGCAAGAATATAGTCAATTTTGCTAGGTAGTTGATTCTTGGTTGTAGATGCAGTTCCCTTGCTTTCCAGAATATCACATTCCATGCCTTCTTGTCCCTTCAGTGTGGATGCAACTAGGTCCTGTGTTATTCTAACTATGGCCCCATGATATCTGAATGGTTTCTTTTTAGTAGCTTGTAGTATCCTTTCCTTGAGCTGGTAGTTCTCAAACTTGGCTATAACATTCCTTGGCATTGTCAATTGGGGATTAAATGCAGGAGGTGATCTGTGGATTCTTTCAATTTCTACTTTACCCTCTTGTTCAAGAATGTCAGGGCAGTTTTCTTGGATAATTTCCTATAGAATGATGTCCAGGCTTTTTCTTTTGTCATGATTTTTCAGTAGTCCAATAATTCTTAAATTGTCTCTTCTGGACCTATTCTTCAGGTCTATTGTTTTATCAATGAGGTGTTTCATATTTTCCTCAATTTTTTTCATTATTTTTATTTTGTTTTATGGACTCTTACTGCCTTGTGAAGTCATTGTTGGATTCTAATTTTTAAAGACTGAATTTCATCCCTGGCTTTTTGGTTATCCTTTTCCTTTTGATCTGTTTTTCTTTGTGGGCCATCTTTCACTTTCTTTGCCTCATTTTCAAGCTTGTCAATTCTGACTTTCAAGACACTATTTTCTTGTTTTAGCTCATGTGCCTCTGTTTCCAGATGATGTATTTTGCTTTTTATGTTCTTTTCCCAATTGTCATCATCCTCTCTTAATTGTTTTTTTTAAATTATATTTTGAGTTCTTCCAAAGCCTATGTCCAATTTGCTGGAGTTCCTGAGTTTTTGTTTGGTGTTCTTTGGTCCTCCTCCTCTGTCCCATTTGTGCTTTGTTCATTACCTGGATAGAAGCCATCAATTGAAATTTCTTTTTTCTTTTTCTGTTTTCTCATATTTTTTCCTTCTTTCCCCTGTCATTGGCTGTAATCTTGCTCCTCTGTTTATTTTTCTGGATCTGTGGGTTTGGGCTAGTCTGTCCTGAAGGTGCCTGATTCTCTGCTTTGCTGATTAATTAGATTAGGCTAATGGAGTATTAATGAGCCCTGAGGCTAGATCTTCTCCAATTGCCATAAGAAACTGAAGGTGAAGGTGTAGGTGTGGAGGCTGAAGGTAGTTACACTTGTAGTCCTCTCTACTTCTCTCTGTCAGCTGCCTCCCTGCCAGCTGAGGGGTCAGAGACCTGAGCTCCCCCTGATAGTATCAAGGTACTCTGTTGTGGTTGCCACCTTCACCCTGGGATCCCACTCAGCCAGATTCTTACCATGAGTCTCCGTGCAGTATATGGGGGAGGGGTGTTGGAGATTGAGCTTCCCTGCCCTCTGAAGGCTTCTTATCTGTACTATTGATAGATAGGATTAAGCCAGGATGAGCTGATCAGCAGAGCTGGATGTGCCCTAAGGCCAAACCCTCCAGAGGCAAAGGCCCAAAATGGAGAGTGGTGGCTGAAGTCTGTGACCAGGCTGTCATCTTCTTTGCCCCTCTCCTCCAGCTGCCTCCTTGCCAGCTGTGGTCAGAGCCTTGAGCCTCGTGTAGCTGTGTCAGTAAGGCACTCCCTCTGGCCTGGAGCCCTCATCTCAAGATCCCAGGTACCACCCAAATCTCAGCACAGTAGGTGGGGGAGGGGCCCTGGACCTTCCTTCTTTTTTTCCTTAAACCTGAGAATACAGTCTCTTCTGTGTACCTTTTAAGTTGAATTAAACAGGAGGGTTCTCCCCCACCCACTCTGGCCTGTTGTATTTGATATTGTGTCCCCCTTGAAGTGCTTGGTTTTTGATTGGTGTGGAAGGGTTTTCATAGAGGACTTGGACTTTTGATACTTCTAAGCAGCCATCTTAACTCCACCCCCCACCCCACCAGGTTTTCTGAAAGTCATTGAAAAGTCAAAGGGTATCAATAGGAAGATTATCAGATTGGTGAAGGGTCTTAGACCATTCTATGTAAGGACAAATACATTGAAAATGTTTACTTTAGAGATGAGAAGACTTGAAGGGTATCATGATAGTTTTCATATATTCTTAAAGATTTGCCATGTTTAAGAATTAAATTTCATCTGCTTGATCACGGTAGAAAGAACTAGTTGCAATTGATAGACATTGCAAAGAGGTAGATTTCAACTTTATATAAGGAAAAAATTACATCCTAACAATTAGAGCTTTCAAAAAGTGAAATGGGTTTGGGGGCCAAAAGATGGGAGGTCCTGGGTTCAAATATGACCTTGGATACTTCCTAGCTGTGTGACCCTTAGCAAGTCATTTAACTCCCATTATCTAGCAATTACTACTCTTCTGCCTTGGAACCAATACATAGTACTGACTCTAAGACAAATGGTATAGGTTTAAAAAAAAAGGTAGAATGGATTGTCCTCAGAGGGTTCCCTCTCAGGATTTTTTTAAGCGAAGTCTAGATGACCACATGTCATGTGTGTGTTGTAGAGCAAGGGGTCTGAACCTTCCACCCCTACTTTGGAAGACCATTAATCAATTTTAGAGAAGTTTCTGAACTTGAGTGGAGAAAAATTACATCTTCTTTTCAATATAATTAATTTTCTTTGTACCCTTATAGATCTCATTTTATGTATTTAAAAACATTTTGAACTAGGGGACATAGGCTTCACCAGCCTGAAAGGGGTCCTTGACCCACAAAAGGTTAAGATCCCCTATTGAAAAGTGATTATTGTTCATATTCCTTTCAACTATAAGGTGCTGTAATCTTAAAAAGATGTAAAGCAATGGTGGAGGCGGGGAGGAAGATAGCTGAAAAAAATTGTGGCTAGGTAGCTAAGGAATTTGAGGGGAAAAGGCTGAGAGGTTAAAGGATTTAGTAGTCTGTGTATTTTAGGACAAAGGGATGAAGGGTTTAAAGGGTCTAGGGATACAGTCAGAACAAGGAGGGACTAGTATTAAAGGGGGTGAGGAGACTGAGCTAAGGGAATATAGCTTGCTAGAATGATGTTGGCAAAGTTTCAATGAGAGGAGGTTAAGATCTTAGCGCACAGAATTAGAGATAAAAGGGACATTTCATGAGTTTTGGTTCAACTTCCTCATGTTATATTTGAAGAAACTGAGACTCAGAGAGATAAAGGGATTTCCTTGTGTTTATATAGGGAATAGGCAAGAGAGCTAGGGTTCAAACCTCTGACTTCAGATCCTGAGCACTACTTCACCTTTGAAACGAAGAAACCCTTAGAGAACCTCTCCAAGCTGAGGGAGTGGAGGAAGCAGTACAGCCCAGCTCCCCAACACATCTCTTCCTGAAAGACCTAGGAAAAACCAAAAAATGAGCCCTAATCAGGAAATCCTAGAGAAAATCACTGATTCATTTTTATAGCCCAAATTGGCATAGGGTAAAAAAAATGTCTGCAGACATAGAACAGAATGTATCCAAGAAGGAGCTAGATGGAGCCTTGTCACCCATGGAATGAACTGGGGCTGGTAGTTATGTTCTAGATCAAAAATAGATCCTTGTTCCAGCACAGAAGGCCATAATGTTGTATGGGGAGCAGGGACAAGCACCAACTGGCATTTCTGTCACTCATACTCCAGGGTTGGATCATATATCCAGTGTGAATTGAGGAGAAGATATGCTCATCATAGTGGCAGACCAAGCAGGACAAGGTTGTAGATCTGGGCCTGAGGCAAAGTATTAACAACAAAAGGGTAGCAGTTGTGTGACTGACTTTGGGAGCAGAGAGATGATTCAGATCCAGTTCCCAGCCCATTTTGAAGGCTATAACAAGATAACCAGGAAAGAGAGCTTATATCACAGGGGAGCCTGCAGTTTAATTACTCTGAACCTGTAGAGCTAGATGATGATTAGATCCACCAGCAGTGTATAGGAACTCTAACCAGGGCTAAGGCCACAGACGTGTTGCCAATACTCAAACCCAGGTCAGAAGTTTGTAAAACTTAGGCCAGAAAGGCTGTAATTAGACGCTGCCCTCCATTAAACCACTTTAAAGGCATTAAAAGCATGAAGGTCATTTTCCTGAGTTCCTTGAAGAACAAAAAGTCAATATCCAGAAAAAGAAGCAACAGAACCCATGAAAATTCAAAGCAGATCCAAGCATGGTCCAGATATTCCTTCTAGAAGTGCATAGAGTTTGGTCCTAACAAAAAGTCTCCTTTTGGGAAGTAAATCTGGAAGAATGAGTATACACAAAAAAAAAAAAAAAAAAAGATTTCACCATAAGGAGCATTATGGTAACAGGAATGGTCAAGACAAACTCAGAAGAGACTGACTCCCAAGCATCTACAAGCAAAAACTCAAAGGGAAATATAATTTGGGCACAAATTCAATTAAATCATTCCTAAAAGAAATGAAGCAAGATGTTTTTTAAAAAGGACTTTTTAAACTTAAAATCTATAAAAATAATTTAAAGATGATTTTATAGGTAAAATGAGAATGCTAGGGAAAGGAATGAAAGAAAAAAGAGAACTAGGGAGGAAAGACTTGGAAAAAGGGAATTAATAGTTTGTTAAGGACAAATCTATCACTCCATTAGATCAAGCTCTGTTGGCATAAAATGAGATTCTTGCAAGTCATTGAACAGTTAACAAAAGGAAATTTATGGTGCTCTAATATAGCAAGATATGCATTGGGTTAAATGCAGTTTATCAGTGGACTTCACTGAATTCATAGTTGGAGCAGGTCTTGTGCTATCTCTGGAAATTTACCAATTCTTTAAGCCTCTTTAAAAAAAAATTCCTTTGTGTCTGTCTTTTTTTTTTTTTTAAATCCTTATCTTCTGTCTCAGAATCAATATCATGTATTGGTTCCTAGGCAGAAGAGTGGTAATTGCCAGGCAATGAGAGTTAAGTGACTTGCCCAGGACTGCAGAGGTAAGAAGTATCTGAGGCCAGATTTAAACCTAAATCCTCTGGACTATAGGTCTGACCCTCTATCCTCTGTGCTATCTAGCTGCAGCTTTCTTAACTCTTTAATCCCAATAGACCTTAAGCATATCTAAAGCCTTTGACCAGGCAGATGCTAGTGACTCTTCTCCCACTGCTGACCCCTTTCCCTTCAGATGTTAGTCACTCCTCCCTTTTTGAGTGTTAGTGTAAGGATGGGATTTGTGCAAGGAGAATGGGACACAAGGAGCCAGAAGAAGGCAGTTGGTGACAGTTACTGATAGTTGAGAGGAGCAGAGGATTCTGGGAATTTTCTCTGAGGAGGAAAGAGAGGAGAGGTCTTCAGGAGGAGGACTGAGAGAGGGAGGAGGACAACCCAGCTCAAAATACAGCCCTGAAACCTTCCTAAGGATCTTTCTTTGGATGCTGAAACCCTGATTCCCTGATCAAATCCATCCCATCGCATCTCTCCCATCAAGACTTCAACCATCAAGTTAGCTAAGTTTGGACTCCATTTTGGGAGCAATCTCTTAGTCTCCTCCCATTACCCAACCTTGCTGAGAGACCCCCTTTCAGTCAAAACTCAAAATTATAGAAAAGGATAGAAACAGAAGGAGAAGGGGTGGGGGAAGAAGCTTAGGAGTGGGAACCCAAAGGTTCTCACCCAAGTGACAGACCCCATAGAAATAGAGAAGAGGGCACCCCCAAATCCCTCTGCCCCTCACCCCTTTCCCCAATCCCTGAATTGCGAATAATAAAAGCTATTCATCAGTCAGATAGCATTCCAGAGTGCCTGAGAGACAACAAGGGAGAGGGGAACCACAGCTTGATCTGGCTGCCTCCATCTTGAAGTCGGACCACCTGCTGTGAAATTAACTGGGGGGGGCAGAGGTTTATGTGAAACCTGTCATTATTCAGAATTGCATAGGGGTATCACATACCTCCTCTTATAGGGAAGCCTCACCCTCAACTCCTGTGGGGCAGCATGACCATCCAGGTCACCCTGTTTTGGGGTGACACCCCCTTTAAAGTTTCCCAGTGTATATTTGGCCTCAGGGGAGAGCTGGAAGAGAGAGACTCACCTTACAGACTTTCTCTATCTCCCCTCTATTAAACATTGGTTACAGGCTCTCTTTATTCTTACATTAGCTACACCCCACCCTTTGCTACTCCTAACTACTTCCCTTCCCCTGAACTCCCAAGATTATTTTAAACTTGATCCTTCCACCCCATTTGGGCTCTCTAACATTCTCCTGTGTTGTGTGGTGACCTCTGAACTGCAGTTCCTCTGCCCTTATTAAAGAACCTTATTGCTATTTCAGTAGTCTTCTTTATTTTTAGGTTGACCCACTTGACAAATGGTCAAAGTGTACTTGGAGAGCTTTACAGTAAAGACCCAAGGTTCATGACCCTTTGCAAGAGTACAAAACTCCAAAATTTAGCTTAAAAATAAAAGGAGAAATTTAGTAATTTGGAATTCATGTTGAAATGCCTGGAAGACTGTACAAGAGTAGACTCTGCCTTGCCAAGGAAATGGATTCTGGGCTTTATATACCCTTTTGACAACAGGATCTATGTGACTAGAGAAAAGATGATTATGGCATTGTTACTGGGTCTCTGGAACCTGAGATGGGTCATGTGATTATGCCCTATGCCTCAAAGTCAAAAGGGGGTGAACTGTTTAGTTTAGAGGATAAATCAGATATCTGGGACATAAAGTAGATGTTTATCAGGAGCAAGTTGGGATGTACCTATCTGTGCTCATCAAGAATGAAGGGAAAAGGGGCAGCTGGGTAGCTCAGTGGATTGAGAGCCAGGCCTAGAGACAGAAGGTCCTAGGTTCAAATCTGGCCTCAGCCACTTCCCAGCTGTGTGACCCTGGGCAAGTCACTTGACCCCCATTGCCCACCCTTACCAATCTTCCACCTATAAGTCAATACACAGAAGTTAAGGGTTTAAAAAAAAAAAAAAAGAATGAAGGGAAAAGCCAGAAGGCATCAAAGTCACCTTAATGAAAAGAAAAAATGAGTCTTTTATATAATCTTCTGACTGGGACACAATATGGGGTGTTGGGGTATCTAGGGGGATTCTGTGCCCCATGTCAAAAGAATATGAACCAGCAGTTTTCAAATGAAGAAATCAAAGCTATCAATAATCATAAGAAAAAAATGTCCTAAATCACTCCTGATTAAAGAAATGCAAATTAAAGCTTCTCTGAGATACAACCCCACATTTATCAGATTGTCCAATAAGATAGTAAAGGAAAATTATAAATGTTGGAGAGGATGTGATGAAATTGGGACAATAATACAGTGTTGGTAGAGTTGTGAACTAATCCAACCATTTTGGAGAGCAAATTGGAAGTATCCCAAAGGGCTATAAAACTGTGCATACCCTTTGATCCAGCAACACCAGTACTAGGTCTGTATCCCAAAGAAATAAAAAAAAAAAGAGGGACAGAAAAGTGTTACAGGGGTGCAAATTGGTGAACCCCTGGGTTCGGGAAGGAAACCATTCTCAAGAATGAGAGGACTCCAAACTTAGCTTAAAAGTAAAAAGAAAGATTTATTAGTAAGATAGGATTAATGGCCAGCAAGACAGCATGAGTGGAGCAGCCATGGGAGACTCCCCCTGAATCCCTCAATCCTGGGGATTATATACTTTTACAATTGTGGGGGTGTGATGCTGTGTCATGATGAGGATGTGATTCTAGAGTGGTAAACACTCAGGTATTCAGGGGTGGGGGAGTTTGGTCATCTGATTGAGGTCTGCCTGGAGACATAGGGGGTGACCCTCATAGTTTAGGGGACAGATGGATGTCTGAGATATACAACTTGATGTTATCGAGGTGTATATCTTTGTCTCAACTTAAAGGAATTCCAAGGATAATGGTCTTTGCCTCAGGAGTCACGAGGGCAAGAAGGGGGAAGGGAATTCCCCTGTTCACAGCCTGTCTGAGTTAAGGAGTATAGGGTCCCTGCCATCTCTGCACAATGCCCATGTCAAAAGGACCTAATTGTACAAAAATATAGCAGAAATTTTTGTTGTGGCAAAGAATTGGAAATTGAGGGGATGTCCATTGTCAACCTTGACAGATCTCCCAAAGTAGTTATAAAGAACAAGTCTTTAATAAGGACAAGGAAGACAATATTTTATTGTCCCTACTCAGAGTTAAGCCCAAGATACCACACAGAGTGAAGCTCTGGGACACCAGGAACAATGTTTTTGGGAAAACGCAACTCTAAAGGGGATTTTCCAATGAACTGAAGAACTTGGGGTCCTATAAACACCCTGGGGAATAGAGGAAAGAAAACACATTTACTTGGTTACAAGGAGGTTTGGGAAAGAGGTTGTAAATCAAGACTGGGGTACCAGGGAGTTGCCTAAGAGAGGCTAAGAAGACAAAAAGAGTGTACTTGAGGTTTGAGTATTTGTATTACTCCTATTTATGGTGCTTAATGGATGCTTAATGGTCCATATTGTTCAGTTAGTCTAGGAGTTCTCTACAGGCAAGTTCCTAAGGGACAAAGGTAAATTTTGGGGTTCCATAAAACAAAGTCCTCACCATCAATTGGAAAAACACTGAACAAATTTTGGTCTATGATGGTGATGGCATACTTACTACTGTGTTATAAGAAAAGATGATTGGGACCACTATAGAAAAAGCTGGAAAGATCTTCATGAACTGATGCAGAGAGAAATAAGCAGAACCAAGAGAACATTGTACACAATAACAGCAAGATTGTATGATAATCAACTGTGAAAAACTTAGACATTCTTAGCAATACAAGGATCCAGGACAATTTTGAGGTACTTATGAGAAAGAATGCTATCCACACCTCCAGAGAAAGGACTCCTGGAGTCAGAATGCAGATGAAAGCATATGATTTTTTCACTTTAGTTTATTTGTGCTTCTATTTTGGGATTTTGGTTTTGTAGGAGTATTCTCATACAATGACCACTATATTTTGCATGATAATACATATATAATCTATGACAAAGTTGTTTTATGAAACCCCAAAATTAACTTTGTCCCAAGGGAACTTTTCTCCCAGGAACTTCAAGATTGACCTTTGTTCCAGATTGAACAATAAGCCATCTAGCACCCATTAAGCACCCTGAATAGGAGTGATAAAGATACTTAAGTCTTTTTTGGTTTCTTAGGGCTTCTCCCAGATACCCAAGCCTTAGCCTCCAGGTTCTTTCCTGAGCCCCTATGTAACTAGTCAGTTGTTTCTCTAAAGGATATACAAGACCCCAAGTCCTTAGATTTGATGGAACATTCCAATGAGGGAAACTCCCAAGGTGGAGATTCCTATTGCTGGTGCATTTGACATTGTTCCCAGAGTCTCAGAGCTTAAGTGGAGATGAATTGTTTTGTGTGGTCATGACTGTGTAGTGGCCATAAGAACTTTGTTCTGATTAAATATTTGCTCTTTTTAACTATTTTAGTGGTCCTGTATTTTTAGAGGTTGGCACCTAGATCAAATTGCTGACCATCTCTTAGAGGGGGGAGAGGAGGGAGGGAGACAACTAAGCTTTTATAAGTTCAGGAAATGTATGTTGAAAATTGTGATTATATGTCAATGGGAAAATAACATATTTTCTAAAAAAAAATTTCGGGTTGACATAAAGATTCAGTGGCCCTTAGCTTCTCTAGGTGTGGCCTCTCTCACCTCCACATGGAAATGTATCTAGTCAGCAGGGCATCATGATACAGTAAGAAAAAAAATCTCTCAGGCCTGAGAGTAAAGTAATCTAATAATCTTTTCTCTGTGAGTCATCTTTGAGAAATTTCACCGCTTTTCTTTTCCATTCTGCTTGAATAAACCCTATAGGCTTGAACTTCCCCTTTGGGCTGCCGTTCTCGGAAAGTTCGGATAAATTCTTCATGCTGGGAAAGGAGGAAAGGGAACTCTATGTAAAAATGCATGTTGTAAGGGCAAATCCTGGTCTTATTTTAGATGAAAAGGAATCCCAGTCTTTCAATGCCCTCTCCCTGGTGTAAAATGAGGTTAAAGTCTCCTGAGTCTTCCTCTCCCTAGTTGCCATTCTAGCTGACTCTTCCCTACTGTTTTCCTTCTCAAGTCTCCATTAGTTACTTATCCTGCCCATCACCATGGATACCATTATCCTACAAAGATTAGTTTCCTCTTTTACTCAAAGGGAGAGAGAAGGAGAAAGGTTGAGCTTCCCAGGACTCATTGCCAGGAAAGTATTAAAAAAAAAAAAAGAACCAATAACAACAACCCACAGACGTAAGCAGGATCTAGTCTCTGGGTCCCAAGGCTGTACATCACTTTGGGAGAATTAGAAATCTTCCTCTTCTGGGACAAAGTCTTTGGTAAACACTTATTGGGTTTAGTTTCTGATTGCATCAGTTTGAGAGCTAAATTCAGGTCCAAAGCTCAGAACAAGTTTTACCTTTTTGAATTTAAAACTATCTGAGTTTGGAATGTATTAAAACGATCTGTTGGACCACCTCTGTTGAAGGACCTCTTGATTCTGTTGTAAATCCTGGATTGTCCATACACATACTTATTCTGAAGGAATGTGCAAAAATATCATGACTTTTAAGAGTGAATCTGGTGGAGGAGAAAAGGTCATTTCAGGTGGAATTAGGGGGGCTTGGGTTTTTGTTTGCTTACCTTCATATTAGAATACCTGTGTGATTTGTGTCTAAGCCACTTCCCTAGGATTCAGTTTCCTCTTTTGTTTGGGAAGTCATTATGGTATGGTCCCCTGGACACCCCAAGTCTCTAGAGGAATTCCAGGTCAAAGAGTACATGAAGAATTTCCCAATTCTGGTCCCTTGCAATGCTGGCTAAAGAAAACCAGCTCTGATGCAATCTGGGAATGTCACTATGGGAATGTTATCCAATCCCCCTTGGTTGTCCCCCTCCCCACCATTAGTTCCTGGTCACATAGTATCTATTCCTTTATGGCATAAAAATCCTGGACCCTTTCTCTTCAAGGAGATAGACTTTATCTGAAACTGCCTCCCAGCCATTCAACTCAATAAATAGCTATATTTTAAAATATTCCTCAGAACCTGGTAATTCTTTAAAAAGGTACCTTCCAGAATCAGACAATATCAAGCTCTCTCACAGCAATATGATAGGACAAAACAATAGGGCAGCAAGATGGTATAGTGGTTGGATTTGGTTTGGTTTAGGAAGACCCAAGTTCAAAAGCTCTCAGATACTTGCCGAGTGTGAGATCCCAGGAAAGTCAATTGATCTTTTTCAACACTAATTTCCTTCTCTATAAAATGGATATAACAATGACATTTCCCTCAGAGGATGGTGTAACAACCAAATAACTTAAAAAATAATAATAACAAATGATGTGCTAGAGCCAGCTCAAACCAAGCTGATTATGAAATTTTATGAGTCAGCATTTACGTTTTAGAAATTGGCAAATCCTTCAAATTGAGGCTTAATTTTTTCTTATGCTGATCATTAAGACTTAAGAAAGTAATGGAGAAAATGTTAATAGTGCAGACTGTTAAAAAATGCTTTCTGCTAATTTTTTTTGAGAGCTGGCTGTTAAATATTTACTATCATATCATTATATATAACACATGTACATGTAGTACTTCGCAAACCTCAAGGCACTATATAAGTATTAGCTATTATCATCAACTGTTATTAAATGATCTTTATCATTATTTAACAACTTAAAATATTGTTTTAATGCATAATTACTATATATGATATGTAATTTCATGTTATTTAATTTATTATTATCAAATTAACTTTATTTAAAAATTATTATAAGCATTTAAAAAAACTCTTACCTCTGTCTTAGAATCAATACTAAGTGCATCCATTCCAATGCAGAAGAGTGGTAAGGTCTAGGCAACTGGTTTTAAGTGACTTGTCCAGGTTCATACAACTAGGAAGTATCTGAGGACAGAGTTGAATCCAGTATCTCCCATCTCCAGGCCTAGATCTCCATCCACTGAATCATCTAACTACCCCTTTGCAGACATTTTAAACTCATAGCTTTTATATAGAAATCTCTGAAAATATAAGAAGTTCTTTCGTGACTGTAACCAAATTTATCTTATCTTTCATTTTGCTATTCTTCATTTTAAAAAATAATTTAAATTTTATATAGTGCTTTCCTCAGAACAACCCGGTAAGGTAAGTAGTGTATTTTCCTCATTTTTCTGATAAGAAAACAAAGTCTCTGTAGGTTATGATCTAAAAGAATGAACAAATGCCTATTATGTTCAAGGCTCTGTGTTTCACCTTTGAGTTGTAAAAATATGTACTATGGAGACCCTGGGAAAATTACAATTTGGTATTAGAGAAAGTAACTATGATACAAGTGGCTCTGACCAATATTTTATAGAATACTAGATTTGGAGTTAGAGATTTTAGGTTCTAATCTTACCTCTTCTACTTACTATATGTATAATTTTGGGCAAATCATGTTCACTTTGTGGGTCTCAGTTTCCCCATTTATAAAATGAAGTGGTTGAAATAGATAATCTCTAGATTTCCATTCAATTTAATTCCAAAGCCAGGCAGATCAAAAACAGAGAAAGAAAACTACTGACCAATCTCCCTAATGAACATAGATGCAAAAATCTTAAATAGAATACTAACAAAAAGTGATCAAGAGGGTTGTTATCCACCATGATCAGGTGGGATTTATACCAGCAATGCAAGGATGGTTCAACATTAGGAAAACCATCCACATAACTGACCATTATCAACAATCTAACAAACAAAAATCACATGATTATCTCAATAGTGCTGAAAAAGCCTTTGACAAAATACAACATGCATTCCTATTGAAAACACTGGAAAGTATAGGAATAGAAGGACCTTTCCTAAAAATAATAAACAGTATATATATCTAAAACCATCAACAAGCATCATATGCAATGGGGATAAATTAGAAGCCTTCCCAATAAGATCAGGCATGAAACAAAGATGCCCATTATCACCTCTATTATTTAACATTGTACAAGAAACACTAGCAGTAGCAATTAGAGAAGAAAGAGAAATTGAAGGTATTAAAATAGGCAATGAGACTAAGCTATCACTCTTTGCAGATGATATGATGGTCTACTTAAAAAATCCTAGAGAATCAACTAAGAA